>NC_029779.3:41795992-41816109 GCF_000817695.3 Arachis duranensis | reverse complement strand
TAATTAAATTTATATATAATAATGTAATAATAAAAAATTTATATAAAATATTAAATAAGTACTTTTTATATGCAGTAACATACTAACATTGTTGGTTAATGTTTTTAACTTTTTATATATTTTAACATTTTTTAAATTTAAGGAGCAGAGAGTCGTACTGGGCGCGTGCTCTGACTAAGAGACACATTAATGAAAAGAGAACCGCCAATTGACAGCAATATCCCAACTCCAATTTCTCGTAAACCTGTAATTGTAGATAATTTAACTTCATTAATTAATCAACATGATAATAGACTCAGCAATTTCTACTTTTTTTTTTTTTGACATTCGCATGGAGGCAACACCACATTTTTTGTTTTTGATATGAAGGTAGTAACGGTGTTTTTTTTTTAATGTGAATGGTTGGGATGTTCAAATACAAAATCGTTTAATTGAAAAAATAGAAATTAGACCATTCGATTTGTTAGAGATACAGAAATTGGATCGTTTGATTTGTGAGAAGTACAAAAATTTGATCGTTCGATTTATATTAAAAAAATTAAAAATTTTGAGATACAAAATTAGATCTTTTAATTTGTATAGCTTCTACAATTTTAAAAAACATAAAAAATTACAACGTTAGAATATATTACTATTTTTACTTTCATTAAAAAAAGGCTACAGTAACACATATCGATAATGAAGTGAATAACCAAATGTAATTTATATGACAAAAAAATGTAATTTCGAAAAAAAATATTTGAGAGACAAAATAAGATATTTATGAAAAGTTGTACATAGACATAATTATCTATGATGAAAATACAAAAAAAATCATTGGATATTCTGAAAAAAAAAAACGTTTGGAAGGTCATATTTATTAAAATATATATATAGGTACATTTATCCCTTAATAGTTAATATCGAACCAATAAGTCAACAACATTTGAAAAAAATTTTCATTAACGATTCTTTTTTTGGTTACTTTTCGTCAACGATTCTGTTCATATATATATATATATGGTCTTTTTTAAATATTTTTCTCCCCGTATATATAAAGGAATGTTAGCCTTCACTTTTTTGCTAACTTTCATTCTTATAACAGAGTACATGTTAACAATATTCACTTTTTAATTTTTATTGCAAACCAAACAAAATATTCACTTTTTATTGTATGAAAAGGTGAAATGTCACACAGATAAAAATAATTAAACATCGTCATGAAAATTAAGAGAGAGAGACCTTTATAAGTTTCCCATGGATAAACAACACCATCATGATTGGTGTCAAAGAATGCAGCGTGCTTCTGCATAACATTCTCATGAAGTGGGATTGGTTTCTCTTCGGCACCACCTCCAACTCCTGCCCATTAATTTACAATTAAATTTCTTAGCAACATAGAACTCCAAATATATAAATAAGAGACCAAAACTAAGAAATAGAAAGTTGAGTTTCTATATATATACCCTCACGTGTTCTGTTTTCTATAGCAGAAGTAGCAGCCATATGGATAGATAGATAATAAAATGACAAAAATTAGAGAGGGGACGAAATCACAGAGGAGCTTATAGATGTTTTATTCTTAGAATAAGCTTTTGCAATATGATGATAAAAATAATGAGTTCTGATTTTGGGGGATATATATAATAATAATTAATTAATTTATAAATATAAAATATTATTATGTTGCTATTGATTATTATATTGATGGTGAACGGAAGAGTATGGAAGAACATAACGTGTGTGGCTTTAATTGAGTTCTCACCGCCTTCACTGATTTTTAGAAGATATGATCTGATAGTTATTGCTGTTCCTTCCAAACAAGATATTATAATCATCAAAATCTTACTTGTATGCCACGTTCTTGATGCACAACTCAAACCTTATAATTTTAATTTTTAAGCGAACTGGGCTTCTAAGGATCGGAAATGATTGTTTTCGCAATAATATAAGGTGACAAATATCAGTTTATGACGATGACTTGTGACTCAACTCAAATGGACATCTAAATGAAAAATGAAGAGGAATAAACCAAAGTGGAATGGAAAGATAGGAAATTCCCGACCCAAAAAAAGGGAAATTAATTATATAATCCTGCTGGTATGTAAACTTGCATATTGTTGATGTTCACTGTTCACAAATGAATAATGTTTTAGCTCGGATAAACAAATTTCGTGAAATTTATGTATAGTCGATTCTTTTTAATAAAATAAGAATTGTATAAAAGTAATAAAAAAAAATATACCAATAATAAGGATATATGGAACGTTCTTGAAGTTCAGTGTAATTACACTTTTATTATTCTCTTTAATAAATTAGTATAAAAAATATTTAGAATATAATAAAAAATAGTCTAGGAAAAATATTAAATATATAAAATTATTATAAATGTTAAAAAAATAAAATAATTTTAAATTATTATCTTTTTAGCATTAAGAAACTAGTATATACTAAGTTACTAACATTTTTTAATAAGACATATTCGTTTGCTACTATTAAGATAACTATTTTTTTATATTTATCCCACATTTTTCTTTAATTTGTAATCATCAGAATCAAATTCGTAATGGACCCATTTAAAATACTGAATTAAAAGATCACTGATTCAATTATTAGGTGATTGGTTGAATTAATTGACTTATTATAATTAAAGAATTATAATTTTTTTCATAAAAATATCTTTTATTTTATTTTTATATTAAATTGATTATTATTTTTTTATTTTTTTATTTGATTGAGAAAATAAATGTAGTTTGTTTTTGTTATGTTTATCATCGTGAAAATTAGTATTGAGATTAAGGATTTAGATTTGAATGAAATCTATGAGTTTCAAATGGTTTTGAATTTGATTATAAAAATATGTTTATGTTAGGTTTAATAAAAATTTCAGTATTTTCTAGAATAAAGAATGGCATTGTATTGATAAGTATGTTTTTGTCATAAATTTTGTTTAGTAATATATGAGAAGGATCGAAATGCAATTTCTTCTTACCTAATGAATTGGAATACATACAATTTAAACAAATGTAAATATTGGGATTCCTTTAATTTGGAGCATTGATATATTAAAGTATAAATAGATAAAAATATACATAAAAAATTAAAATATAGACAAAAATATATATTAAAGATTCTTGTGTATTTTAATATTTACGAATATTTATTGTATATTTTTATTATCAAAAGTAATTTCTAAAATATATTTTAATATTTATAAATTTTGATATGTATTTTATTCATTTAATTTTGAGAAAATGCCATTCTCCTCCCTTGAGAGATGTTAAAATGATACTCCTCTCCCCTCTATTTATAAAATATACATTCCCCTCTCTTATAACCTTTAAAAAAATCCCTCTTTAATCCATTTTAAATTTTGTGTTAACTAATGTTAACTTTATTCATTTTTTTTTAAAAACAAAATTATTTTTACAAAAATATCCTTTAGTAAAAAATTTTTTTTTTTCATTAAATTTTGCTTACTAAAATATCCTTTAATAAATTATTTTTTTATTGATTAAATTATATTTTTACTAAAATATTTTTAAAAATTAATAATTAAATTATTTTTTCTAATATACCCTTCAATAATTTTTTTGAGAGATTATATAATTTGAGAGATTACATAATTCAAGATAATTTTAATATAATAAGAGTGAAAAATGAGAAAGGAAAAGTGACTGCTATTTGTGCTTCTGAAGGTTGTTCTCGGAGGATTCATGCTTCTCCTTCTCCAGATGGTATTGCTTTTATGATCAAGAGTTATGAGTCAAGGCATACTTGTATTAGAAAATCTGAGAAGAGAAATGCTAATTCTACATGGATAGCAAAAAAGTTAAAACAATCTTTAAATGCTGATCCAAATATGAGCTTAGTTAGTAATC
Organism: Arachis duranensis; assembly: GCF_000817695.3. Lineage (NCBI taxonomy): Eukaryota > Viridiplantae > Streptophyta > Magnoliopsida > Fabales > Fabaceae > Arachis > Arachis duranensis. Next base: position 41,812,249 of record NC_029779.3, on the reverse strand, counting down.
TGGAACGGACTGTGAGGGAATTGGAATCCTAACTCAGAAATTGAGTTTAGTTAGTAAATAAATATAAAGGGATAGTATGGTAAATTAAAATGACTGATAGGATTTTGTGCGGTTATTTGGAACATCTAGCTGGAGCGAAATAGCAGAGTTTTCCAGCAGGTAGAGACAAGTGTTGAAGGAATTAAGATCATGTCCTTCTTGAGTTACAAGGAGTGGTGTGGAGTTGATCCGTTTGGTTGTTGATGGCAATGCCGGAGATGACAACGGATACCAGTTATGTCTGTGTTTATTTGGTTATCTTACTTCCTTTGCTCTATTTTACTGTGTTGAGCCTCTTTTGTTAAAAAAAATATTAATTTTATTGAATAAAATATTTAATTTTCTTAAATGAAATATTTTGTTAACATTTTTAACTAAATGGATTAAACTGTATATTTTACAAATAGAAGGGAGAGAAGTGTCATTTTAATATCTCTCAAGGAAGAGAAGTGTCATTTTCCCTTTAATTTTTTATGTGTATGTTTATCCATTTATACTGTATGTATTATCAGAAAACATGTTTAATTTATTGATGTAGTGCTCATAAATTTTAAAATCGCATCTCTATTATTTCAGTCATTCAACTGTACATATATATAGAGTAAAAGCTATATATTATAATAGATTATGCTTGCACGCTAGAGGGGAAGCTCATTTCAAAGCTCATTATACCAATTAAAATGAAGCGCAATGTATACAGATGAAGCTTTAAAATCTCCCATCAACTTAATTTCAATATAATGAAGTTTGAACATGTTGATTACAAAATTATGGCAAAATTAGAAGATTACGGCAGCTTTTCTTGTTGTCTTACTTTAAGCATTAAAGATCAAGATTCAAATTATCACGTTAAAATTCTATTATTGATCCTAATTAACACATAGCAGTTTTTGCGGTTATTTACAAGTATCTATTTAATTAATTTATAACACGTGTGATTCGAATTCGGAAATTATATCCTGTTGTGGTGTACGTGCATTAATATTCCTATCTTATCTCCTAAGATACGGTACTAGTGGCACATTATTAACAAAAAATAATAAAAATGTGTACATTAAATTTTAAAATTTAAATAAAATAATATTTTAAAATTTATTTTTATTTAATTTAAAATAAAAAATAATTATAACTTATTTAATTTCGTATTTATAATAATAAATAAGATCACCGTAATTATTTAATATGAAATAATATAATTTATTATTATAAACTTTATACGCGCATCTAAATACTATTTTCCTGAGTACTTTAACAATCTGGTCCATCTCATATATTAGTTATGGAATTATCGCAACTTTTATCACATTACTGTTGCGACGAAATCACAATAATCATCATATTAATATACTCAATGACATAGATCAAAATTAAATGAGAAAATTTTAAATTTATACGAAAAAATGATCTCATGCATGTCTATTTTCAATTGATTCAACTTTAATAAACTTTATGAGATCATGAGTTACAGTGAAAATATTATGATTGATTTATTGTCCCAACTTTTCATTCTTACTCATAATGTTATATAGTTGATATGGTATATTATTTGCTTGTGTTATATAGTTGCTATATGAGAAAGTATGAAGAACCAATGCATTTGATATACAATGTGTATAACAGGAGTTATTTTGAAATTAATATCAAATAATAATAATGTAATTAATTTTAAAATTCAGATTTTTAAAAAATAAAAAAATCCTATAATAAAAGAAATTCGTTCTCATTGTTTAGCATTCAATCTCTCTCCCTCAAATTCTTATTCCTCTTCTCCAAACCTTCAACGCCGTGCCGCCCTACCCTACTCATAACAACCAAACGTGCCTTTTTTTCGCGTTGTCACCATGTCGCAGCGACACCGACGACTTCCGTCACCCCGTCATCATTGCAGACCGCCACAGTCACCGCCATTGACGCAGGAGCCGCGCGAAGGCCAGCAACATGTGCCGTCATGCCGCCACGTCATCGTTCGGCGACCACTCGTCCTTCCTCCGTGACGGAATCAATCGCAGCCACTGTCGTTCACGAATGCTCACGCCCTCCTAGTCGCGATTCGAGGAGTCGCCACCACTCCGTCCCCCTTTCACTCGCGATTCGCAGTTCACCGCCGCAGCCCCATCTCCTTGCAATTTGCAAATCACTACCGCAGCCTTCCTCCCCTCGCAATTGCATCGTTATTGATCACTACTGCATTCTAAAAGGTCGTCATTTCTCCCTTTTTTTCAGAATTTTATGAAATTTTATTAAGCACTAAGTTAGATGTTCATTCTCTATTTTTTAAGCAAATTTCAAAAAGAAAATACCACTTAGCAACTAATAATGAATTATTTCCTTAAAAGAGCTTAGATGTTGTCTATCATGATTTAAAGCACTGCTGCTGTTTTACAAAAAGTTATTATAGATATGTGAAGCGAACTAGATCCCTTTTGGCAACTGTTCAGATAGGATTTCTAATTGGTAGACATCTTTTTTGATGTATTGTTTAATGTATTCTCATAACAATGCAATTCATGATATTGCCTTTCAAGCACTATGATATTGGTTGTGCTTTACAATCATCATTATATATAACATTTTTGGTAGCTATTCATAGCTGTGATTTTGATGGACTAAATCATAACAGTATGAGTGCGTATATTAATGTGGTTAATTTATTGTTGTTGTTGCTATTTGTCGTTTAATTATGTGGCATTGGCATACATTTACTGCTGAAACAAGTTTTTTAAATATATGAAAAAAAAAGAGTGTAACACATTAAGGCTCACAAGAACAATAGAACAAAAAGGGTGTATCACCATTCTTAATTCTCATTAATCTCTCTTCATTATTTCCCAAACTATGTCTCACAGTTTCACTAATCCCTTGTTCTTATTCTTGGCAATGGATTATATGTTCATTTTTGGAAGAGTCATAGCTTCTAGTTTGGTGCTTGTACGTGTTCTGTACGATTCTGCATCAAACAAGAGAAAATCCATTGTTCCAAGTGCAACAACACATGCACAAAGTATAAGACATCAGAAAATGGTACATGGACTCCACTAGAAGTCTCAAAGGATTTGATGACATCATCATTGTAGGTGCTGGTGTTGCTAGTGCAGCCCTTGCTTTCATTCTTAGAAAGGTAGTACAAATGCTTCTTTTCTAATTTCCTCTATTTAGAATTCTATTTTATGATGGTTTCTTCGAGTTATAGCCTCTAAATAAGTCTTAACTCATAGATAAGAGCTTATACTCTGGTCTAATTAAATTGACATAAATAAAATGCAGAATATGTAAGTTATAGGCCGCAAAAAATGTATATTCTAGAGAGAATAGTGCTTTGTATATATCCATTTTCTATTTTTATTTCTATGGCTTGGAGCGACAATGGTTCTTTCTCATGAAGGAAAGCATAAATATATGTTCTAGAATTTAATTTTAATGTATTGTCAGCGTAAAGTAGTTTTATATGTTCTAAAAGGATCAATGATCTACTCGAAGATACATCTCTTCCTTTTATGTCAGTTGAGACAATGACATAAATAACAGGGTTATGTGATATTTAGGTTTGTGAAACAAATACTATATTGTATTTTCCTTTATACCATTTAAACTAAATCGGATGTTCGTTTTACTATAAGTGCGGATGGTTATTTTCATTCTGAAGTAGATGGTTTTGGAGAATATTATTTGTAGTACAATTTATTATCCTGCTATGTTGATGTAAACAAAAAAGATAAAAGAAAAACTAAAGTAGGCTGGATGTTCATTTTACTAGGTAGGTCGATAGTTATTTTCATTCTAATTTGGAAGTTTTTTTGATTTGGATTGAATTTAACATAATTTTGTCTGATTAGAAGAATTTGTTAAAAACTATTGTGAGCATGGTGCCTATTATAAACTGAAATTTTACTAACACGCTTAATCTTGTTTAAGTTAGTCATTTTCTTAGTGGTTTATATTGCTGATATTTATGTTATAGTACCATATGTAACTTAATTCCTTTGGTTGGTTTTGTTTGTTTGTGTTGCAGGTCCTGGAAGTGATGGACGTGACTGAGTTAGAAACTGATGAGACAGAACATAGTCATACTGTTGAATTGGATTTAGTGTACCATTCATTGAATTCAAGTATGCTTGGAGTTGTTGCAATTAGATATAGGTGATTAAGTTATAACATGATTATATGACATTTAGATGTGTAAAACAAATACTAAATTGTATTTTCTTTAGCCATTTAAACTAAGTCGGATGTTCATTTTACTATAATTACGGACGATTCTTTCCATTCTAAAATATATAGTTATTTTGGGTATATTATTTGTCTTTTACTTGATTTTCTGTATTTTGTTTGCACATGCCCCGCAAGTTTTTTTTATTATGTGGGTTGAATTTGATTTAGTTTAATTTGATTGAATTCAAGCTTGGTTTTAATTACACCATTTAAATATGATGCACAAGTGGTATTTTTGGTCAATTGCTTAGGTTTTCCTTATCAACTAATGTGGATGTTCATTTTATTGTATATGCAAATTGTTCCTTTCTTTCTAAAGTGAATGTTTATTTTGGGTATACCATTTGTCCATTACTTAATTAACTAATCATATTAATTAACTAACCTTTGGTGGCAGGTACAACTGGTGGTGAGTGCCGTTGCAGCAAGCACTTCTACCTGTTCAACGGTCACGATATCGATGGGCTGGGAGGCTAGGGCGGCGGACGCAGGAAATGAACTTCGGGATGGGTGCCGGCGCTCGAGAGAGCGGGGACCAAGGCAACTGTGACGCATAACAAAGACGATGAAGAAGGCGTCTGGCGGATCACATAGGAGACCCGCGACCAAAAGCAGGAGCCGTCCGAACTATTGGCTGCCAGCGATGGAGACGGACGGGCACCAGTGGGGTGGGGTGAACTGAGGTCGAAGGTGTTGGGTGGTCAGGTGTGTCTTTGACGCTGTTGAGGTATGAGGGTTAGTGAAGAACAGTGGAAGGGGGGAGGGATGCTTGTTGGAGAAGGAGAAGGATTTGGGTGAAGATCAATTTAAAATTAGGGTTTGAATGTTTGGTTTGGTTAAAAAACTGAAGGGGTATTTTTGAAATTAGGGGTAATTTGTAGGGTGATTCTTATTTTTTATTCTTATTGAGCTAAATAACCAGCCCATTATACACATTGTCAAGATTCTTCAATTATTGGGCAATGGTTAATATTTTATTACAATAACATATCTTTTTATATCTACTTCCTATATAGCAATAATATTATATATTTATATATCTCCTCTTTTAGCTCTTTCCTAAAAATATTGGCATATAATTAATTTGGATAATATATATACTGAGCAAGTATCTCCATTAACGGTTAATAAAATATGATGACATAATTTTCACCTAATTGTAAAAAATATCTCCATTAAAAAATTGGCTAATAGTACATTTTTACAATTATTTATCATTTAGATAATTCATAATTCAGACATAGTTCATCTTCTGTTTTTTATTTTTCATACCTAATGGCTATTAGCTACAATTCTATCAATAATATTACCTATGGTAGATTATGTGATGAAAAAGTTTGGAAAATAAAGGCCGGAAGTATTGTTCTTATCCCAAGACTGAGTCTAATTCCAAATAATGAAACATTTCCGGTCAAGTTTGAAAGAAGACAATTTTCAATTATTATGTCATTTGCAATGATAATAAATAAGTCTCAAGGACAACTTCTATCAAAAGTTGGAATATACTTTTTAAGGCAGTTTTCACTCATGGTCAATTGTATATTGTGTTATCAAGATTTAAGAGTAAAGATGGTCTGCGAATACTGTTGTAAGATCACGGACACTTGGAAGATAATTGCACGATGAATGTAGTATATAGAGAAGTTTTTTAGAGCTTATAATGAAAATGTAATTTCTAAATCTCTTAATCAAATTTATTACTATCAATTAAAAAAATTGACAAATTCTAGGTGCTAATAGGTAATACATTCTTATTCTACATTTATAGCTTGCGAATATTAAAATTATCATACAAATCTATATTATTTTATTCTCTTGATAAACTATTTTAAAATTACGTTAATAATATAATTTTGTATACTAATATCGATACAATATTGTTTCAGGTATATGTTTTGCAGGCATTAAAGGAGGGTGTTGAGTTATTTTTTAGTGGATTTAAATTATTTATTGTTTATTGGAGAACTTTGTGCATTAGAATTCTATAATAATTTATTATTCATTTTGAGTTGATTTTGATATATTCTTACTTCACAGTAAAACAACATGTAAAAATTTGTTGGTGGGTTTAAGTATTACTAGGATATTTATGGTCACATTAAGTATATATGTCTAATTTATTGGAGAAAGTATATTACTAAAACCGATTAATAACTATTTTAGAGTTGATACACTTAACACTAGATTAAGAAAAAACAAACAATGCATAACATGTTACTTTTTTATTAATCAAATTATTATAATTCAAATTAATTTAACAAAACAACTTAAAATTATAATTTTAATCTTATCATGTGCATGACACGGGTTATTACACTTGTTCTATTTAAAAATGCACATTTTACGTTAATTTGAAATAGCTTGAATCCTTAGTATGCAGCGTAGGCAAGTAGCAATTTGATAGTTTCTATTACCGGAGCATAAAACTCATCAACATCAATTCGTTTTTCTTGGTTGAACCCCTAAACTACTAGCTGAGCTTTACTTTTTGCTCTAGTGTTATTTTCTCTTAATTTATTTTTGAAAATCCACCTAGTTTCGGCTACTTTCTTTTGAATTGGCCTCGGCACTAGCATCCACATCTGATTTTTCTCAAATTGCTGCAACTCTTCTATTGCTTTCACCCAAAATGGATCATCAAGTGCTTCTTCAATGTTATTAGACTCAATAGTTGAGATAAAATGTCATATTGTTTGAATTCAGAATTTTTAGTGATGATCTTGTAATTTTTTCCATTGATGAATCTCTAATAATGAATTCACAAGGATAATTTTGATGAGATCTCTATTTTATAGGTTTAGTTTGAGTACTAGTTGTTTCATAATTAGATACTTCATTATTTGTTTAGTCTCTTACACCAACAGAAGATAAAAAAGGAAAGAGTAGATAGAGCAACACCAGCATATATCATGAATGAGTAATTCTTCGCATACAAGCGATTAACGCTTGTAAGCCTTACAAGTTCAATTAAAACTAACGCTCAAAACACGCTTCCAACCATTCTTCTTCCTCTTCGTCTTTTCCTTCTTCTTTTCTTTCGTTTCTTGCCTTCTCTTTCTCCTTCTTCTTCTTCTTGCTGCACGTTCTTCTTCCTCTTACTCTTCTTCTTCTCCTTTTCTTTCGTTTCTGCACGTTCTTCTTCATCGTCTTCCTCTTCTTCTTCATTTACGTTCTTTTCTCTCTGTTTTATCTTTTTTTTTTTCAATTTTTCATGGTGAAATCGTTTTTGAAGAAGAAGAAGCAGTAGAAGATGAAGAGGAGAAAGAGAAAGAGTTCTGAATTATGCATGAGATGTATTTTAACGAATTTTGGGAGTATTTCTTTAAATTCTTTGGGTGTATTTTCTGTAATCCTTTGGGTGTATTTTCTATAATCGTTTGGGTGAATTTCTGTAACCATTTGGGTGTATTTCTGTAATCCTTTGGGTGTATTTCTGTAATCATTTTAAAGATAATGAAACTTCAGAAATACACCCAAACGATTACAGAAGTACACCCAAAATGATTACAAAAATACACTCAAAGGATTATAGAAATACACCCAAATGGTTACAGGAATTCACCCAAACGATTATAGAAAATACACCCAAAGAATTACAGAAAATACACCCAAAGGATTTAAAGAAATACACCAAAAATTCGTTAAAATACATCTTATGCATAATTCAGAACTCTTTCTCTTTCTCCTCATCTTCTACTACTTCTTCTTCTTCAAAACGATTTCAAAACTTGATTTCAGAAACCATGAAAATCGAAAAAAAAACGAAGAAGAAGAAGAAGAAGAGGAAGAGGAAGAGGAAGAGGAAGAGGAAGAATAAGAAGAAGAAGAAGAAGAAGAAGAAGAAGAAGAAGAAGACGAAGAGGAAGAGGAAGAGGAAGAGGAAGAAGAAAAAGAACCGTTCTGAGTGTAGCGCTTTGAAAACAGGAAACGTTGACGCATTAAAAGGCCTAGTAACTTGTAAGACTTGTAAGTCAAAAAGACTTATATGTGTAGCACTCCTCATCCTGAATTAACCTCGAAGTGTAATAAGGTTTACGTCTAGTCTCCACAACAATAATGGTAGAATTTCACTATATCAATTTCAAGATTACAATCACTAATGCCAAGATCAAGACAAAGACAAATAAACCAAACCATTTCTACGCATAAATCAACAATTTCTTGCTTCACAAACAAACGCCAAGATAAATCAAATCGCCAAAACCAAACAAAAACACCAATGACAAATACTCAAACAGAATCGAAAACTGTTTTAATTTTTCTTTTTAATTTACTCATAGGCTTTTCAAATAATCTCTTACGAAATCATATACCTTTTTCTCTTTATTAGGAAGACTCAAATAAAAAATTGAATATATCAAAATGAGACCAAAATGAAGAAAAACGATAGCAAACTTGTAGTGTATGATCAAACCATAAATTGAAATCAATTCTCAATTAATTAACCAAATATTTATCATCACAATAAATAATATTTTTTTTTCAAACTCAACAAATTTATATGTTAGAGATTTTGTGTATATATTAATTATGTTGAATTTGTATTTAGATTGTGTTTTATTTAGTTGAATTTTATTTGAATTTATTATAGTTGTGTTAAATTTTAAATTTTTTTAAAATTTAATATCTATAAATATTTGCAAGTATTTGCATCCCACAGAAAAAGAATAAATAAAAACTCATGACGCAAATGTGTGAGAATAGAGGGCATTTTACTAAATTGGATGGTCTCTTGCCCCGCATGAAATCTCAATATCATGCCTAATTATACATGTATATCAAATTAAGTAATTCTATGTTAGTAATATAGTGTAACTTGCATGCTTCTAAAAATCGAATTGAACTAGTCAATTTAATGGAAAATTAGTCTTTTGACCGGTTCGGTTGAGATGGAGAACCATCCTACAAAAACTGATTGAATCGACGATTAACTGGTGAACTGTCGAATCTGGCCGGATTTTTAAAGGGCCAGATATTAGGTTGTTAACCCCCAAAACGGTACCGTTTTGCTTTTTTAAAAGAAAAAGAGAAAAGGACAAAGAGGTTTTTGATCTTTTGGTCTGCAAATATTTAAGTTCTTAAAGATTTGAAAATACATTTAAGTCCTCGACTTTTTTAAAATCTAGACATATTCGGTCTTTGGGTCTAATTTGACCCATTTTAAAAATTCTCCCATATGTACATCTGTATATCGACCACATCAGTATAACGGAAGTTACATCTGATTTTTTTTATTGATACTGAATTTCTGATAGATCCAAGTGAATAAAAAGATCGATGTGTCTATATTTTAAAAAAATTAAGTATTTAAATGTATTTTAAATATTTGAAGATTTAAATATCAGTAAACCAAAAGGTAAAGATCTATTTGTTATTTTTTTAAAAAAAATAAAAATAAAAAAGAAACAGAAATCCTGCCTTTCTCTTCGGCTCAAAGCCCTTGCAATCGTAAATCTCCATCCACTTCAAGCTCTTCGTGGTCACCTGTGGAAGGTCTGTTCGGCCCTAATCTCATCATTCCTCTTCTCCTCACCGTCTTTGCGTTGAGCTCGTGGCGCCGCCGTCGCAAAGGGTTCCTCTTCTCCTTTTCTCCTCTCAAGGTTCCTCTCCTCTTCGATCTCTCTCTCTGTCTGAGCTCATCGTCCCTCTTCGAGCTCTCTCTCATTCTCTTTGTCCGAGTCCCGTTCCTCCGTCGCCGTCACTTCCCTTCCTCCTTCGCGTCCAGTAAGCACAGCTACATCAATTTATTTTTGCTTATTTTGTTAATAATTTAGGTTTTGATTGTTGCTGAGCTAGTTTGTTGTTTACGATGGAATTGCTGTTTTCATGAGAAACTGGGCTGAGATGGTCTGAACATTGTTTTGATGATTTTCATACTTAATCTGCGTTGATTGTGATTGTGTTTTTATATTTAGGAACAAGATATGATTTTGTTATTGTTATTCATTCATCTTATGTTTCCCATCCTATGTTGTCTAATTAACATCATGCGCAATTCCTCAGAGAGCTTCTTGTGCTCAGATTTTGTTTCAATTTCTAATTAATGAGATCAATAGTATTTACACTTGCTGCCCTGATCCAACAATTGAGAAATTGAAGTGGACAAGAATTGTATGTGGCAGCACAAATCTGAATCCTTCTATTCGCAATTGTGCTGTCATGTTAGCTTGAAAGATTGAATTTGCTTCAAGATTCTGATGCTCTTTGATAATTTTTTCTAGTGAAACTAATGTAAGGAAGTATAATAATTGCTTTAAAAATCAGATAATAAGATTCAACCTTCTAATTCTAAACCTACCTGCCTTCTATTTTATATTTTCTGTCCCATTTTCTGTACCTGAACCTGTTTCAGGGGTAAGAGAATTGTGTAAATATGGTTGTACGGTCTAGTCACCTCTAGTGTGACTGTGACCATTTTTTATATTTTTTATACCTTATAAAAAAATGGGAAGCATTAAGGGGTGTTTCAATTTCTAATTTCTTGTGTGTAACCTTTTATCATGTTTCAATCCATTTTAGTTTCTGGCTACTCAACATGCTATTGTAAAGATTGTAGTATGTTTCTTTGGCTGCTGCTAATACTTAATAGCATTGGCTGTTGTTTCTTTGGATTTATAAAGAACCAAATTCTAGTTGTAATGAACATATACACTTTAAAATGATTTTAGTATTAATTTTACTTTTAAAAAAGTTATGGTTTGAAAATTGAATTTCTAAAAAATGGTTTATTGTCATTAATTATAAAAGAAGGGTATTCAAAGTTATATATTTTGATATTTATTGCCAAGGAAATGCGTTTATTTGTTTTTAAAGAAAACACATATTATATATTTCTTATTTTTTCCTTATATTAAATTTCTTATTCTTTTGATGGACAACACTTGAAATTCAAAATGCAGTTTCAATACATTAATCAATGGAAGAGCTTAGTGGCATCAAATAATGGAGAGAGGCATGAGGATATAATCGTTGTAGTAGGGATGAAAAAAGTGATATGTGAGTCTCAATCTCAAAGCTAAGGAAGGAGTGGGTGCAAAAAGTATTAAACAAGAAAAGTTAAGAGGAACAGGGACAATGGAGGGATATAACAAAGGGAAGCACAAAATGGATAGGATTGACGGAAAAAGAGGGGGTGCAGCCACAATATGCATGGAGTTATTTTAATACGGAAAATTTTGTCATGTGTTTTAAGTTTTGTTGATTGTTATGAGGATTACTTTTGGTGTGTTTTAGTTGTTGGGTTTTAGGATATTTTTTTGTGTGTGATTTTGTTTTCTTTATGATTTTTTATTATTCTTCATGGGGACGCGGAAGGAAGTGATTGATAAATCATACACATTGTCTCTCTTATTTTGGATCAGTTTGTACCAACAAAAAAATGGATAATATATTGTAAAAATAATATTTTTAAAAAGATTACACAAATCTATAAATTTATTGTTTGTAAATAATAAATATTAAATAATAAATAAGACACATAAATTCATTGTTTGTATATATTAAATATTAAATATTAAATATTAATAAAGCAATCTCCCTCTAGTATAAAATAAGACATAAATATTTCTCTAAATAGTAGATACATGGATGAATGTCACCAATTCTGATCATAGCATAACCATAACATGGCCACTTATCTTTTAATTTTTGTATACCAATTCAAAGATGCGCCCAAGAGTAAAAGTGACAAATTAAACTACTCAAAGCTGTGGAAACAAAACAGGTATAACTGTATAAGAATGAAAAGGAGATTAATTAATTTTGACTGTAAGTTATATTTTTGTTGGTAGATAATTTAGAATATGTTAAAAAGTTACTTAAATTTTAGTATGGATTCCATTGATCATTTAAGAGAGAATCAACTATTTTATTAAAAATATATATTTTTTTAAAAGTAATTTTATAATACATAAAATTCTGTATACTTTACAAGTTAATTAACGAATAAATTCCAAAAATAGGATGCAAGGTCTAATTTTTTCTTCCTCTTCCTCTTCTTTTTTTTCGTTTAATGCATTTTCTTTCTTCTTTTTATTCTTCATGCACGTTCTTCTTCTTCTTTTCTTTCGTTCTTGCTTTCTCTTTTTCGTTCTTCTTCTTCTTGCACGTTCTTCTTCCTCTTCCACTTCTTCTTCTTTTCTTTCGTTTCTTACCTTCTCTTTCTCCTTCTTCTTCTTGCTGCACGTTCTACTTCCTCGTTCTTCTTCTTCATTTATGTACTTTTTTCTATGTTTTCTTTCTTCGTTATTCTCGATTTCCATTATTTTTTGACATCAAGCTCTGAAATTGTTTTTGAAGAAGAAGAAGCAGCAGAAGATGAGAAGAACAATGAGAGATATGCATAAGGTGTACTTCAACGAATTTTGGGTGTATTTCTTAAATCCTTTGGGTGTATTTTTGTAATCCTTTGGTGTATTTCTGTAATTCTTTGGATATATTTCTATAATCGGGTGAATCCCGGTAACCGTTTGGGTGTATTTCTGTAATGCTTTAGGTGTATTTCTGTAACCGTTGGATGTATTTCTGTAATCGTTTGTGTGTATTTCTGAAGTTCCATTATCTTCAAATTTGGTAAGAAAATTGTTTTCATGGAGGAAGAAGAAGAAGAGTCGTTCATAATGCATGGTGAGTAGCGCGCTTTGGAAACAGGAAGTTGTTGAATAACGTGCGTTTTATTTACTCTTGAATATGGAAGTGTGTAATGCGTTAATTAAGTGTAATGCATGTGTTTTATTGGACTTGTAAGCCAAAAATAATTGTATGTGTAACAGACCTTTTTATAATATAATATCAAAATTTTTATGGTCTAAAAATTTAAATTTAAATTTTTATTAAATTAAAAAAAAGGGAAAATAAACCCAAGGAAATGTTGCCATTTGTGTCAACTTTGGCAAGTCGGATAAAGCTTCAAATGCCTCAGTGAAATGCCAAGCATATGCACGAGTATAAATGACTAAGAAAATAGAACAAAATCCCTTGAATATGATGAAAGTATATTTGGATATCCGAATAAATTAATTTTTTAATAAATTTTAAAAATCAAGAGTACAATTATTATGAGTAAAAAACTTTAAAATCCATTATAAACCTGAAATAGGTTTTCATCACAAATATGTATATTATTTGGTAGGGAGTTCAACCTTAAAAAATAATTAGCCAAACCAAAATAGTCAAAACCATCTTTGAGAAACACTTTAAGAAACATAAAAATTTCTATAAAATGAAATAGTTTATTACTGTATAAAAATAAATCATATGATTTAAAAGAGTGGTATTTAAGTAATTAATTCTAAAATTAATAGTAATTGAGTAAAATTATCATACAAATCTGTATTATTTTATTCTCTTGATAAACTATTTTAAAATTACGTTAATAGTATAATTTTGTATACTAATATCGATACAATATTGTTTCAGGTATATGTTTTGCAGGCTTTAAAGGAGGGTGTTGGGTTATTTTTTAGTGGATTTAAATTATTTATTGTTTATTGGAGAACTTTGTGCATTAGAATTCTATAATAATTTATTATTCATTTTGAATTAATTTTGATATATTCTTACTTCACAGTAAAACAACATGTAAAAATTTGTTGGTGGGTTTAAGTATTACTAGGATATTTATGGTCACATTAAGTATATATGTCTAATTTATTGGAGAGAGTATATTACTAAAACCGATTAATAACTATTTTAGAGTTGATACACTTAATACTAGATTAAGAAAAAACAAACAATGCATAACATGTTACTTTTTTATTAATCAAATTATTATAATTCAAATTAATTTAACAAAACAACTTAAAATTATAATTTTAATCTTATCACGTGCATGACACGGGTTATTACACTTGTTCTATTTAAAAATGCACATTTTACGTTAATTTGAAATAGCTTGAATCCTTAGTATGCAGCGTAGGCAAGTAGCAATTTGATAGTTTCTATTACCGGAGCATAAAACTCATCAACATCAATTCGTTTTTCTTGGTTGAACCCCTAAACTACTAGCTGAGCTTTACTTTTTGCTCTAGTGTTATTTTCTCTTAATTTATTTTTGAAAATCCACCTAGTTTCGGCTACTTTCTTTTGAATTGGCCTCGGCACTAGCATCCACATCTGATTTTTCTCAAATTGCTGCAACTCTTCTATTGCTTTCACCCAAAATAGATCATCAAGTACTTCTTCAATGTTATTAGACTCAATAGTTGAGATAAAATGTCATATTGTTTGAATTCAGAATATTTTAGTGATGATCTTGTAATTTTTTCCATTGATGAATCTCTAATAATGAATTCACAAGGATAATTTTGATGAGATCTCTATTTTATAGGTTTAGTTTGAGTACTAGTTGTTTCATAATTAGATACTTCATTATTTGTTTAGTCTCTTACATCAACAGAAGATAAAAAAGGAAAGAGTAGATAGAGCAACACCAGCATATATCATGAATGAGTAATTCTTTGCATACAAGCGATTAACGCTTGTAAGCCTTACAAGTTCAATTAAAACTAACGCTCAAAACACGCTTTCAACCATTCTTCTTCCTCTTCGTCTTCTCTTTCTTCTTTTCTTTCGTTTCTTGCCTTCTCTTTCTCCTTCTTCTTCTTCTTGCTGCACGTTCTTCTTCCTCTTACTCTTCTTCTTCTCCTTTTCTTTCGTTTCTGCACGTTCTTCTTCATCGTCTTCCTCTTCTTCTTCATTTACGTTCTTTTCTCTCTGTTTTATTTTTTTTTCGATTTTTCATGGTGAAATCGTTTTTGAAGAAGAAGAAGCAGTAGAAGATGAAGAGGAGAAAGAGAAAGAGTTCTGAATTATGCATGAGATGTATTTTAACGAATTTTGGGTGTATTTCTTTAAATTCTTTGGGTGTATTTTCTGTAATCCTTTGAGTGTATTTTCTATAATCGTTTGGGTGAATTCCTGTAACCATTTGGATATATTTCTGTAATCCTTTGGGTGTATTTCTGTAATCATTTTGAAGATAATGGAACTTCAGAAATACACCCAAACGATTACAGAAGTACACCTAAAATGATTACAGAAATACACCCAAATGGTTACAGGAATTCACCCAAACGATTATAGAAAATACACCCAAAGAATTACAAAAAATACACCCAAAGGATTTAAAGAAATACACCCAAAATTCGTTAAAATACATCTTATGCATAATTCAGAACTCTTTCTCTTTCTCCTCATCTTCTACTGCTTCTTCTTCTTCAAAACGATTTCAAATCTTGATTTCAGAAACCATGAAAATCGAAAAAAAAAACGAAGAAGAAGAAGAAGAAGAGGAAGATAAAGAGGAAGAGGAAGAGGAAGAGAAGAAGAAGAAGAAGAAGAAGAAGAAGAAGAAGAAGAAGAAGAAGAAGAAGAAGAAGAAGAAGAAGAAGAAGAAGAAGAAGAAGAAGAAGAAGAAGAAGAAGAAGAAGAAGAAGAAGAAGAAGAAGAAGAAGAAGAAGAAGAAGAAGAAGAAGAAGAGGAAGAGGAAGAGGAAGAAGAAGAAGAACCGTTCTGAGTGTAGCGCTTTGAAAACAGGAAACGTTGAATAACGCATTAAAAGGCCTAGTAACTTGTAAGACTTGTAAGTCAAAAAGACTTGTATGTGTAGCACTCCTCATCCTGAATTAACCTCGAAGTGTAATAAGGTTTACGTCTAGTCTCCACAACAATAATGGTAGAATTTCACTATATCAATTTCAAGATTACAATCACTAATGCCAAGATCAAGACAAAGACAAATAAACCAAACCATTTCTACACATAAATCAACAATTTCTTGCTTCACAAACAAACGCCAAGATAAATCAAATCGCCAAAACCAAACAAAAACACCAATGACAAATACTCAAACAGAATCGAAAACTGTTTTAATTTACTCATAGGCTTTTCAAATAATCTCTTACGAAATCATATACCTTTTTCTCTTTATTAGGAAGACTCAAATAAAAAATTGAATATATCAAAATGAGACCAAAATGAAGAAAAACGATAGCAAACTTGTAGTGTATG
>NC_029779.3:41752108-41795915 GCF_000817695.3 Arachis duranensis | reverse complement strand
AAAAGCCCATCTTCTTTTTATAGAAAAACTAAAGCTTTATGATTCACACTAGCCGTTGTTGTCCATTAACTCTCATAATTGTCGTGATTGTTTACATTTTCAATTGGCAACAACAATCTCTTCCATCATATCTTGCTCTTGATAGTTAATTCTTTTCAAATATAATCAAATTAGTATTTATAGCAATGAAAATTCTAAAATTTTATTGCACAAATAATCAAACCATAAATTGGAATCAATTCTCAATTAATTAACTAAATATTTATCATCACAATAAATAATATTTTTTTTCAAACTCAACAAATTTATATGTTAGAAATTTTGTGTATATATTAATTATGTTGAATTTGTATTTAGATTGTGTTTTATTTAGTTGAATTTTATTTGAATTTATTATAGTTGTGTTAAATTTTTAATTTTTTTTAAAATTTAATATCTATAAATATTTGCAAGTATTTGCATCCCACAGAAAAAGAATAAATAAAAACTCATGACGCAAATGTGTGAGAATAGAGGGCATTTTACTAAATTGGATGGTCTCTTGCCCCGCATGAAATCTCAATATCATGCCTAATTATACATGTATATCAAATTAAGTAATTCTATGTTAGTAATATAGTGTAACTTGCATGCTTCTAAAAATCGAATTGAACTAGTCAATTTAATGGAAAATTAGTCTTTTGACCGGTTCGGTTGAGATGGAGAATCATCCTACAAAAACTGATTGAATCGACGATTAACTGGTGAACTGTCGAATCTGGCCGGATTTTTAAAGGGTCAGATATTAGACTGTTAACCCCCAAAACGATACTGTTTTGCTTTTTTAAAAGAAAAAGAGAAAAGGACAAAGAGGTTTTTGATCTTTTGATCTGCAAATATTTAAGTTCTTAAAGATTTAAAAATACATTTAAGTCCTCGACTTTTTTAAAATCTAGACATATTCGGTCTTTGGGTCTAATTTGACCCATTTTAAAAATTCTCCCATATGTACATCTGTATATCAACCACATTAGTATAACGGATTTTTTTTATTGATTCTGAATTTCTGATAGATCCAAGTGAATAAAAAGATCGATGTGTCTATATTTTAAAGAAATTAAATATTTAAATATATTTTAAATATTTGAAGATTTAAATATCAGTAAACCAAAAGGTAAAGATCTATTTGTTATTTTTAAAAAAAAAATAAAAATAAAAAAGAAACAGAAATCCTGCCTTTCTCTTCCCTTGTAATCGTAAATCTCCCTCCACTTCAAGCTCTTCGTCGTCACCTGTGGAAGGTCTGTTCGGCCCTAATCTCATCATTCCTCTTCTCCTCGCCGTCTTTGCGTTGAGCTCGTGGCGCCGCCGTCGCAAAGGGTTCCTCTTCTCCTTTTCTCCTCTCAAGGTTCCTCTCCTCTTCGATCTCTCTCTCTGTCTGAGCTCATCGTCCCTCTTCGAGCTCTCTCTCGTTCTCTTTGTCCGAGTCCCGTTCCT
Source organism: Arachis duranensis (assembly GCF_000817695.3). NCBI lineage: Eukaryota > Viridiplantae > Streptophyta > Magnoliopsida > Fabales > Fabaceae > Arachis > Arachis duranensis. The sequence goes on along the minus strand of NC_029779.3, from coordinate 41,794,439 downwards.
CCGTCGCCGTCACTTCCCTTCCTCCCTCGCGTCCAGTAAGCACAGCTACATCAATTTATTTTTGCTTATTTTGTTAATAATTTAGGTTTTGATTGTTGCTGAGCTAGTTTGCTGTTTAGGATGGAATTGCTGTTTTGATGAGAAACTGGGCTGAGATGGTCTGAACATTGTTTTGATGATTTTCATACTTAATCTGCGTTGATTGTGATTGTGTTTTTATATTTAGGAACAAGATATGATTTTGTTATTGTTATTCATTCATCTTATGTTTCCCATCCTATGTTGTCTAATTAACATCATGCGCTGGCAATTCCTTAGAGAGCTTCTTGTGCTCAGATTTTGTTTCAATTTCTAATTAATGGGATCAATAGTATTTACACTTGCTGCCCTGATCCAACAATTGAGAAATTGAAGTGGATAAGAATTGTATGTGGCAGCACAAATCTGAATCCTTTTATTCGCAATTGTGCTGTCATGTTAGTTTGAAAGATTGAATTTGCTTCAAGATTCTGATGCTCTTTGATAATTTTTTCTAGTGAAACTAATGTAAGGAAGTATAATAATTGCTTTAAAAGCCAAAGAATCAGATAATAAGATTCAACCTTCTAATTCTAAACCTACCTGCCTTCTATTTTATATTTTCTGTCCCATTTTCTGTACCTGAACCTGTTTCAGGGGTAAGAGAATTGTGTAAATATGGTTGTACGGTCTAGTTACCTCTAGTGTGACTGTGACCATTTTTTATATTTTTTATACCTTATAAAAAAATGGGAAGCATTAAGGGGTGTTTCAATTTCTAATTTCTTGTGTGTAACCTTTTATCATGTTTCAATCCATTTTAGTTTCTGGGTACTCAACATGCTATTGTAAAGATTGTAGTATGTTTCTTTGGCTGCTGCTAATACTTAATAGCATTGGCTGCTGTTTCTTTGGATTTATAAAGAACCAAATTCTAGTTGTAATGAACTTATACACTTTAAAATGATTTTAGTATTAATTTTACTTTTAAAAAAGTTATGGTTTGAAAATTGAATTTCTAAAAAATGGTTTTAAAAGTGGATTTTTTTGTTAAAAAAGTTTGATTTGAAAATTGGATTTTTAAAAATTAGTTTTAAAACGGAATTTAAAAAAAAACCGGATTTTAGATTTGGATATTAAAAAATCGGATTTAAACCGGTTTGTAAATAAAACCGAATTTAAATTCTAAAACTGATTTAAAACTGATTTTTATTTTTTCAAACCGGTTTAAAATCAGTTTTTCTCTTCAATCCAATTCTGGTTTAATTTCATGAACCACAAAACTGGTTCTAAAGTGGATCCAGTTTGGATTTTTAAAAATCCAAACCATGCCCACCCCTTAATACTGATTCTGAGTTGCTGGGTTTACTGATTCTGATTTTGTTAATAATAATAATAATAATAATAATAATAATAATAATAATAATAATAATAGCAGTGCTTATGTTATGTTTTATTGAGACAGCAAATCATCACTAGATTCAATTTTGCAGAAGATAGAGCTAAGAGCCGCAAATTCATGGAGCCCTAGCCTTACAGTTAGCTCACAGGTACAAGAAATAAAAATAGAAAATAATCTCGAGTTATTTTCTGGAGTGTAACTGACACGGAGCTTATTTATTTATTTAATTATTTGTGTTTTTGCAAGATGATGTCCCAAATGCGAAAGGATAGTCGGGGACGACGGATATGGCGGCGAAGGAGATTGGTATTTTTTCTTCATTGCGATCCTCACTTATGGAATTGTTTATTCTTTTCTTTTTATGCTTTCACCTTAACTATTTGTCAAACTCCCATACAACTGAAAAATAGTATGGTTTTGGCACTTTTCTATGTATTTGTGGAACAACATAAATGACATGACACACCATCAGAAGCAAAAGTGTTTGTTTTGTTCTGCTTGTTGTTTTCCACTTTGGAAAAAGTTCGCTGGGATTATAACGTCATGTTTAGGGTGTAAAATTGCATTGTTTTAGTAAAGATGTAAATGCTCATTGTGGGAATATTGTTGAGCTAAAATGGTTATATTGTGAAGTGTTTTAATTTCTTTTTGCTTCAAGGGTTACGGTTGCAGGTTGGGATAGGTGTATGTTGCTGGTTATCTCGAGCATAAGCCTAAACTGGGGTGTTTTGCTTTAGAGGTAACCGTGTAAATGAGGAAAGGAAGGGTTTTGGTTGAAGTACTCTAAACTATATTAGTTTGAAAGGGGATGGAGGTTAAAATATCTTACTATCATAGATGGATTTATAAAGATTATGCTATTTGAAAAGTGAAATGGAATTAAAAATATGAAATTTTAGTCATGCATGCGATCGTTGCGCGGCCTTGTAAGCAAATGTTATGAATTTTATTAAGGTGTCTGTTGTTATCAAAGAACATAACGATTTGCAAATGATAGCTTCTTTTTTATCTTGGTTGCACACTTGCACTCTCCTGAAATAGATAATCGTTTTTTGCTGAATCTTGATGCATGTGACCCTTGTGCTTATGATCAAGAAGACATGCTATTGGTAGTTTGGTACATATTCTTGTAATGTCATACGCAATTCTCCTGAATGCTTAACCAAAAAAAGTTGTACGTTTTACTGCAGACTAAAAAGGATGAATACTTGCCGTTCAAGATGGAGCGGGTACCTTTCCTGGAGGAGCAAGTTCGGATTATAAAGGAGCAGGGGAAACTGTTGACATTGGATATATACAAGTTGTTGTTATCAGAGGACAATCAGTTTGATTTTGTGAATGAGATAGCAGCTGAGGCAAATGAATATGTTGAGAACAATGTAGATGAGTATGGAGGTGAGAAGAAGGCCATTCTTCATGTTCTGAGCAACAGAATGAACGATATGGGGTTTCCCCGACCAGATGCATATGCCGAGTCTGATCCCTTCAAGCCCGGGCCTGATTATTTGAAACAAGAGTTCACATGAGTTCAAATCAAATGTTACGCCGATATCTTAAAGTAGGTTTGAAAAATCAAACTTTTGCTTCACTTGCATAGTTGATGTTAGTCTATGTTGGCTGTAGTTATTTGTATGTGTACAATTAAAAGCTATCTTGAAAGTATATTTAAAAAAGAATGACTGTATTGTGCAATTACACCATTGTTCTATATTTGACTCTCCAAAATCGTTAATGAAACGATTTACCGCTGAATATTAGTAAATCGCCGTGGAAAGGAACGATTTACCATAAAAGCAAAATCACAAGTCGTCTCAAGTAATGATAATAGCATGTGAGAAGTGATCTATATAGTTCGTTCGAGCTTTGAACATTTAGTAAATCATACACGTCTATATGTCGTCGTGAGACAAGGATTTAGTGTGCTAGTGGATGGACAAATCGTTTTATGCTAGAATGATTTAGTAAACTTGGCTCCTTTGTATAAATTGGTTTGAGCCACAATGATTGTGTAAAGGAGAGCAAACACCAAAAATTACTTGTGATGGATACAGATCTTTACTAATTCAGTTTTGCTAAGTATACAATAGGAAATTTGAATGACGTGAATAATGGATTAAAAATTTGGCTCAATGAAGTTAAAATAAAATACACTCCATCCAAATTACTCAACTAAAAAATCTCATTCAATAATTCAAAAATTTTAACCATTTATTATATCTTAATTTATCAAAATACCAGCTTTTTTCCCAAATTTTTTGTCGTTGCTGCCATCGCTTGGTCTCCAACCAATCTCCATCGCCATTATCGGGATCCTCCTCACCGCCGCTGGTTCGTCAACAAAGACCTTTATCGGTGTTGCTCTCCTCCAGACCGGAAACGAACGGCGCCACTGGGCTCCTCCTCGCCGTCGCTCAACACTAGTGAAAATAACCATCCACTTAAGGATAAAAATAATTATCCGCATATTTAATAAATTGAACATCTAGTATATTTTAATTGTATATAACTAAATAAGAGTTAAAATAATCGTCCGCATATCTATTAAAATGACCATCATGAACTAGCCATAATTAAATACCAGAACTTAAACTCATAAAGACGGCGAATGAAGGGACGAAACTCATTGGAACCCCTGGTGGAGAGAGTGGCACGGTCGTAGAGTTCCTGAATTTCGGAACTCAATTCATACATTAACAATGTTGACGTCGGTATCATATGTATCATGATTGACATATGAAGATGGTGCAAAAGATCCTTCTTTCTTGGATGAACATTCCAAATCGGCTTCCCAACAATTTTCTTGGATCAATCAATTTCCTATTCACTAGCCTTCAGCAACTATTCCTCCTAACGGATCGCGAACAGCAGCTGTTCAGAGCTCGTGAACAACAGCGGCGGTGGCATTGTGGTCTTGTACAGCAGCGGCAGCGGGAGAACATGAACAGGAGCGGCGGCAGGAGACGTGGTCACAACCTAGCAGTGGCAGCAGCAATATGAGTATGGAGGTGCGATGAGATGAGATGTTCAGTTAGGGGGGCGTGAATGAATTTAGGAGGTGTATTGGATGCCATAGTGAGATTAGGAATAATTGTATGTAGTGCGAATGAGTTTAAATATAAATTTTAATTTTTAAAATTTTAAAATTTAAAATTAAATAATTAATTAATAATCTTATTTTTAGTTTTAATTTTATTTTTTTTAATTTATTGTTCATCATCATTATTTTTCTATACTTTCTTATTTTTATATAAATGGTTAAAATTAATTTCTTATATATTAAAAACGGATGTTTTTATATAAACCAATTTAAATTGGTTTTAAAAATTAAAACGGGTTTTTTTTTTTAAATGATTTAAACTAATGCACCGTATTATAAAATCATTTAAAATTAATTTACTTTGTAAAATAATAATTTGGTGCAATTTTTACAACAACATCAATAAAATCTTGTCTCATTAGGTGTGGTCAGCTACATGGATCAAACAACACCATTAAATTCTATTATGTATCATGCCTACAGATGGATCGTTTATATGTATCTCTTTTTCGACCACCTCATGGATGGTCTCTCACATCTACCCTCTTGGTGCTCTGTTGGTCTTCTTCTCACATGTCCAAACTAACTGAGACGCGATTCTACTATTTTTTTTACAATAGGTGCTACTTCAACTCTCCCTCTTTTATATCTTTGTTTCTTATTCTATCCAATCGTGTATGACCACTCATTCATCTTAACATCTTCATATCTGCCACACTTAATTTATGTTCGTGTTCCCCTTTAACGGCCCAACACTCTGTACCATCTATAAAGCATAGCCGATTTGATAGGAGTGCGATAGAATTTAGTCAAATTTGGTGCAATTTTTAAATTATTTAAAATTGTTTAGTGCAGAAAAAAAAAAAGCTCAACCTTGAAAATCCTAACTAATTGTGACAAACAATTTCAATCACAAATCAATCTCTCTTTATTTCATTTAGAATTATGGTTATCATTGACGGAGAATGTCATGCATATGGAAAACAAAATGCATGAAGACTACTACTAGACTAGTATGGCTTAAGCCAGAAACACATTAGAGAATTGACAACAGGAGAGAGACTAACGAAATGCACCCTTGAGAACTACTTGAGTTTTTAATATTTTCAACAAATCAAGGTTGGGTTTGTGTAGCTTCAACTTGATTTGCCATCTTTTCTTGATCATGGATCCTTTCAATCTTCAGGTCAATTTCCTTTAGAGTTTGATCAATTAAACGTGAGAGATCACAAAGATCAATCAAGCTAGCATTACTAGTGACCTCACCAGAGCTCAGACACTGAAACATTAGATGGCTCATCTCTTTCTGCCTATTTTCATCCTTTTGTTTCTTTAGCTGGTCTTCGGCCTTTTGGATTCTTTTCCTTAACAAACTTTCTTGGGTTAACATTCTCTTGTTTTGTTCCAATTTGGGAATTTCCTTAAACTTGGAGATCACTTGTTTGGCCTTCTGAGGTGATGGCCAAACCTCTGGCTGAGGTTCATTTGGAGGGTAGATTATAGCACAAGATTGAACCCCACAGAGGGTGCTAATCTCATCAATCTTTTTTATCAAACTAGTTTTCCTTGCCCTAAATGTTGCCCTTCTCTTGGAGTTGTTTGCTATGTATTCAAGCTTTGACTTCTTTCTAGCCATGGTGATTATAAATGAAAAAATAAAAAAGGATTGGGTAATATGATTTGGTTATGGCTTTCTCTTTGCCCCAATTGTGCTCTTTATATAGGATAACTTTTGTTTAAGATATGTATCCAAATTAAATGAATATTTTTCAGTTAATTGAATCTGGTTTAATTTTATTATAAATGTATAGATGTTTCTTAAATAACTTGCCATTTGTGTAATATAGAAAATCCGAAAGTTTAATGTATTAATTTGTAGCAAGTTGTGTGTCCAGACTTGTTGGAATTGTTTTAATTTTACTAATTCAAAAATGTACCAGAGACATAGAAAATTTGTCCCAAAAGAATCCAAATAAATTTAAAGGTAATTTACATGAATAAAATAATAAGGTTAAAGGTAATTTACATGAATAAAATAATAAGGTTTAAAATTATAGAGATATCTTAAATACAATTTAATTATATGTCTGTCCAATTTACATATCTATATAAATCGAATCAATTTAAATTATTTATATTAAATACATGTAAATCTGATTCGATTTAATTGATATAGCATATATATTTACTATTGTATAATATATACCTGAATTTACTACTTATACATATTATTGATATTTTTTACTAGATTATTGATATTTAATTGTTTATTTATTTTTCATTAACTTTAAAATATAAATGTCAATAAAAAAATAACTTCTATTTGAATTCAAATAAAATATCAAAAAAATAAAACAAATAGAAATAGAAATTTTAATTTTGTATTTTAGTTCAAATTCCAAAATATCTATATTTTTACAAATTTATGAATTTAAAATGGAATAATAAACGATTTTTAAAAATTCATTAAAACTCATCCTTTAACTCATTAGCATCTAAAAAATCATAACGACACTTTTGATGTTGAAAAGTTAATATAAAGTATAGCCCTTTAAGGTGATATAGGAGTTACAACTTGAATTTTTTTTTAGAGTCTGAAGTAATGCATAACATCATCAAAGCGTTTGCAAAATTAAGTTAATATAAAATTCAGGATATTTTCTTATTAATATTTATGTTTTAAATTCAATAATCTGTATAAGTAGTAAATCGAATTAAGCTGATTCGACATACTATATATATGTTGTACAGTAATAAATCAAATTAGATTGATTCGATTTATATGTATATATTATACTAATAGTAAGTTGATTAAATTTACATAGAGATATAAATAAGATAAATATGTAATCAAATTATGTTTTGGATAACTATGTAATAATTTTGGGTGTCATTTATTCATTTTATTAATGTAAATTATCCTAAATTTAAATTATTTTGTATTATTTAATTATTGTTTATCTTAGTTTGTATTTATTAATTAATAATATATTTATTAATAATTAATGAGAATAATTATGTAATATTAAATGTAATAAATGTATAATTAATTAGTTATGAATGTTAAGTATATAAATTATAGATATTAAGTTAATAAAATAATTTTGAGTTATTATTATCTTCTTAACATTTTTAGTCTAACTTTTATTTTAGAGTTTAATTTTGATGAGATGCTAGGTGATATAATTAAATTCATGTTTTCAAATAATTTTTTAAATAGTAACTTAAAAAATAAATTACTTTTGATGATATGTCAATATATAAAATTATGGATATTAAGTTAAGTAAAGTAATTTTTTTCTATTATCTCCTTAGTATTATCATTTCTAATTTTGTTATAGAATTCAATTTTGATGTATAATAGATGATCTAATTAATTCATGTTTTTAAAATGATTTTTTAAATCATAAATTTAAAAATAAATTACTTTTGATAATATGATAATATATTAAATATGGATATAAAGTTAAATAAAACAATTTTAAGTTATTAATTATCTCCGTAGCATTACCATTCTTAACTTTGGTATAAAATTTAATTTTGATGAATAATAAGTAATCCAATTAAATTCATATTATCTGATGATTTTTTAAATGATAACTTTAAAAGTGAATTACTTTTGATGATATTCCAATATATAAAATTATGGATATTAAGTTAAATAAAGTAATTTTGGATTATTAATTACCTCTCTATCTAGCATTGGCATTTTCATTTTAGAGTTTAATTTTAATTAGATAATAGATGATCCAATTAAATTTATATTTTCAGATGATTTTTTAAGTAGTAATTTAAAAAATGGATTACTTTTGATGATATAATAATATATAAAATTTTGGATATAATATAAGTTAAATAAAGTAATGTTAAGTAATTATTTCTCTAACATTAATATTTTTAATTTTATTTGAGTTTAATTTTGATGAGTTAATACGTGATTTAATTAAATTCATATTTTAGATTTTTTTTATATAGTAAAAAATTTTAAAAGTGAATTATTTGTGACGATGTATGATTAAATAAAATGTTATTTATATACTAAAATTAATTATTAAAATCAATCACTTTGTATTTTGTATATAAATATATATGTTATTTTTTAATATATTTTTAATTTATATTTTATATTTTAAAGTATATTTTATATTAATAGATGATTTTAATGACTAATTTTAATATATATTTAGTATAGTTGATAATTAAATATCTATGTAAAATTCTTTTATATTATCCATGTATGAAAATTAAATTCTTCGTTTTAATAACAGTTGTTATGTAGCTTTCCCTAAATTTAGGTTTAAGTGAGATGATACTTGTTTACCCAAAAAATTAAGCTATTGAATTTAAGTTAGATCGATGGAAGTATTGGGAAACCTTTTAGCCCTGTTATGAACCAGCCATGTTCGAATCGAATTACTTGGTATTCGATAAGAGTGGAATATCAATAGTTTGAGGGAAAAATTCTAAGAAAAATAATTGATTGTTATGTGGTGTGTGGTAAGATGTATTTTTAAAGTTTTTTTTCGGTTTTAAATTAAGTCGGATCTGTAATAGGAGATTGTAGGTTTTGGGATGAGTTAAAGTGGATATGAAACTTTTATTGGAGAAGGCTACTATTTTAATGGGAGTTGAAATTAGTTAACTAATTTTATGGGGTTCTATAATTTGTTAGGTTAATAAATAGTAGGGAAAACAAATAGTATGAAAATTTGATAGATTAGGAGTTTATTCTACTAACTCATTTGTGTAGATTTTGCAGTCTGAGATTCTCTCGGAGGACATTACGAGTTATAGTTTCACTAGATCTATATAGAGAGGACTAGTACCACCAAGAGTTGAGCTATTCACCTGATTTGTGTTAGTTGGTATGGTCAATATTAAAGAAAGGTTGACTAGATTGGGCATTATTGAACACATGAATATATTTTGTATTTTATGTAAAAAAAAAACTGGGAATGATTTTCACTTATTCACTGGCAGTGAGTTCACATGGCAGGTGTGGCGTGCTTGGTTATAGGCCTATAATAAACTTTGGTCTATTTCAGGAACAATTAAGCAACACTTTGAGAGTTGGATAGGAGCTTCTATATAAGAAAAGACGAACGTAACAGGTGGCTGATTAAATTTTTTGCTATCATTTGAAATACGTGGCTGAAAAAGAATGCCAGAATTTTCAGGAATCAAGAAGCAGACATTATGGAAGTTATTATCAAGTTGATTAGGAGCTACAAAGAGTGAGTTGACTTTGTTCCGTCTAATTGTTGATGACAATGTCAGAAATAACTACAGTTTCTTTTTTAGTGTTTGTATTGTAGTTCTAGACATTTTAAATATTTTACTTTATTGTGTTAAATTTTTTGTTTAAAAAAATCCTAAAAAAATGTATATTTTGTCCCAAATATTTGGGTTAGGTTTTTATCTTGGCTTTTTAATTATTCCATTTTAGTCCACAATATTAAAATCATTTCGATAATTTTATCCTATTTTGGATGATGGATGACATTTTAATTTTATCCCAAAATTTAAGGTATAACTCAAATTTATTCAAATTCGCTTAACACCTATAATGAATAGAGTCCTACGTAATAATAACATCAAGAAATTTGAAGAAAGCATCACAAAATTAAACAAGAAAAAAGAGATATCACTTTTAACATGAAACTAGAAAGCATTAAATTTCAACCTATGTCTTTGTTTGGTCGTGGTGCTCGAAGTTTTCAACCCATCAATCGCAGTTTCTTCCTTGAGTTTAGCGTCTTGGAATCTTCCCTTTGTTTGCTAAAGCGCAGCTTCTTTCAATCTACCACCATCTTTGAGGTGTGTTCGTCGTCTAGCCTCCGTCTTTGTCGCGCTTCTACATTCAGACTACTCAAAAGTCAGAACGAAAATTTAGGATTCTGCTAGTGTTATTTCGATTTTTTTTTGTTTTTTTTTAGTTTTTGGTTCTTTTTTCTTCGATTTAAGATTCCTTTACCGCTAGTGCTACTCAGATTGAATTGTTGAATCCATAGTTATCAAATTCGACTTGATCGAAAATCCAATCACTTGGTCGGACCGAACCACTTGTTGGACCGTTCATGCATCCAATAAAAATCGATTTGATCCAGACAAGATTCAGTGAAATTAGTGATCTGGCCGGTTTATATGATCCAACTAGGTCATGCTTAATTTTTTAAAAATAAAATAACGGTTTCAAACGACGAGCCACGACCCACCCGCCCTCAAGCCTCAACATCTCTCTTCTCTGGGGTCTCTTCCTCACCACTCTCATCTCTCTCACGCCACTCTTGTCCTTAGTGTCTCACTTCTCTCTCGGTTTGGAACTCATCATTTCGGACTCAAGCTCGTCGTGCTCTGTGCTTTCACCATCTCAAGCTCGGTCGCCGCCTTCCTACGCTATTTCGCCGGCGCCAGAACCAGACAGAACCAGCCTCTGGTCTCTCGAGTAGTGGTCATTGTTGTCTTCTTGCTTTGACTGTCAGTACAGTTGGTCAGCTTCCTTCACCATCTCCCTCTCGCACCCAGTCGTGCCTTTCCCGCAATCGTCGTTGCCGCAACAGAAGTAGCAGGTCCCGGGCTGGTTGTCATCGCTCTCTTTCTCATTACCGTCTCGCGCGCCTTCATTGCGCTCGTCGTCGCTGGCTGCATGTTCCAGTGGTATGGTTTTCATTCGTCTTCTTGCTTCGAGCCTCGGCTTCAGCTTCCTCCTCACGGTCAACTTCCTTCACGCAATCTAATTTGGTGAGTTTCAACAAAATTTTCCTTTATTTCTGTTTTAATTTTGTTGCTGTAATTCATCACTACACTTTAATTTTGTTGTTGAAAGTTGAATGTGTTGCTGAAATTTGTTAATGCTTATCACTGAACCTTGGATTTGTTTCTCTCTTGCTGAAATAATCACTTAACTTAAATTTGTTCATTGCTGAAAGAATTTGTCACTGTATCGACGTTGAGTTTGTTGCGGTCTTGATGATGGTCTCAGAACAAAACATGTTTTTTAAGTTTTTTAATAACTGCTAAATAGTCTTTATTTAATTTTGATTACAAATTAATCCTTTATATATATTATTTAATTATAAAATTTATCCTCTATTTTATAAATTATTATTTTATCATTCATCTATCATATTTTTTACCAATTAAAAACAAAAACAATAACAATCTTCCATTAAGCGTCATAAATATTTTGGCAATCCAAATCAATTGGTTTTTTATCCTTGATCCGTTATATCCGTAAACACTAGTGAAATCGTGTTTCTTGGTAATTCAATCGATTAAATGTTGGACGACAGTATGGGTTTTTCCAGAATTCAATCGATTGAAAGTGTTAGACAATCGATTGAATCTTGCACGGCAATATAGGTTCTCGAAATTTAATCGATTGGAATTATTATACAATGGATTGAACTACGCTTAGAATGTGAGTTTTTTCTTATTCAATCGATTGTTCGTGTTCCCAATCGATTGAAGTCTTCAAAGTAATATTGGTTTTCACAATTCAATCGATTGGGTAATTCAATCGATTGGTTGTGTTACCCAATCGATTGAATTGTGCACTGCATTATATGTTACGCTATTCTAAATTTTCCTCCTCGTGTGTTTATAAATTATTATTTTCTTACATTTATCTTATTTTTAAAATTCTATTTTCAATTTTTAAGTTTTTATTTTGATTTGGATACTCTAATTTTATCTTTTTTAATATTAAGATTATAAATTGGTGAATAATTTATTATCATTTTATTTTCAATTACTCAATCTTACAATTGGAATTATTTATCAATCTCCTTGATTATCAATTTTTTCATTGTTTTTGTTCATCGTTTATCCATCTACTTAATATCCAATTTTTCTTCATTTTTTATCTATCTACTGAGCTGGTATGTTCTTCCTTGATGGAGTAAGAACGTCATGCGCAAGCACACCTATATTAGAAGTAGTCATGATGTGACTCGATCCGATGAAAGTCACAACCTATTCAGACGTTTGTATTCAGAGTTCTATAATGTTGCTTAGGAGTTCGTTACTTGTGATAATGAAGTAGCTATATTGCGATCGGCGCTCTGGGACGCAAAGTCCAAGCTGTCTAATTACCGTGTCAGCATGTGTTATACTTTTGTTACTGTGACTCAGAATAGCAAGCCCACATAGAGCACATGCGGTGTTATTATACATGACAAGCAGGGCCCCTCAAGAGTTGCAACTAAAGAACAGTCTAAGAGTAAGAGGTTTGACGCAGATTTGGACAAATCAATTAAAAAATCTATGCGAAAAAGCTAATCCAAAAAATTTTACTTTTATTCAAAGGTAGAAATTAGAGAATGATCCAAGAAGTGTTGGGAGTGAATAAGGGTGTTTTTTGTATGGTGAATAGTAATAAAATTCTAATAATCCACAATAATTTTGATGACAATGTTAAAAAAGTTATGTAATTAGTGTTTGATATTTTAATATATATAATAGAATAAGTAAAAATAGAAAACTAATAAAAAATATATATCATGTATGTTTTGTTGTTATTATTTGGGATAAGTACTTTTTTCGTCTTTAAGGTTTTAGGTTAAAATCAAAATTTTTTCCTACCTTTTTTGTTATTAAAATCATCTCCAACGTTACAAAACATTATAAAATCGTCCTTTTTGTCTATAAATAAAATTTTTTGAGCAATTTTACCATTAAATAAAAATAAAAAATATTTAAAAAAATAAACTACCCACCCCACCCCATCCCTTACCCCCACGGCCCCACCTCTCCATAAACCCTTAAACAAATCTCATTCGGCAAATGAATCTTTAGAATCATAAATTCATCTGGCAAGAATCCATCTTGCAGCATGTCATAGAACAGCCCCACAACTTCCTCCCAATCATACTCTCTCAAGCACGCACCAATCATAGCAGATCAAGTGAACAAGTTTCTCTCACGCATTTCATCGAACACCTTACGTGCCTCTTCCAAAAATCCACATTTCGCATACATGCTCACCAGCTTGGTCTCCACAAAAGGGTCCAAATTTGTCACAATTCCTATCCTAGCATGCAATTCCCTACCCACCCATATGCAATCCCTGTCAATGCAGGACCGTAGAAGGTTAACGTACGTGATCGGTCTCACCTTAGAACCTTGCCGAGCCAGTGAGTCTTTTGTGACAGAAACAAGGTTGGAACTTGCATGGAACCTTGTTTTTTTGTGGAACTCGAATTGGGTGGCACTGCAATGATACGAAGGGGGTGAAAGTGAAGGACTTGATTTTGCATAAATGTGGAGAAGATGAGAAATGTGTGTTTGATTATTGTGAATGAAAAATTTTGTTATGTAATTGAGTTTTGCATAGTTGGGTTATTGTGAATGAGAAAGAAATAGAAGAGGAATCTGTGTTTAGTTACCTTTTGTTTTTTTAATTTTTGTTTAAAGATAAAATTGTTCGAAAAATTTTATTTATGAATAAATGGACGATTTTATAATGTTTTGTAACGTTGGGGATAATTTTAATAACAAAAAAAGATTAGAAAAGATTTTGATTTTGATCTCAAACTTTAAGAACGAAAAAAGTTCTTATCCCTTATTATTTTTATTTTTATTATTCGTATTAAAACTCCCCTTCTCATTAGAATCGAAAAACTGCTGTAACAACTAATAACTGTAAAAACAAATGTAATTGGAAAGCATTAAATTCACTGATGTTTTACGTTCAACAAAATTTCAAGAACATTTTTTTTTATTTATAAATTCCAAGAACATTAATCATTATTCATTACTTTCCTATATATATATTCTCCTACAATTTTATTGGGCGAAAAATCACCACTAAAATTTATAAATGAGAAAGGAATAAAACTGAACAAAATAATTTAGACAATAATAAAAATAATATGATTAAATGATAAAAGTGACAATTTTTTAAAATATAAATGTCTATAATATGTTTTATATTATAAAAATTATACTCATAAAAAAAGTACATAACACATATGAAGAAAGACTTCTTAATTTTTTCTCTAATTTTTATCCATTAATTTTTATATCAAAATTTGTCATACAGTGATAAATACCTTAATCATCTATATATAGTTTGCTAAGAGTAACGATAATAGAAATAAATAAAACAAAGTTATTCAAACTTTATCAAGTTACATGACAATTTGATGAATATTATTAACTTGAATTTTATCATCTTATTCAACCTTGTCATATTGCATAATAAATTCATAAATGTCAACTAGGGGCTTTATCTTTTTACTTGTTTATAACATGTGATTTACTAACGAATTATTCTTTGATTAACCTCGTTAAAGATTACCATTAAGTAACTTATCCTATTTGACTAATTAAGTGAAATAATATTGTAAGTATCCGATAAATCTTTCAAACTATTATCATATAACTATTTTATTTGACAAAATAAGATAATATTAACTGTTCGGTTGTCGGATCCGGACAGGTGGGATTCACGGGTGAAGGAGCGCGGAGACTCTGACCTTGATCGCACTGGTTGCAGGCTTCCCGAGCAGTCGAGCACTTGCCTTGGTGGGAAGATGAAAAAGGGGGGTGCCACCTGCAAAGACACTCCGACGCCTAAGTCAGATAATGTGCAGGCGGGAAAAGTGATGTGGAAAAGTGACGTACCTCGGGGGAAGAGCCAATCTTCCCCTTATATACATGTCAGTCGTGGGCCCCTTGCGAGGGCAGGCCCATATTCCCAAGGACATCGTCCTGCAGCCGCGTGTGGGTCGTACAAGACACGTGTCCGGGTCGTTTGGAGGGCGAGGAGCCGGGTCGGGCGGAGCTCGGGCCGGGGCCGACCCGTCGGGTCTTTGGGCTGGGCCGTAACAGTGCCCCCACGCGCCAATGGTAGTCGTGGGAGCTACCAATGGCGTGTTGTCTCGTTTCTCACTTGGGGTCGCCTGGTCGGTTGTTCGTAATAAGGACGTGCCCTTTACGCGCGTGTCCTTTGGTTGCTCCAGCAACTGTTTCGTCGCATCGTTCCCCGTGCTGAGCATTAAATGCTCATAATGGGGTAAAAAACCCTGACTGAAAAGACTGTTCTGCCCCCAGACGTTTCGCGCTTCCTGGGGTAGTTTTTAAACGGGCTAGTTCAAGCAACCTTCTCTTTTCTGCCATCTTCTTGCTCCCAAACCTCATCACTCCTCTGCTGTGCTGTTTGTGCGCCTTTCCCTTCATATCTCTCTTTAACGCTGCTCCGCCGTTCTTCCTCTAATTCAGGTAACTTTCGCATCGTACTCTCTTTTGTGCATTATTTTGCATGTCTGCTATTTGGTTTTTTGCCGTTGTTGAGTAGCTTTTTAATTGCGACTAGATGTGTTAGGGGGGGGAGTGCCACTCCAGGGTAGGCTTTTCTTGCTCTTTTCGTAGTTTAGTCTCGATTGGTCTTAGTCGGGAAGTCGTAGGGGGTGGTATCTGTATTCGGCTTGAGCAACCGATCTCTTAGACTGACTGGATGGTCCCCTCATGTAGGTATGGCTCACACGGTTGCCCGGGCATCCGTTAACCCCGCGGCGTACGATCCCTATGCTTGGGTCGTTTCCGATTTGAAGGATTCGCCTAACCAAATGGGCGAGGAGGAGCTCACCGAGTTCCGACAGGCCGGGTACTTGTGTGGAGGGACTGACGAGGAGTCCAATTACGACGTTTTCGTCCCGGCTCCTCACGAGCGATTGTATGAAATCAATTTCCACCACCCCCGAGTCGCCGACTGGATTTGGTTCTACAAGTCCATGTTCACCCAGGTCGGAGTTCGTATCCCGTTCTCGGCCTTTCAGATGGCGCTTTTAAGCCGAATTTCCGTGTCACCGTCGCAGTTGCATCCGAACAATTGGGCCTCGATCCGCTGTTTCGAGATGGTCTGTGAATACCTCGAACTGCCGGTGTCCGTGGATGTCTTCCTCTTCTTCTTCACCCTCACAAACCCTTCCAAGGAGGGGAAACATAAAAAAGGGTTCATGTCTTTCCGGTCTGCCCAAGGTCGGAGGATTTTTGGTTTGTTTGAAGATTCTTACCACGGGTTTAAGGACAAATATTTCAAAGTCCGCCCTGTCAAAGGTCGTCACCCCTTTTGGTTGTCATTGGAGGGAGTACGGCTCATCCCGACCTATTGGAGTTTCGGGGCAGGGTCCAATACTTTTATTAAGGTAACCTATAACGGTATGTCGGCGGTGGACAAGCAGATCGCCGAAGTATTGGTAGCGGTCTTTGGGAAGAACCTAGTCAATCCCCACCTCCTTATGGGTGACCGGGAGTCCGGTCGTAATTATATTTGTGAGGAACTTGTACTTTACTCTTTATCTTTTTGTTTTTATTGATATTTTGTGGCGATTAACCGATCTTCTTTACTTTCCTGCAGTGGAGATGTCTGCGTCGGTGACGGGTCTTCCCAACTTGCTCCAAACTTTCCTCTTGGCCAGCGATGACGAAGGGGATAATGACAAATCTGCTGCTGAGACGTCTGCAATTCCTCCAGAGGACAAAACTATTTCAGGGCAGGAGGTCGCGGTTGACGGAACCGGGACCTCGGCCCAAGCTGCCCAGGCCGAGGGCGAGAAAACGGTTCATGCCTCCCCCTTTCGCGAAGTGGTAGGCCAAGGGGGTTCGACGTCTGCCCCTGAAGTCGATGATGACGTGGAGGTGGTCCCTAACCCTAAAAGGAAAAGGAAGACGTCTTCTAGTCCCGAGGGGGTCCTCACCGTCATGGAGAGGAATTTTGATGCAAGCAACTTCATAGATACCCAACTGATCCCTGGTACTGAGGAGTACTTCCACGAGTCTTCCCTTGCCGGGCAAGCGAGGTGGATGTACCGAACACTTCTGCGGGGTGCCGTGATAGCCCGGAAGGCCGAGTTTGAGCTGTCCGGGATGGAGTCCCTCCGCAGGAGGTTGGAGGCTAGTGGGAAGGCCAATAATGAGTTAAAAAATGAAGTTGAAACTCTCTGGGAGCAGTTGACCCAGTCAAACGAGAAACTCGATGCCGCCGAGAAAAAGGCGACTGCAGCCGAGCAGAAGGCTACTGCCGCCGAGCAGAGGGCCACAACTGCTGAGAATAAACAGAAGGAGTCAGCCGCATCGGTGGAACGTTTGATCGAGCGTGAAATGGCTTTGGAAAGTCAGGTCGGTACGGCGTAGAAGCGTGTGGCCGAATTTGAGAAAGAGAAGCAGGCCGTGGAGACGAACTGTCAACATGGAAGGCGAAGTATAAGGACGTCGTCAAACAGGGCAAGGGTGCGATCTTGGCTACCGAGGAAGCCCTCAAAGCCCAAATTAAGATTGTTGCCCCTGAATTCGACACGTCGGCGGTTGGTGTTCGCAAAATTATTCAGGATGGCAAGGTTGTCGACGTCCCCATGAAATGAACCTTCTGTTTACAGTTTCTGTCTAGCCGCTTTGTTTTGACTTGTAAACTATTTCAGTTTTAGCCGTTTTTGGCTTGTGAACAATTTGGTGTTAGCCGTTTTATTTTGGCTTGTGATCAATGACCGTTTTAATCGTTTGCCCAAGTTGTCGTGATAAACTTCTCCTTATTCGTCTGGTTGTATTTCCGTTTCTATTAACCGTTTTTGGTTTATTGTCGTCACTTATACTAATGGCCCATGGCCTTTCGCGTAGTCGTTACGATTGTGGTTGACGGGTTCCCGGGGTGATCAGTCCCGGGGACGCGCGTCGTCGTTGGACGTGGCGGTTTATCTGGAAAATTGAGTGACAAAATAGGAGAGAAAATTTGCACAAGTATATCTTATTCGGTAGTTGTATAAAGGACTCGTAAGTCGCTATGAGAAGTTCAAAAGTTAAATTTGCGAATTAACAACTTAGCTAGCTTAGTCGGTTTGTCGGGCCATTCCCTAGGAGTAGAATCTTCTTAGATTGTCCGCGTTCCATGTTCTCGGGACTTCTTTGCCGTCAAGCCTTTCCAGCTTGAATGCTCCTTTTCCCATCATCTTTTTGATTCTGTAGGGGCCTTCCCAGTTCGCCGCTAGCTTGCCTTCTCCGGGGGTCGGTAGGCCGATATCATTTCGCCTCAAGACGAGGTCGTTTGGCCCAAATTCCCTCTTGATCACTTTGGTGTTGTAGCGCAGAGCCATTCTTTGTTTTAGCGCCGTTTCTGTCAGATGGGCCATTTCCCTGGTTTCATCTATCAGGTCTTTTTCTATGGCTTCCTCCACTCCTTTCAAAAGTAACCGTGGGCTCGGTTCTCCGATTTCTACGGGTATTACTGTATCCACCCCGTACGTTAGTCGGAAGGGAGTTTCCCTAGTGGAGGATTGTTCAGTTGTTCGGTAGGACCAGAGAACCGCTGCTAGTTCGTCGGCCCAAGCACCCTTTTTATTGTCCAACCTCTTTTTTAGCCCTGAAAGGATAACCTTGTTAGCGGACTCCACTTGTCCGTTCGTCTGAGGGTGTTCTACCGAAGAGAACCTTTGCCTTATACCCAGGCCGTTGAGAAATTCCGTGAACTTTTTGTCAGTAAACTGCGTGCCGTTGTCCGAGATGACGACCTCCGGTATCCCGAATCGCGTTATCACTTGCTTCCACATGAATTTCCTGCAATTGGACGAGGATATGCTAGCTAGTGGTTCGGCTTCTATCCATTTGGTGTAGTAGTCAATTGCGACTATGAGGTACTTGACTTGCCCTGGGCCGACTGGGAAGGGTCCCAAGAGGTCGACTCCCCATTGAGAGAATGGCCGGGAGGTCGTTAGCAGGCTTAACTCGGAGGCCGGCGCCCTGGCAAAGTTGGCGTTCTGTTGGCACTTTACGCATTTTTTCACAAACTCTTTGGAGTCCGCCATCATCGACGGCCAATAGTATCCGGCTCGGATTAGTTTCCTCGCTAAGGCCTTGCCTCCGATGTGGTGCCCACAGCAGCCCTCATGGACTTCCCTGAGGACGTAGTCCGTTTGGTCGGGATGTAGGCACTTCAGTAGGGGTTGGTTGAGCCCTTTCCTGAACAGTTGTCCTTGGATGACGGCGTATTTGGCCGCTTCCCTTCTCAATTTCGCCGCATCCTTTTGGTTACTAGGGAGTTTGCCGTGTTCTAGGAAGTCGATGATGGGGTCTAGCCATGAAGAACCTAGGCTTGTCATGTGCAGTGTGATTGCGGGTTCTCTCGTCATGCCTTGGATGAGAGACCGGTTCCCCTCTCCCGGCTTTGTGCTTGCTAACTTTGATAGGAGGTCTGCCCGTGTGTTCCTTTCTCTAGGAACGTGGTGGACCGTGATCTCTTCAAACTTTTGGCTCAAGCTTTTAACCTTTTCCAAGTACTTCTGTAGCAAAGGGTCTTTGGCTTGGTAGCTACCATTTACTTGGGAGGTGACGACTTGGGAGTCACTGCATATTTCTATTCTTTTTGCGCCGACTTCTGCCGCTAGGGTTAGGCCTCCTATAAGGGCTTCATATTCTGCTTGGTTGTTTGAGATGGGAAACTCGAATCTGACCGACTGCTCGTATACGACTCCGATCGGGCTTTCCAGGATGATCCCGGCACCTCCGAAGGTCTGGTTGGAGGCTCCGTCCACATGGAGCTTCCACCGTGTGCCCCCTTCTTCGCTTGCGTCCCCCGTTACTTCTACTAAAAAATCTGCCATCGCTTGCGCCTTGATGGCTTGCCGGGGTTCGTATCGTATGTCATACTGGGAGAGTTCGATGGACCAAGTCATCATTCTTCCTGCCAGGTCGGGTTTTTGGAGTACTTGCCTGATCCCTTGGTCCGTTCTGACGACAACTTGGTGACTCTGGAAGTATTGTTTTAACCTTCGTGAGGAGGTTAGAAGTGCTAGGGTTAACTTTTCCAACTTGTTGTACCTCAATTCTGCCCCTTGCAAGGCCCTGCTTATGAAATAGACTGGCTGTTGAGCTTTTCCGTCCTCTCGTACCAGGACTGCGGCCAGGGCTTCACCCGTTATGGCGAGGTATAGGTATAGTGGTTCTCCGTCCCTTGGCTTCCCGAGAACGGGTGGTGCCGCCAGGATTTCCTTGAAGTGTCGAAAGGCCTCTTCACATGCGGGCGTCCACTCAAACGCCATCCCTTTCTTCATGAGGTTAAAGAATGGCAAGGCCTTTGTTGCCGAAGCTCCGAGGAATCGGGATAGTGAGGTCAACCGCCCTGCCAACCTTTGGACGTCCTTGATACAACCCGGGCTCTTCATCTGGAGTATTGCCTGGCATTTCTCCGGGTTGGCTTCTACCCCTCTCTGAGTTATCATGAAACCCAGGAACTTGCCAGCTTCCATGGCGAAGGCGCATTTTAGGGGATTCAGCCTCATACCGTGTTGACGGAGGGACGTGAATACACTTGCCAGGTCGCTCAAGAGGTCGTCAGGTCGTGTCGTTTTAGCCAGGATGTCGTCTACGTATACTTCAACTGTTTTCCCAATGAGGTCGTGAAATATCCTGTTCATCAACCTCTGATATGTTGCCCCTGCATTTTTCAAGCCGAACGGCATTACCTTGTAGCAGAAAGTTCCTCCTGGCGTTATGAACGCCGTCTTGTCTTCGTCGGGACGGTGCATCGGTATCTGATTGTAACCGGAGTAGGCGTCCATGAAGCTTAGATACCGATATCCCGCCGCGGCGTCGACGAGTGCATCTATGTTGGGGAGGGGGAAGCAATCTTTGGGGCATGCTTTGTTAAGGTCAGAGTAGTCCACGCACATTCTCCACCTGCCATTGTGTTTTCTCACCAATACCACATTCGAGAGCCATGTCGAGTAGTCCACTTCACGTATGAAGCCTGCTTCTAGGAGGCCGGCCGTTTGCTTGGCTACCTCCTCTGCTCTTTCCGCCGACATCTTTCTCCTTCGTTGAGCCACTGGGCGTGCTTCCGCCTTGACGGCTAGATGATGTGAGATGATTTTTGGATCTATGCCCGGCATGTCGGCTGGTGTCCAGGCGAACAAGTCCCTGTTGGCCCTTATCATCTCAATCAAAGGCTCCTTCAGCTCATGTGGGAGGTTCTTGTTAACGAATGTGAACTTTTCCCCTTCGTCACCGATTCTAAACTTCTCCAGGTCCCCTTCTGGTTCTGGCCTCGGCTTGTCCTCTACTCTGGCATCAAGGTCGGCTAGGAACACGCCGGATGCTTCCTTGGACTTCTTTCGAAGTGGAGAATTACGAACTCGGCCATCGCCGATCTTCGGCCTTGGATCTGCCCCACCGAGATTGGTAGGGAAATGACTCCGTTCGGTTTGATGAAGTGGTCGCCTAACCCGATAACCCCGTGCTGGTGAGTCGTCAGGTCGGCATCCTTTAGCCCGAACACGTTGCGGAACATAATGTTTGAATCAGCTCCTGTGTCGACAAGGATCCGTTTGACGAGACCGGTTCCCACTCTGGCCGTTATGACCATGGGGGGGTTTTCCGGGGCGTCGCCGAACCATTGGTCTTCCGGGCCGAAAGAAACGGATGGAGGTTTTTTGGAGCTTTGCACCGGCGGGGATGAGATCGCCAGAACCTTGGCATCTTTCTTGTGTGCCGACCGGGATTTTGGTGCAGCGTTTTTTGCCGTTACCACGTTTATCACAGTGAGGCCCTGGTCTCTGTCTTCGGGCTCCTGTCGCCGCTTGGCCGAGCGTGTCTTGCCTTCCTCGTCTTGATCGCGATAACGCCTTCTCGGCTCCCTGATGAGATGGGAGAACGCTGCTAGCTTTCCTTCCCTTATCGCCTGTTCTAGTGCATCCTTCAGGTCGAAACAGTCCTGTGTTTGATGACCATACCCCTTATGGTAATCACAATAAAGGTTCTTGTTTCCACCCGTACGGTCCTTAAGTGGTCGAGGCTTCGGAAGAATTCCCTTCTCAGCTATTTGTTGATAAACTTCCACGATGGGGAGGGTGAGTGGAGTGTAGTTAGTAAATTTTCCGACTCGAGGGAACGACCTAGGTGCTTTGTTTGATGCCTCCTCCCTGGCCTTTTCTTTTGCTCTCTCACCGTCGCCACCGGACTGCCGAGCCTGGCCGTAGCCGGACTGCCGCTTATTGGCAGCCACGACTCGGCTGACTTCCTCGTCGTTTATGTACTCCTTGGCCACCGTCTGGATTTCATGCATTGTCCAAACCGGCTTCGTGGTAAGGTGTTTTCGGAAGTTCTCGTTGAGGAGGCCGTTTGTCAGGCAGAGACTGGCCACCGAGTCGGTTAAGCCGTCGATTTCCAAGCATTCGTCGTTGAACCGATCTAAGTACCTCCTGGTTGGCTCTCCCTGTCTCTGGGTTACCCCTAGAAGGTTGATAGGATGCTTGGCCTTTGCTATTCGCGTTGTAAATTGGGCCAGGAATGCACGGCTGATGTCTGAGAAATTGTAGATGGAACCTTGAGGGAGGCCATTAAACCATCTGATCGCTGGTCCTGCTAGGGTTACCGGGAAGGCGCGGCATCTTACTTCGTCCCCTACTCCCTCTAGATTCATCCTGGCCTCGAAGGTCGTGAGGTGTTCTAGAGGGTCTTGAGTTCCGTCATACCTCATGTCCGTTGGTTTGTCGAAGTGTTTCGGCAACCGGACCTCGAGGATAGATCGGTGGAACGGGGTGACACCCATTATGACGGGTTGCCGTGTTCTCTCGGATCTCCCTTCCCCGTCCTCGTGACCTCTTGCTGCCCGGCGGGTTGGTCCGCCTCGGGAGTAGATGATCCTGTCGTTTCGCCTTCTTATTATGGGTGACTCCTCCCGCGTGCTCTCCGCTTCCGTCCGGGAAGCGGATGTACGCCGCTGGCGGCTTTGGTGAGAGTCTTCCTCCTCGCTCCCGGGAGATGGGGTAAAGCTGGGATCGGTAGACCGTCCATCCCGCTCCCGGTCGGCTAGCTGTCGCTCTAAGTTCTGGACTCTGTGGCGTAGCTCCTGCATTATTATGGCGCTATCGCCACCCGTTCCCCCGAAGGGTCGTGTTCTCGTGTGTTGTTGGGGGGACCTCCGCCGCCCCCTCAGTGAAGCGACGGAGGCTGCCCCCTCTGCTCCGGCTGCTCGAGCTTGGTCACCGGGACCCAGCACGACTTCCATTTAGGCAGGAATCCCCACAGACGGCGCCAATGTTCGGTTGTCGGGATCCGGACAGGTGGGATTCACGGGTGAAGGAGCGCGGAGACCCTGACCTTGATCGCACTGGTTGCAGGCTTCCCGAGCAGTCGAGCACTTGCCTTGGTGGGAAGATGAAAAAGGGGGGTGCCACCTGCAAAGACACTCCGACGCCTAAGTCAGATAATGTGCAGGCGGGAAAAGTGATGTGGAAAAGTGACGTACCTCGGGGGAAGAGCCAATCTTCCCCTTATATACATGTCAGTCGTGGGCCCCTTGCGAGGGCAGGCCCATATTCCCAAGGACATCGTCCTGCAGCCGCGTGTGGGTCGTACAAGACACGTGTCCGGGTCGTTTGGAGGGCGAGGAGCCGGGTCGGGTGGAGCTCGAACCACCGGGTCGGGCGGAGCTCGGGCCGGGGCCGACCCGTCGGGTCTTTGGGCTGGGCCGTAACATTAACTTTTCACAAATTTTGTAAATTAAATATGACAATCTACTTTGACTTACTTTGTTACCCACATTGATATATATAAAAAAAAAACAGCTTTTACATTTGTTTATATAAGTGTAATACTAATAAGGATGGAAGACCGATGGTGTATTCGTGCGAATTTTTTCTTTGGTAGAAATCGAGGATTTAATGTGAGAGTTTCCTACATCAAATCTAAGGTTGAGACACAAATTGTTATATAGTTGTGAGAATAAATCAATAATTCAATTGATTAAGTTTATTGGTTTATTGATTTAATTGATAAATTATTGGTTAAATTAGTAAAATCAGTTTTACTCGTAGATAAAAAATTTAAGATAAATAAAAATTTAAAATTATAATTTAAAAAATATATATTTTTACTAACATTTTATAAAAAATTAAGTTTCAAATTTTAAAAATAATTAATATTTAGTCACTAAAATTAAAAAGAGTGTAAAACAATAAAAATAATATTTAGAGTGAATTACTTGTATTTATAGATTTATTGTGCTTGTAGGTAGTTACGAATATCTGCAAATTAACTAAGTGAAATAATATTGTAAGTATCTGATTGATTAATCTTTCAAACTATAATCATATAACTATTTTATTTGACAAAATAAAATATTATTAACTTTTTACAAATAATTTTACTAAGTAAACAATAGAAATTGTGAATAATGTGAATAATAAACTACATTTTAAATTCACTAAATATGAATAAACTTAAATTGATTTAAAATTTGAATTCTAAAATTAAAATTAACTTTTCTAATTCAACTTATTATTTAGGTTGTTTATTACAAGCGTTGTCCTCTTAGTGTTTATTTGGACGCCATTAAATCGATAAAAATATTTTTTTAATAAAAGATATCTTTTTTATTTTTTAGTGTGTTTGACAAATTTTTAATGGTAAAAATAAAAGTAGTAGAAAAATAAAAAATATCTTTTTTGAGAAGCTATAATTTATATATATTTTTTAAAAGATCTTTTTTTCCTTAAAAATATACTAAAACACAATTGATAGATAAAATGATTTTTTACATGATATATCCAAACATATAATCACTTTTACTTTTATGAAAGATCTTTTTAAAAAAATCATTTAAAAAATAATATATTTTAGTATTTTTTAAAAGTATTTTCAATAATCTTATTTGTATTATTATTTTGAATTCTAAATTTTTAATAATTATGCTTTTATTATTATTTATAGTTAATTTTTTATTTAATTTATTATTTTTAATAAAAATAATAACACATATTATAAAAAATTAGAATAATAAAATTAGTGCAACTCTCTCTATATATATTTACAATTCAGTTAGGTATCCTTTAAAAGTTGTACAATATACAGCCTTTTATTACCATAATTAAAAAAATAAAACAAATACATCTAAAAATTATAAATAGATTTAGTGTCTTTTTAAAATTAAATACACATTCAAAATACAAACTAAATAAAATTAAAATTTAAAATTTAAATTTCAATTTTAAATTTCTGTTTTAGATTTAATATATTTAATTATTAATATATTACAATTTAAATACACATCCAAAAATCAAATTAGTTAGAATTCAAAATTTTAAATTTAAAATTCTAAAATAAATCTTAAACCATCTTAAATCACTAGTAAAATCTTTGCTCCGTAAAAATCCAGAGCTGCAACGCCTCTCCCTCCTCATCTGTGGCCGCTTTCGTCTTCTCTAGTGATTTTTTTGAAATAAGGAGCTCGACACAGTAAGGTGGAGCATTTAGAAAGTCCAGAGTTACAATACAAACACTAAACAAAAAAAATTGAAGTTATCTCCGGTATTGCCATCAACAACTAGACTGAACAGAGCCAACCCACTATTTATAGCTCCTAATCGACTTGGTAATAACTTCCGCAACGCATATTTCTTGATTCTTGAAAATCTTGGCATTCCTTTCCAACCACGTATTCCAAATAATAGCAAAAAAACCAATCAGCCACCTGTTACGTTTGACTTTTCTTACAGGAGCTCCTGTCCAACTCTCAAAGTGTTGCTTAATGGTTCCTGTAATAGACCAACATTTATTATAAGCGTATATCCAAACACACCACACCTGCCACGTGAACTTACAGCCAATAAATAAGTGGAAATCATTCTTAGTTTCTTTTTTACATAAAACACAAATCATATCCATATGATCAATAATGTCCAATCTAATCAATCTTTCCTTAGTGTTGACCCTATCAACTAACACAAACCAGGTGAATAGCTCAACTATTGGTGGTACTAGTCCTCTCCATATAGATCTAGTGAAACTATAACTCGTAATGACCTCCGGGAGAGTCTCAGCCTGCAAAGCTTGCACAAATGAGTTAGTAGAGTAAACTCATGATCTATCAAATTTCCATACTATTCTGTCCTCCCTCTCACTTGTTAACCTGACAGATTGTAGAAATCCATGAAGTTGGTTAACTAATTCTAACTCCCATTGGAATAGTACCATTCTCCAATGAAAGTTCCATATCCACTCCAGCCCATCCCAGAACCCACAGTCCCCTATAATAGATCTGACTTGATTTGAAACCGAGAAAAGCCTTGGAAATACATCCTGCAACACACCACATGGTAGCCACTTATCTTCCCAGAAATGAATTCTTCTACCATCTTCTAACTCTAATGATAATCCTCTGACCATCTTATCTCTCGCTTGCTGTTCTCTTATCTGCAATTGACAAATGTCCCTCCACGGACCCTTTGTATTAGGAATCAGCTGACAAGAAAGAAGGACATTTGGCTTCAAGTCATTGCAGGAGCACACAATTTTCTTCCATAATGGGCAATCCTTCTTTAAAAACCACCACCACCACTTGAACAACAATGCTGTATTCCGGAGCACTGAATCGCCCACGCCCAAACCCTCGAAGCGTTTTGGAGCTTGCACAATATCCCACCTTACCAAAGGTACCCCATCCCTTCCGTCCTCATTACTCCACAAGAACCTCCTTTGCAAAGATATCAACTTATCTGCTACTGCTCTGGGCATCTTATATAAACTATGATAGTAAACCGGCAGACTATTAAGCACATATTTGATGAGTACCAGCTTACCAGCTTTATTAATCGTTTTGGCTTTCCACAGATTAAGTTCTCTTCTACTTTGTCTATAATAGGTTTCCATGTCTTGACCAATTTCGGATTCGCTCCCGAAGAAATATCAAGATATTTGACTGGCAACGTTGCTTCCTTACACCCCAACAAGATACACATCCTTTGTGACCATTCTCGCTCGCAATTAACCGGAATCAAGCTAAATTTATCAAAGTTAATGCTCAAGCCTGTCATCATCTCAAAACACCGTAGAAGCCGCTTATAATTGCAAATAGTCTCCTCCTCCGGAGGACAAAAAAGTATTCTGTCATCCGTAAATTGCAAGTGAGACAACTCAATATTGTCTTTTCCAACCAACAAAAGAGAGATCCTTCCATGTCTTACTGCCTCTCCTATTATCCTATGAAGGACCTCAACAACAAGAACAAAAAGAAAAGGAGAAAGAGGATCCCCTGCGACGATCTCCTCCTTCGGCGACGCGTTCCTCCCCGCCACGCGCACTTCCCCTGAGCAGACCTCCTCCATTGATGGGCTCCTCTCCGTTCCTGGTCTCCTCCCTCGCGCCATACACAACCACCTCCTTCTCCCGCGCCTCCCCTGTCTCCTCTCCCACGTCGCACTCCTTCTGTCTCTGGTAGTTCTGCTTGCAAAATTCTAAAAAAATTTGGTTGAGTTCATTCATGAAGATATGTTATCCCTTTTTTCTGCGTAATAAAAAGTTCTATTTTTTAAAATTTATGTATAATGTTGGAAGTGTCTGTGTTTTTTTTCTTTTTTTTTTAAATAATGTTAACCTAATTTGAATGTGTCAATACTTAATTTTGGATGTGTTTATATTGTTCATTACGTTCTTATGTACATGTATAAGTTTTTTTACATGAGTTTTAGATGTGTTGATAAAATATTTAGAGTGCATTCTTATAATTTTAGATGTGTATTTGAGTTTAATTTTTTCTGTATTCAATATGTAATTTAGAACTATAATGACAATAATTTAAATGTGTTAATACATAATTTTAAATGTATTTTTATTATTTATTTAATTTTAGATGTGTTTTTTATATGAATTTTGAATGCTTTGAATTAAAAAAAACTAAAATGAGTTTAATTGATTTTAAAAACTTCACTAATTTTTTTAAATTAGTACACAAAAAATTGTTACAAATTTTATAGTTTGGTTTATAAAAATTAATGTATTGTAACTAATTACAAATTTTATAGTGATAAGTATTCAAAATAAAAATGGTTCCTTAAAAATAGGAAATATAATTAATTAAAAAAATAAAATAATAAAATATTAAATTAAACGTTATTGTACAAGTAGCATTTTTCATATATTTATTCACACACGTAGACTTTCACTGTACATACATGTGTTCATCTCATTTTAAAATTGCAATAGAATATATTAAGATTTAAATAGTAATTAGCAAGTCATAAAAATGCATGCCACTAAACTCCACCTTACATAAATATGAAAAAGGTCCAAGATTAATGCGGGATAATACACCAACAATTGGAAAAGTAATTAGTTGAGTCCATAATTCTCTAGTTTTAGTATATACAAACATAACTCATTTCAACAAAAAAAAACTAACTCAGCACTTTCTTTTTATATTCATCTTTACACGAGAAGCTAAAGATGGTGGTGTATAACAGTATATATACATTCTTTCTGATTTAAATTCATGCTAATATTTGATGAATACGGAAATATCTCCATAGTATTTTGTTCTTATTACAGTAATATGATAGGTTTGATCTTTATATTTATTTGACTCGAAGTTGTATATATTAAATTAAAATTTTAATATGTAAATAATTTTTAATTTTTTAAAAATATTTTTAGTCAAAATATATATGTTGATATGCAAAAATTAAAATAAAAAAGAACAAAAAGCAGTTATCAAAATACAAAAATCTTTGTTATGATTCGTGTAAATTTTAAATTTTTCTTTTATTTTTAAATAATTGTTAAATAATTTTTATGAATACTAAAAATAATTTTAATAAAATATGTTTTATTGTCATTAATTATAAAAGAAGGGTGTTCAAAGTTATATATTTTGATATTTATTGCCAAGGAAATGCGTTTATTTGTTTTTAAAGAAAATACATGTTATATATTTTCTAATTTTTTCCTTATATTAAATTTCTTATTCTTTTGATGGACAACACTTGAAATTCAAAATGCAGTTTCAATACATTAATCAATGGAAGAGCTTAGTGGCATCAAATAATGGAAAGAGGCATGAGGATATAATCATTGTAGTAGGGATGAAAAGGGTGATACGTGGAGTCTCAATCTCAAAGCTAAGGAAGGAGTGGGTGCAAAAAGTATTAAACAAGAAAAGTTAAGAGGAACAGGGACAATGGAGGGATATAACAAAGGGAAGCACAAAATGGATAGGATTGACGGAAAAATTTTGTCATGTGTTTTAAGTTTTGTTGATTGGTACGAGGATTACTTTTGGTGTGTTTTAGTTGTTGGGTTTTAGGATATTTTTGTGTGTGTGATTTTGTTTTCTTTATGATTTTTTATTATTCTTCATAGGGACGCGGAAGGAAGTGATTGATAAATCATACACATTGTCTCTCTTATTTTGGATCGAGTTTGTACCAACAAAAAAATGGATAATATATTGTAAAAATAATATTTTTAAAAAGATTACACAAATCTATAAATTTATTGTTTATAAATAATAAATATTAAATAGTAAATAAGACACATAAATTCATTGTTTGTATATATTAAATATTAAATAATAAATATTAAATAAAGCAATATAATCTCCCTCTAATATAAAATAAGACATAAATATTTCTCTAAACAGTAAATACATGGATGAATGTCACCCAATTCTGATCATAGCATAACCATAACATGGCCACTTATCTTTTAATTTTTGTATACCAATTCAAAGATGCGCCCAAAAGTAAAAGTGACAAATTAAACTACTCAAAGCTGTGGAAACAAAACAGGTATAACTGTATAAGAATGAAAGGAGATTAATTAATTTTGACTGCTAAAGTTATATTTTGTTGGTAGATAATTTAGAATATGTTAAAAAGTTACTTAAATTTTAGTATGGATTCCATCGATCATTTAAGAGAGAATCAAATATTTTATTAAAAATATATAATTTTTAAAAGTAATCTGATGGTTTATCAGTGGCTAAGAGAAGAGAGGTTGAATCTTAGCGGCTTTTTACTTTTTAACTCTTGCTGTCCTTGAGAACATTTGAGGAGATATTTTTGTTTTTGTCTCGTGCCTAGTCAGAAGACTTTTTCGTTTTGTCTCGTAACCAGTCAGAAAATATTTTTCAGTTTTGTCTCCTATGTAGCAGAAACAGAAATAGAGTAGAAGAGAGAGAAAATCACACCAAGATATATCCTGGTTCAGCTGCTAAGTGCAATGCAGCCTACATCCAGTCTCCATCACAACAATTATGGAATTTCACTATAATCATCTTTAATTACAGACACCAATTCTCCCTATGAACTACCCTTTCTATCCAGGACAAGTCCAGAATCTAAATCCAAAACTAAACTTGACTTGGTCACTACCAAGCTTTCAACTGCTAAGTGCTAACCCAACTTGCAAGGGGATTCCCACAGAATCATAAAACACAACACAGATGTACAAAGGACCTCTAAGAACATCTATGGCTTTTTCTTTTAATTTTGCACTCTCTGCCTTTTTCCGCTCTATGGCTTTTTCCTACAAACTTCACTGTTTGCCTTTTTCCATGAGACTCAAGACAGACAAAATTAAACAGAAAAATACAAAACAGAATACATTGAAGGAGAAGAACTTCTATTAGCTTAGGTAGCTATGAGAACACTGTGCCTTGCACTCTCACTCCTTACTTCAAGTCTTATCTGTTCTCCCTCATTTATAGAAGGAGAAGTCTTCAAGATTGAAGTTCTTGAACCGAGCCAACTTCTTCTTCTTCATGCAAACCGGTTCGGCCAGAGAGAGAGGAGAGGAAACTGAATGTTAAACCCAACATGCAATTACCTCTGTATTTTTTCTTTACACCAAGTTTCACCAATCTGAACCATCCATTTTGACTTGCACTCCAAGAAGGATCCCTAGCCCTTGATGAGTTCTTGATGATGATAGCTTCTTCTTCTCTAACTTCTGCATCTTCTCCACGTAGCTACAGTAGCTACCTCCTGTGACAGTTGATCAAAAGTTGAGACAAGTCATCCCTTAAGGATCTTCTTCCTCTGACCGAATGAATCTCCACCATTTTTGGTTATGGAAGGCTTAAGCTTACTTCACCACATCTTACCTTTTGTGGTAAAGATCTTAGCCACTCCATACCATAGATTTTCTTTTTTTTGATGCCATCATCACAATGGCTTCTTGCTTGCAACTAACTTCTCTATGATTTTTACTGATAGCTTGCTTCATCCCTCCTTTTCTACGAGACAAGACCGAAAGAGAGAGAAGAGAGAATAGAGAAAAGCTTGCTATGTAACTAAGGAAGAAAATAAAAATGAGTTAAGTTTACTTACTCATGCCTAGTCTCTGCTTCTTTTACTTGTTTCTACTATTTTTTTCTCTGACAGTGAGGTGATCGAATGCAAAGAAAGAGAAGAAAGAGAAGTAAAAGAAAAAAGTTTTGGAAGTAACGAGTGATATCTATTATAATCAATTAAAATAAATTGAAACCCACTTCCCATGTTTTTGCTTTGTAATGTGCATAACTCATTAAATGCCATCAAATCAAATTTTTTCTTTTCATTTACCTAGAAATTTAAAACTAATTTATAAAATTTGAATTTCAACCAAAAGTGGAAAGTGTTATATGTGGAAAGTATGAAGCTTTGCTTTCTTTCATCT
Organism: Arachis duranensis; assembly: GCF_000817695.3. Lineage (NCBI taxonomy): Eukaryota > Viridiplantae > Streptophyta > Magnoliopsida > Fabales > Fabaceae > Arachis > Arachis duranensis. The sequence continues at coordinate 41,762,562 of NC_029779.3, read as the reverse complement.
TTTAATTTTGGACCAAGCTAGTTGGTCTCTCAAAATTAATTTGGACTAATACAAAAATGATTAAATTTGACCCAACCAATATAATTATACTTCAGCCACAATTTTTAAAATATTTTTTGTAACCAAGGCTGGATTTTTTCAGCATATTGGACTTGCAATTTTTTTTTTGACCCAAAGTAAAAATTTGCAAGTGACAAAATTATTAATTAGCAAATATGAATTAAAATTTAAATTAATAATTTTCTAATTAATTATGTTAATAATGTTTGATCATCATCAATTTAATTTGGAGTTTTTGAAATTTATCATAATTTTATAATATAAAAATTTTTATGGTCTAAAACTTTAAAATTTAATTTTTATTAAATTAAAAAAAAAAGAAAAGAAGCCCAAGGAAATGTTGCCATTTGTGTCAACTTTGGCAAATCGGATAAAGCTTCAAATGCCTCGGTGAAATGCCAAGCATATGCACGAGTATAAATGCCTAAGAAAAGAGAACGAAATCCCTTGAATATGATGAAAGTATATTTGGATATCCAACTAAATTAATTTTTTAATAAATTTTAAAAATCAAGAGTAAATTATTATGAGTAAAAAACTTTAAAATCCATTATAAACCTGAGATAGGTTTTCATCACAAATATGTATATTATTTGGTAGGGAGTTCAACCTTAAAAAATAATTAGCCAAACCAAAATAGTACAAAACCATCTTTGAGAAACACTTTAAGAAACATAAAAATTTCTATAAAATGAAATAGTTTATTATTGTATAAAAATAAATCATATGATTTAAAAGAGTGGTATTTAAGTAATTAATTCTAAAATTAATAGTAATTGAATAAAAAAGTCTCATAATAACTCTATAATGTTTTATATTAGTAGTATATTAAAATTAAAATTTTATTATCTTATTAGAAAAAAATTTGAATAAAGTGACAAATAAGAATTTACACTTTGAACAAATTAGTCTCTTAAGAAAAAAAAGTATTAATAAAGTCCTCCAAGATAGTAAATGTGGACATATTACCTTCAAATTAGCTCTTATAATTAGGATAGAAGATCTTAATTTGAATTAACTTGTCCATATTTATTATAGTAAAAGACTTTACTAGTATTTTTTTTATAGGGACTAATATATTTAAAATATAAATTATTAGAAATTTATTTGTTATTTTACTCAAACTTTTTTCAATAAGATAATAAAAATTTAATTTTGATATGATTGATCGATTATATTGTCAATAAACTCAAGATAATAATACACTCATTCATACAACCACCAAATAAAAAAAGAAAAATTCATTACACTCTTAATTGAATTAATCCCCCTCTCTCCAATTTACAAGAATCCACAAAAAAAATATAAACAGAATTTTCTTTTTCTAAAAAAAAATTAAACATGTGAGGGGAAGAATTTAATAAATCAACTAAATTTAGGACCATGTTGCTAAAATTGGCATTGACAACCTCTTTAATCCTCTCATTCGTCTATTTTAAAGTCTACTATTATTTTTAGGAGCCAAATTCGGAATCAATAGAATGATGTCTGACGTCTTTTCAATCTACACAATCTGAAAAAAGTAAATAAACAAAAAACAGTCAACTATCTTCCGTCCAAAAGAAAAAAATTAAGGGGAAAAAAAAAGAATAAAATAAAGAAAATAAAATGCAAACTTAAAAAATAAAAAAAATAAAAAATAAAAAATAAAAAGAAAAGAAAAGACAAAAGTCAGTTAGTGATTCCAACCAACCTCTTTTGCACTACCATTCTAACAGGATCTACTTTCTTTTCTTTCAAAATCGGAATACAACCTATTACCATAACCGAATAAGGAGCCAAATTCTGGGCCATAAGGAAAAAAGATAATTGTTTCTTTGATTTTACTATAGCAGAAACTCAACATGCATTTTGAAAATTTTCTCTCTACAAACATTTTTTGTTGAAAAATATTCTCATTTTTTCATATTCTATCTTGATGGTGGCAATGCAGTTGCAATGGTGGGTGGTAAAGAAGGTTAAGAAGAATAGGAAAAATCAATGTGAACGTAAAGAGAAGGTTAAAAAAGTTTATGCTTCACGAGAAGAATGAACAAAGAGCAAAACCAAATTGTAAAGGCTTGGGAAGCAGCAGTTAGAAAATCAGCTGGTCCAAAAAGAAGGGCAAAGAGCATTTTCACACCAATGTCTGTTGCCCATGTTGATGATGACGATGATGATTTGAATTCAAGCCATGACAGAGGGTTCGGGTTCGGATTCGGAATCGGGACAATGAAAAGAGGAGGAGAAGAATCTGGAAGCCATGTTGAGAAAATCCTGTCGAATGGCGACTTCTACACTGGAAATTGCCTTGATAACCTCCCCCATGGGCAAGGTAAGTACCTATGGACAGATGGGTGCATGTATGTTGGGGAATGGCAAAAGGGTAAAACCATGGGTAAGGGTAGGTTTAGTTGGCCTAGTGGTGCAACCTATGAGGGTGATTTCAAAGATGGTCATATGGATGGTAAGGGTACTTATATTGGTTCATCTGGGGATACTTATAAGGGTTGTTGGGTAATGGATTTGAGACATGGAAATGGGACTCAAAGTTTTCCCAATGGGGATTTCTATGATGGGGAATGGAGGAAAGGGATGCAAAGTGGTCATGGTAGGTATCAATGGAAGAATGGGAACCATTACATTGGTCAATGGAGGCATGGTTTGTTCTCAGGGAATGGAACAATGATGTGGAGCAATGGGAATAGGTATGATGGTTGTTGGGAGGAGGGCTTGCCCAAAGGGAACGGAACCTTCCGCTGGGGCGATGGAAGCTTCTATGTTGGGGTTTGGAGTAAGGATCCAAAGGAACAGAGTGGGACTTATTATCCATCAGGATCTTGTGCTGGAAACTTGGAATGGGATCCTCAAGAGCTTTATTCAGTTGATTTGGATGAATGCAGGTTGTGGCCGTGCGAGAAGGTCGCCATTTACCCTTCGCACAAGACGTTGAATCCGGCCGGCTTGGAGGAGGAGGAGGAACCGACGTTTAAGAAGAGCGACGCCTGCGAGCGGCCGAGGTGGAAGTCCGTGGACGGAAGGCTTAGTAATTATAGCTCTGAAGATGGTTCTTCTTACTCTTATGATGGAAGTAGTTTGGGAAGTCCTCTTGTTGATCCTTTGCTTCCAAGAGCTCCCAATTTCAGGCTTAAGCCCCCTAAACGCCAAGGAGAGACTATATCTAAAGGTCATAAGAATTATGAACTCATGCTAAATTTGCAACTAGGTATCAGGTACTGATCATGCCTTTTTCTTCAAAAATTGGATCTTTTTAGCAGTAAACGTTACCAAAACATTTCTATCCATCTCACACTACTAACAAATATGCATCAGCATATTTTATTATGGAAAATATCTATTCCTTTACATGATTCTAATTTTAACTGTGTGGTTATTAATTTCTTGTGCCATAGCACAGACATGCTGTTGGAAGACCTGCTCCTAGTACATCTCTTGATCTAAAATCCTCTGCATTTGATCCCAAAGAAAAAGTATGGACAAAGTTTCCATCAGAAGGGTCCAAATACACACCACCTCACTCATCTTGTGAGTTTAAATGGAAAGACTATTGTCCGGTAGTGTTTAGGTGAGATTTTCAAGGATACCATAAATCTGTATTTGACTGTCCTTACGTTTTTCTTAAAAAAAAATATTATGTTAGTTATGTGAACCATGATCACATCAGATTGTAACACCTTGTTAAGTGTGTTCTTGCAAATTATGTCCTTCCAACAATTAATTATTATAACAATTAATTAATACTAAATAACGTAAGTTTTGACGATTTTTGGCTAATTTATTTTAATTATTAAACATTTTCGAAATTTTTTTATTGTGTTAAATAAATATTATTTGTTTGTTCAATTCATCGATCATGATAGCTCATAGTTTATTGCATATTTAAAATTTGCAGGGCTCTAAGAAAATTATTCAAAGTTGATCCAGCTGATTATATGTTATCGTTATGTGGGAATGATGCCCTTCGGGAACTCTCATCGCCAGGAAAAAGTGGTAGCTTTTTTTATTTAACCCATGATGACCGATACATGATCAAGACCATGAAGAAAGCAGAATGTAAAGTGAGTTCCCTTTTAGTTAAGCTAGAATGAGCAAATTATCTTGGATTGACAATGAGCAATTAAATATCCACTAATTATCACTATCAAATAAATATACAAGTAATTACTATTTCTATAAGTATCAATTAAATGTCCAATTTTAAATTGGATTTGACTAACATGTATTTAAGAATACATTTAGAATAATAAATATATTAAAAATTTAAATTTTATGTTTTATTTGTTAATATAAAAAAAAATTATTTGAGAGACAATAAAAATAAATTTAAATCAGTCTAAAATTATTTTATTTTATATTCATTAATTAACTCTAAAATAATAAATATGTAATTTTAGATATTATATACATAAAATTATAAATATTAAATTAAATGAGATAATTTTAAGTTATTATCTCTTTAACATTACTTTTAAATATTTACTTTTCCACTAATAATGGTCTATTTAGGAACTTTAGGTAACATTATTTGTCATTTTACCACTTATACTCTTATTCGATATAACTCATTTTGCAGTACATTTTCTCAATCCTATTAAATGATCTTCTAATGCTACTACTATTTATGCTAAGGACAATTTATTCAATTACATCATCGTTGTATATAACTTTAATATTTTTCTATTATTGTTTAAAATTAGACAACTAAAATGATACGATAGAAAATAGACATTATAAGTTAGTTTGAATTGGCTTTTGAAAAGAGTATTTATTTTTTCTTTTAAAAAAAAATTCAACCGACAAAAATTATTTCACATTTAGATAGATTTTTTTAAAAAAATTTAAGTATTAAAAATGTCTTTTATTTTTATTTTTTTTAAATAAAAGTACTTTTTTTAAAAGATATATTCAAATAAATTTTAAATTAAATAAAAATATTTTATTTAAAAAAATACTTTTTTCACTAAAAAAAGTCAATCTAAACTCGTCTTCAAATATTGCCTTTGATGCAATAGTCTTTTGCTTTGTTATTGATGTTATTTTTCTAGTGAATGATGAATTCATAACATGAACGTAGGTTTTTCTTAGAATGTTGCCTGGTTACTACAAACATGTTAGGGCTTTTGAGAACACTTTAGTCACCAAGTTTTTCGGCCTCCATTGTGTTAGATTAACGGGAACAGCTCAAAAAAAGGTAATGCCAAGGTGTGTAAAATCTTTTTACATTAAAATAAGAATTTAATTTTGATATACTAATAATATAAAATATTTATATATATTCATCAAATTACATTTATTTTTTAAATAATTATTATTCACACTATTAATATAAAAAGTTGTTATTGATAAAATTGTTTTAGGCTAACAATGCGTCAAATTAAATTCTTGGAATAATCACCAGAGAGAAAAGTATATTGATTATGTAGTATAAATTTCAGGTTCGATTTGTCATTATGGGAAATCTATTCTGTTCACAGTACCCCATCCATAGGCGCTTTGACTTAAAAGGTTCAACCTTTGGTCGAACAACTGATAAGCCTGAATCTGAAGTAGATCCTACCATAACACTCAAGGACCTTGATCTAAATTATATATTTCGATTGCGGAAGGCTTGGTTTCAAGAATTTTGCAGGTATTTCTCACTCTGCGTTAGTTGCATGGGTACCTCGTATAATTATGTTATGTGTATACTAAATATTAATTATATAATTTACCAATATAAATATATGACATATATATTTATATATAATATACTATAATTTATTTAGACTCAATTATATCTTAAAAAAAAAGGTGAAGATTATTTTTCTAAATTATTTTATTTTATTTATATATGTCAAAACTGATTTTTATTTGAAAAAGCTAAAACAAACCCATCCTAATTTATGTGAAAAGTTTAAGAACTAATAATTTTAATTTATATTACTCTTAGTAAACATTTTTATACATGGAAAAGTCTAGGGGGCCAGCAGTTTTATTGAATTTTGGCCAGCATGTAACCAGCAGAGGAAGGTGAGCCATTGGATGAAATCTCACACCAATCTCACACCATCAAATCATCATTGATGGCTAGTTGATGGCTAACAATCACAAAAATTGCTGGCTCCCTAGCATTGCTCTTTATACATTTTTAACTAATACTTTTAAATATTCCTAGTCAAAAACAATAAATTGTATTGGTTCTGTAACATTATCAGTAATTTATATACACAGTCGATGTAAATAGATTTAAAATATACATTTTATATAGTTTGATGCTATGAGAGTAAAGTAAGGTTATAGATTTGATAGAACTTTTGAACGCAGGCAAGTGGATAGGGACTGTGACTTTCTTGAGCAGGAGAGGATTATGGATTATAGCTTGTTGGTTGGTCTTCACTTTCGGGGAATATCGTGTGGTGAAAATGTTACGCCTTCTTCTGGTCGCAGTTCAGGAACTCGAACCCCAACTGGTTATGCCTTGTCTTGCATGGATTTTCTTAAGTTATTTTGAACTTGAATGATTCCTAAATACATCAAGCTGTGTTGTAGGGAGTGGTAATAATTTCGATGATGGAGCCCTTCGCCTTTTTGGAGTCGACGTTGATCCCCTTGCAACAGATCCTAATCGGTAACTACAATATTAGTTTGCATTTACTGTTTTACTCATTCAATATAAATATTAGAGTAAAGTGACAATTAGATTTTTGGAGATATTGATTTTGGATTAATTAGTCTTTAAACAAAAAAAAAGATCACTTAAGTCTTCCAAGATAGTAACTAGTAGACATGTATGTTCTTCTGTCAATAAATAGTAACAAACGAAATGGAATTATCCATGTATTTCGTTATTTACAGTGGTGTATGTCTTGTTACTATACCATGAGCATGAAAACAATTTAGTTGGACAGTGAAACATTTATTATTTTTTGAATTTTCATACACTCTTTATTAACTGCTCTTTGTTTATCACAAATTATATAAAAACAAGTGAAGTTTCGCTCCAAAAGTTGTTATTTACATGACTATCTTTTATAGATAAACACGTCATAGTAATTAATAGTATATATAAGCATCACCATTAAGTTTTAATTGATAAATTGAGAGAAAGACATTATGTGTCCCCCGTTTGCTCTCCTAAAAAATCAAATTGATATTTTTTTAAGGACTAATTTGTTCGAAGTCGAAATCTTTAGAGATCTAATTGTCACTTCACTCTAAATATTATAATACAATCTAATTTTAACTTGGATAAAAGTTTAATTTCTGCATTTTTGTGCATTTATGTCCTTTTCAATTGTTGATCATTTGTTTGAAGAACAAATTGCTCTTTTACCATTCGAAAATTTCTAATTGATCCTTAACAATTCAAGTAACTGGTGAACTACCGATACATCAGGGCTGCTTAGTCCAATAACAAGAGCCACTTAGACCAATTATTGGATTGGTTAAAGATTGATTAGAAATTTTCAGTCAGAGGCTGGAAAGGACATTTGCTCTTAATTTTTTATACTTAAAATTTTGTTCACCCTTCTTATTGATACTAAAGCCATACGCAAGATTTTGCAATCAAAATTGTTACCCTGTCTGAAAATATTTGCATTACTTGTGTTGTATTAGGTGGATTCACTTAGGAATAAGCATGCCAGCACGAGCTGAATCTACAATGCGAAGAAGTAGCGTTAGTGAAACTCCTCAGCTGGTTGGAGAACCAACAGGGGAGTTATATGACATCATCATTTTCTTTGGTATTATAGACATATTACAAGACTATGACATAAGTAAAAAGATCGAGCACGCTTACAAATCCTTCCAGTACGATCCCACCTCCATCTCCGCCGTCGATCCAAGGCTATACTCTAGACGGTTTCGCGATTTCCTCTTCAGAGTTTTTGTAGAGGACAAGGTTTAGATTTCAAAATATGATCAGCACTAACCGGCAACACTGATTTCTACACACTAGTTGGAGGGTGTTTTGTTAAATACAGAATATAACACATTTCTCAACTTTAATTTCTTGATTTTTCCCTTTCCATCTTCAATACACCCCCCATTCCTCTTACACTTTGTGATTTCATTTTGATCATAGCATGTATGTTTTAGATTAGATCAATGTTGTTCAGAGTTAATTTTGCCTTATCTCCAATTGTAAATGAATCAACAAAAAGGGGGTCAGTAAACAACATTCGAAATTATTCTTTTTTGTTAACCTTTTTTCCCATCTTAACCTTATGTCTAAGGCTGAATAAAAATATAAAAAAGATGAGGTTGTGGTGGAATTATGTTTTTCTGTTACAGTCTCCGACGACCTCTTAGATGAGTATGAGAAGACTATGACATTTGAGCTATAACTCATTGACAATATTTACATGCATATGAAGTATATTCAAGAGAAGTGTTGTATGAGTTAGCCTTACTCATTTATTAATATTTACTATACTGCTGTTGAATTTGACCCACAAAAATTTTGTTAAAAGAAAATTATAACGTACTTTTAAAAAGAAATTATAAAATTTACAACAACTTTTTCCAAAAAAATTGTATCACATACCTATTTTCATATGGATCAAGTTATAGTACCCGTGTATCTATGCAACATAGATAAAATAAAAATACTGAATGTAAACTTAAGCAGCATCAATAATAATGTCTCTATTCTGATGCAATAGAATGGAACTAGCTAGGTCCATGTAACCAAAAACGATGAAACTAGGTCCCTGTGATTTTTATATGCAAAATATAAACATGCTACATATATAAGAGAAATTTTACAAAATAACAAAAGTAAAAGGCAACTTAGCAGTTAGCACATTTTTATGCCGTCCGTTTTCCCCTGCAAAACTGTAGAATGAACTGTCTTCAGAAGCTCATCATCGTCATCATGAGATTGATCCATCCCCTGTCATCCACAATTATTAGAATGTTTACCTGTTGCTGCTCCTCAACAAACAAAATCTTTTAAGTTTTACGTTTACTTTCAATTTTATTCTTAATTTCAAATATATTTCTATTATATTCTTGTAGTAACATTAATCAATGTCACTGATAATATAGGAAGTGATATTACTAAGTAGATAATAAGCACAACTTGAAATGAATGAGGTGAGCCTAATACACAACATCCCACCAAACCAACCATAGTATAAAAAGATGAATGCTAGGGGCCCAGCAATTTTGGTGTTTTGTAACCATTAATTGGCCATCAATAGTGTTTTTAATGGTGTGAGATTACATCTAATGGTAGGAGATCACTCACTTTTGTTTTGATGGTTAAGTATTGGCAAAAAAACACAAAAATTGCTGGCCCCCTAAACTTTTCCGTATAAAAATTGTGTATAATGTTTTTTTTTATCACTGCTTATCAGAACAGGGTAAGATGTTTAAGAAAGAAAAGGAAAGAATTTCAGTAATTCACGTAATGGAAATAAAGTTGGAGGAAAAGAACCTTCCCAGTTCCCATGTCCTTAAGAAAAGCACTACTGTAATGAGTGAGGTGGATAGGAAAGAAGGTTTAGGTGATAAAGGAATGCCAAACAAAGTAGGAGGAAAATTGAATAAAAATAATAATAATAAGACAAATTCTTTGGTATATAGCTATAAGTTTGGTGTCGAAATTGTCGAACTTGTCTTTTACGATAAATTTTAAATATTTAAAAATTATTTATTTTTTATATTTTTTAAATTAAATATTAACTTTTATTTTTTTTTAATAAATTAAATAAATATATATAAACATCATAACATGTACATAATAATAATAGCAATGAAAATGGCAAAAGTGTAAAAAGGTAAAAGTATACTAAGATGGGGGGTGCTAGATCTGACATATGTAAACAAAGCTAGTTATGTCCCAAAATACTATATAAGTAAGGCACGGAATTTCCTCATCAATTGAATCATGAATCATGAATATAACTCAAACCTATAATAAATTAATAAAATGAATGTGGTAGTGGAAATGTAACAAACACTCTTGTTAATGGACAATCAAAGTGGGAGCAATCTTTCCTAGTTGTCCCTCCTCCTTTGATTGAAAATGACATTTCTTTTTATTATTATTATTATATATGAAGTGCCCATTATTTACTCGAGTCCCTCGCCCATGTTAAATCTTCAATATGAAATAAAGAAATGGCAAAAGAGAATGAAGGCTATGATGTTTTTATTTGGAAAGTGGACTACTACTCTTTTTGTTTTCCACCCTTAATTTATATATGCTATATCATTAGGGGTGACCACATAGATCCTTTTATTATGTTTCATTTTAAATTGATTTCCTAGCTAGTTCTTTTTCAATAGCTAAATTATAATTGGCGGAAATGCTACTACACATAGTGAAATGATCAAATGATGATGTACTAGAATTTTCTATGCTTTTGTAGTTTTGTTCATGAGTTTATGAAATCCCATGTGAATAG
>NC_029779.3:41689058-41752043 GCF_000817695.3 Arachis duranensis | reverse complement strand
AGGTCTTAGTTATTAGCGTAGTTTATGTATAACATTTAATATTCTTGGTCCAATACCAAAAGAGTATTGTAGTATTTATCTAGCTAGGAAATTTTTTGCGTTTGTTTGTGGTGATGCTATGAACATTTTTTTTGTCTTCTTTCTTTAGATAGATTATCAATAAAATTACCAAAAACTAATAGTATAATAATATGTTAAACAATTAATCAATGGAAAAGTTAAAAGCTAAAAGCAATTAAGAATTTTTATTTGCTTATTACTAGTAAAAGAAGTTTGTGTATTATTAAATGCATTTAGCATGAACTTTATAAAAAATCAAAAGTTCAAAATTATTCAGTTTTAGTTTTCTTTTCCGGTGAAAATTAATTTTAAAAATATTAATTTAATCTTCATATAAAATTAATAATTAAAAATTATTTGATAATAAATTATGATTACCTAGCAGTCTAGCACTCAATAAAAAATTCTCCACTATTAAACAATTTGGTGAATATAGAAATGACAAAATTTTTCGAAAAGTGGAGATATTCGTGGGAATAGTTTCAAATAAGAACCTAAAGATGGAAATTTTTTTTTGCGAAAATGAAGATGGATCAAAATTTTCTTGAGGCAAATATGAGAATCAAAGCAGAGATCTTTTTTCTGTCCTTACTAATTCCCTGAATTAATACATTTACTTAAATATTCTTAATAATTTATTTTTAATATTTATTTTTTAGTAATTTCACATACTATACATATATATTGAAAAATCTAACTTTAATTTTAAAAGTATCTTTCTTTTTTTCTATAACACTAACACTACATCATTTCACTCTCCATTTATCCTAAAAGACCATAACTCACAAATCTCAATCTCCCATAGCGTCGCAACCAAACCCCTAACCACTCCTACTCGGTACTCATCGTGTCGTCACCCCTCGCCACCTCATTATCTCTGATGGCGGCATTCTTTCCCCTTTTTACTAATGGGCGACTGTGTTCTTGTATGTTGTTATAATGTTGTCTGGTTTTATTTTTTAATTTTTTATTAAAATTTTCATATAAATAATTAATATAGAAAGATGGAAAATAGAAACCCACAAAAAATGAGAATCCGCAAAAAATGAGGATTGAAAGTAATATTCTCCTATAGCGGAAATTAAGATGGAGATGGGGATCGAATCTGGGGCAGAGACGGGGAGCGAGAAGGTATCCCCGCCCCGCCTTCCCGGTTGCCATCCCTAGGTGAATATCCAGATTCACTATTTCCAAGTGGCAACCTCCCCATAGTGAAAATATAAAAATCTTACTAAGCAACCAAGAACCAACAACATAACTACATAAGAATATGTAAAATCTTGGTGATGTTCATCAAATAATTGGCTATAATGTTTTTAGCAGTGTAGCAATAAATGGAGAATAATATATAAATCTTAATTTTGAGTAAACCTTGATGAATTCTGGTACCTTTTATTTGAACAAGATTATATCAGCAAGCAGAAGCAGGGTAGGCACTGATTGGAACCCCAATTGGAGTTGGAGAGGAACATTCCCCATTGTTGTTGTTCTTCCCACTGTTTCCAAGTTGCAACACTGAAACACAAGGAACTTCATCATTCTTGCCATCAGCACCTTGATCATAAAGAAACCCTTTGAACACATGGCCACAAATGTGGACAGTGGCCAAGTATGTAATTTCATCTTCGCCATTGCCAATAGCAGACACTCTGTGGCACCTAAACGCCGCCGGGGCTCGAACGTGGCTCGGTAAAGATTGTTTAAATTCAGCATCTGCAATCCAAGAGAAATAACCATTTCTTAATTTGTGAGTTCAACCTCCAAATTTTGTGTTATGAAATTGTTATGGACTGTATTCTAGTATAGACAAGTTGTAGAATAATTTACTAGTCACATTTTCATTCTTTTTTTCTTTCTCTTACAGAACCTAAATTCAATTTGTCAACACCAATTTTTTCTGTAAAGAAGAAAAAGTATATACTACTCAATTTCAAAATTGTTTCGGTTTGAAAGTTCTTAATCGATTTCCCAATCATCCAAATAATTAGTTTAAGCGGTTCTGCTAACAAAAGCCGTTTAGACTAATTACTTGAATGGAATCAGAAATGGAAAAAGAACATTGACTGAAATGAAAATCATGATCACCCTGGTGACAAGAGGTAGAATCCAAACTCTTAGTTGTGGTAGCATTAGAAGTTGAACTATGAGAGGTATTAGTAGTTGTAGTTGTTTGTGATGACCCAAAAGCTCTAAGCCTCTTATTAGCCCCAAGAGCAGCAGCACCACCACCATCACTGGCAGCAACAACGGCCATATCACGTGCCCGGCGATGCGACACGGGGACCCACGTGCTCTTCACGTGAGTGCTGCAATCATATCCACGCCCCTTGCAACAAGTCCTGCACCTCTTGTAACTGCAATCTTTCTTTGCCCTGTTGCCACAATCCTGGCACACCCTGAATTCAGGGCCGTAGATACTACCACCACCACCGTCTCCGTTGTTGTTTCCATCGCCACCGCCGCCGTCGTGTTCTGAAACTTCAGGACACATCTTGAGGTTCCAGTAACTGTTATTGGCGGTGGTGGTGGTGGTGGTGTTGGTCCCAACAAGAAGGTGTTGTTGGTCATGGTGAACGTTGTTATTGTTATCTTGTGGCATGCAGGGTGTGGCGGTTATGAGGGGGAAGATTCCAAGGCCAACGCTGAGTGATGATGGAGGAAAAGGAAGGTTATTGTTATTGTTATTGTTATTGTCGTTGTTGTTGTTGTTGGTATGGCCATGGCTATGGTGGTGGTCTTGTGAGATTATGGTTTGGCCTTGTTGGTGATGATGGTGAAGGGAATGGGTTGGTGCTATGAAAACTAGGTCTCTGAGGCCTAACATGTTCATTGAAAAAACAAAGAAAAAAGAAAGATCTTTTAGGCACTGATGAGTGGTGTTGTTTATAGAGAGAGAAAGAGATTGAGAATCTCTATATATGATTCTTCTTTTGCCTCTTTTTCTGTGATTTGAGTGGAAAGGATTTTGGATGATATGTTACTGCAGGTTTTCTTGTTTTCTGACACTGAAACTCTCACTTGTTTGGATGGGGAATTTAATGAGGGAAGAGTTCACTTTTGTTGCCTTGTTGGTGTTATTATTGTTATCATGTGTTGGCAACACTGCAAAGGAATTTGGGCCCTTTTGGATCTCTCACCAGTCACTCACTACTGCAACTCACTGCAGTTTCAGATTCTTCGCTAGATAGCGCTTCTGCTTCCTTGCACCTTTTTTAAAGGAGTCATTATCATCCCCAAATTATATTAGTTTTACAGGAAAGCTTGATTTGCATACTCTCAATTTATTATTTTTCTTCTAAATATTTGAGATAAATATTAATATGTCAAAAGTAATTGGATATTGTTTTTATTTTTAATTTAATAAAAAATACTATCAGATGACAGAAATTATTTTTAATATAAAAAGAGAATTGGTATTTTGGTTGAATATTGATATTTGAAGTGTATTACAGTATTGTAAAAATTATTCAACACGTCCCCACGTATTGGCCAACACGCCCCTACATGTTGGTCAGAATGTTGACATGTGTTGCACCACACCCCCACGTGTTGACTTCCCACAAAAAAAAATCCACCCATTAAAAATTACACTAAATACTTCCATTTTCAACAAAAACACCAATATTTTTTTCATACAAAAAAAATTAGCCATCAGATGATGATGTATATATTCTCATATTTTTTTTTAAGGAGAATACTAAGTAAACAATAATTATTTTGAACAATATGAACAACCACCAATCAAATAAAGATACATTACATTTTAATTTAATGCTACTAATTTAAATTTACTCTTTTAACCCTATTAATCCACATTATTCACACATTATTCAATAATGTTGTTGGTTACCTATACTTTTCCTTTTTTTAATTTAGTAACGAAGAACATAGTCTTCCATAGGTAAATGAATATAATAGCCATAAAAGTGTAAAAGAATATTATAATATTTTCAATCTTTTATATTTTAATTTCTGACCATACTACATATACATTAAAATCAATCACTAAAATCAACTATTATATAAAATATATATTAAAATATAAATAGATATTAAAAATAAATTAAATTATACATGTATTTATACACAAATATATTAATAGCTGATTTCAATATACGAATAATATTTTTGTTTCATTTCTGTTATTTTTCTTGTTGTACAGTTTATGTAATCACCTTTGTTAATATTTTTTTAAGAGTTAATCATGATTGTGATAATACTGAGTCAATTTTAAAATATTTTGACAAAAAAAAATAATAAAATGACATTTATTCTAGCTTGATTTTATGGGCATAAGAAAGTCATGGTTGCAATAGACTTGCTACTTACCCCAAAAGTATGTAGCTTGGAGTTTGAACCATGAACATTGACTCCAAAGTCTTAGCTCCACCGTAATTACCACTACGCATTTTTATGATTCTTACTCTATGCATTGCAAAAATTTTATATAGTGACAAATTTTGTGAATGTGTCTAATCCTTTCGGAACAGCATGCTCTAAGCATGTACTATTATTTTTGGTACACTATGTGACAGAAACCGTTTTACACATGTACTTGGACATAAAATGTGTCTAGATATTATTTTGATTTTCCAATGTACCAAAAGAAGTAAGAGTGATAATTTGTAGTTTATATATTATTTAATTAATTAGATTTGATGGTATGAAATACTTTTATTATTCCAAAATTTATCATTTCAAAAGTTTACACATGGGCCTTTTGTTAGTGATAGTTTTTGGGCAACTGATCCAGAAGTTCTTTAAACTAAGGCCTCTGTTTTTATGAGAATCTTTTTGGCTCTACTAAAGAGGTTGTTGTCAATTGCTTGAGACTTTCTTGTTTTTCCTTTGAGCACTTTGGCTTGTACTAGGCTTACTACATTAGTTACCTTTGCAAAAGTGAAGTCAGTAATTTTTAGTATAAATTCTTTCAAGGCGTCAGGATCAGAAGATTTTCAAGATTTCTTTTTAAAATTGGGATACAGTAGGTGCTGAGATCTAGAGGATTATTATGACTTCTTTTTAAGGTGAATTGCTAAATTCTAAAATTATAAAAACTCTCATTATTCTTATTCATAAAGTGGATAATCTTATCATCACGAAAGATTTTAGACCTATCAGCTTGTGTAATGTGATTTACAAGATTATCATAGAGATTGTTAGTCCAATTTAGGGTAGTTTTTTTTCGAGTTGGGACATTCCTGAAAATATTCTAACTTCGTTCTGGGTCAGACGTTTTTGTCCACTTTATGAAGCATACTAAATCTATTAAAGCTAATTTTGCTTTTAAAATTGATCTTAAAAAAGTTTATAATAGAGTAGATTGGAAGTTTCTTAAATATACTCTCAATAATTTTTTGCTTTCCTAGTATAGTTATGAGGCTTATTATGTCTTGTGTTAGAGCATCTTTGCTTTCTATCCTTTGGAATGGCAATGACAGTTTTACTTCTAAAAAATGTTTGAAATAGGGTGATCTAATATCGCATTATTTGTTTGTCATTTGTATGGAGAGCCTTTCTTGTTATATATCTCAAAATGTGGATGAGGGTGTTTGGAAGCTGTTTTCTGTTTTTAGGAGTGGCCTAAAATTTTTTCGTTTGATGTATTTGCATATGATTTACTGTTGTTCTATAAAGCTATTAAGTCTCAAGTTCAAACCATGATTCACTCTTTGAGTGTTTTTTGTGAGGCTTTAGGGATAAAATTTAATCTTGATAAGTCTAAAGTCCTTTGTTCTAAAAATATTTCAACTCACGTGAGGAATGTTTTTAAAGTTGTTTCTTCTATTAGATTTGTTTTGAACTTAGAAAAATATCTTACTGTGACTCTTAATCATTCTCGGACTTCCAAGACATCCTTTTATAGGGTGATTGAGATGGTTAGAGAAAGACTAACAAGTTAGAAGGGCAAGCTTCTTAATAGAACAAGAAGATTGTGCTTAATTAACTCTGTAACTGCTTCTCTTCCTATCTATCACATGCATGTTCTCTCCTTTTTAATCTTGGTTTGTGATAAATTATCTTCCATGATGTGTCAGTTTTTTTAGAAGGGACATTCTGATGGTAAGGGCCTCAGCTTGGTTAACTGACAAAAAGTGATTAGTCCTAAGAAGTTTAGCGGACTAGGTTTCGAAATCTATCTTGTGCTAACTTATTTTTACTTGAAAAACTCATATAGCCAGCTATTTCTTTATCTGAATAAGCCTTGGGTGGCTCTTATGAGGTCGAAGCATCTACAGAAGAAGGGTAATTTTGACAGTTCTCCTCCCAGAAATGCTTCTCGTATTTAAAAGAGCATATGTAAAGCTTTTGCAACCCTCAAAGAAGACTTTTTCTAGTGTAATAGTTCATCTAATCAATCTTTTTGGTTTGATAAGTGAAGACTTGTGGATCCAATTGTAAAAGAACTCTCCTATGTTCACATTTCAAATTTTCTTTAAACTAGTTAGGATGTTTTGCATGATGGGAGGCGAGCCCTTAATAGGATTTATGCCCTTATTCCTGAGGACGTTAAACAATGCTTGGAATATTACACTCTAGACCTACAAGTTGGGGAACATCGTGGTTGGATTTGGCGTGCCTCGGCCTCAAAATCTTATTCTGGAAATAGGGGTACAGTTGATTGTTAAAAAGAAAGACCAGTCGGGTAGAAGGAGAGAATTGGCTGTGGATTTGGAAGCATCATATCCCGAAAAAATACAAACTCTTGATATGGCTCTATCTTCACAACGTTATTCCTATGGTGGATTTCAGTTATAAGTGTGGTTTAGCTACTTCTAATATATGTCACAGATGTAACATTGCTCCTGAAATTATTTTGCACTGTCTTAGAGATTATCCCAAGGCTAATATGATTTGGAATGGTCTAGGCCTCACTACAACAAAACTTAGACTATCTTTTTGGTTAAAAGATAGCCGCAAGGATGATAATTTCGCTCTTTTCTTCTCGGCTATTTTGGTGGATTTGGCGTGATAGGAATAATGAGCTTTTTAACTCTGATGAGCTTTGGAATATTGGTAGTGTGATTAGTTTGATTAGAGGGTTAGCTAGGGAGTTGCACACTATTTTTACCGTGCATCAATCCTTAAGTCATCCCTCTATTTGTCCTCCCTCTGTTGATGCTGTTAAAATTAATTGTGATGTTAGTCTTTGTAGTTGAAATGGTACTGTTGGTTTTGGTTGTATTCTTCATAATTATGATAGGTGTTGGTTGAAGAGTTATAGTGGTTTCATTGAAACTGGTAGTGTTCTTCGAATAGAATTTTATACTATTTGGAAGGATCTTTTCTTGCTTGAGATTGTGATTATCAGGAAGTGTTGTGTGCAATAGATTGCTTAGAAGCTTTCTCTTTGCTGTAAAAAAGGAGGCTTCGTGATATTATGCAAGAGCGTAATTTGGTGAGCAAAGTCCAAGATATCTTGACATAGGACTGAAGAGCTAGTATTTCTAATATTCTGAAAACTGGACCGGACCGGCCAGTTCAATCGGGTTAACCGAAAATCAGTCACCTAGTCGATCCGATACACCTGTAAAACCACCCTGCAAAAAATTAGCAAAAAACCAGCCGAACCGGTGCTTAACCGGTGAACTGGACAAACCGGCCAAGTTTCAGTAGGCACCAGTTCTCCCCCCAGGTCACTAAACAACGTCGTTTAGCGCTGAAAAAAAAGAAGGCTGAAATGAAGTCTGAATGCATTACAGCCACTTTCCAACCCGAATCTCTTCGAAAAAGACTCATGGTCACCTCCCACTCTCAACCCTAATACCACGAAGGACAACCACCACCGTCAAATGATACAGGCGCCGGAGTCAAGCGCCACTGTCGCGGGTCGAAGCCTCACCGTCGCGGGTCGTCGCCTCACCGTCGCGGGTTGAAGCCTCACTATCAAGGGTCGTCGACTTGTTGTCGTCACCGTCACTGAAGCGTCGTCGTCTGACTTTGGCCGTCTGTGCTCTTCTGCTGTTAGTTCTGGCTCTTCTTCTGTTCTTCTATTTTTCATTTTTTCAATCTTTTTGAATTTTTGTTTTGAGTACTGTGGTTTTTTCAATTAAATTTTTATGCAGAGAATAATTTAGGGCAGATTTAAAGTAGGTTCATGTTCTTCAGATGCAGAGTTCTTCTGCTCTCTTGTTCTGTTTTTTATTTTTTTATTTTGTTTATTATATGATCAATCATTCTGTAATGTTGAATAAATTTGATGTATGTTCAATTTTAGAATTCTGCTCTGTTGATGTAGGTTCAATTTTTTCAATTCTGCTCTGTTGAATTAACTAGATGAATTGCTGAATTTAATTATGTTGAATTCCATATGAAGTGTATGAATTATGAATTGATATATTGGTCTGGATTCTGGATTGCTGTCATTTTGAATTTAGATGGAACAGTCGCAAAATGATCAGCAACAACAACATAATGCTGTACAAGAATCTCAGACAGGTTCCTCTCGAGGAAAATCTGACCTGACTTGAAAATATTTCACTTTGAAGTATGATAAAAATCATAAGGCACAATGTACATGTATCTTTTATTTGAATACTTATAATGGAGGGGGAATATATAGGATGAAATATCATCTTGTGAAAATTTCTAGACAAATTAAAGTATGTAACAAAGTCACTGAAGAAGTTGAACTTCAATTCAAAAGGATTATGATGGAAAAAAAAGATGAAAAAAGAAAAATTTAAGGAGGAGTCTTATGGTGGGGAAACACATGCACTCAAAATGGTGAGTGACATAACAAACTTTGTTTCTTTCCGTAAAAATACATGTCATTAATATTGATTTTTTACTAAGTTTCCTTTCTATTTTATTAGATGGAGGAGACATAGAAGTTGAAGTGGAGATGCGTGATGTTGTAATTGAATTCTCAAATACTTCTTTTGGTGGTATTTCTGAAGATGCTGGCTTTGAATTACCTGTTTATGATGGAGACATCGGAACACTTAATGATGATTATGACTTCTTATGAGTAGTGTCTTTGTTTAGTTGAAGTATTGTTTGTTGAATATTGTTTCTTTTGCTTGCAAAATATTGTGTTTATCATTTATGTAAGTTTTTATTTCTTTAGTTATAAACTTTGATATTTGAAATTGTTTATGACCTTTTAATGATAAATTATGTATTGTTCATTTAGTAAAATTGTTAATTTTTTAATCTTATTAGTTTAAAAATTATAGAATTTAATTTTTTAAAATTATGCATTAAATTTTTTATAATTTTATTCTATATTTAATTAAACTGATTCAATCACGATTCAATCCCAATTAAATCATTGAACCATTGAACCAATCACTTGACCGGTCCAATGACCAATCCGATTCTCGCAATTTGAGTATTTCTTTGATCCATAAATTAGTCAATGGTGCGGCTGACTTCATTGCTAAGAAAGCTTTGTTGAATGCGGACCATCATGTAGAATACCTACAACTTTCGGATGAACTTTTTCATCTAATTTATTTAGATTAAAACTTTGTCATGTGATATTTTTTTTTTTTATCTTTGTTGTTAGTTTTCTTTTATCTTTAATCAACCCAAAAAAAAAAAACATAAACTGAAAAGAAAACAAAAAGAAGAAAAAGAAAAAAAATCACTCCTTCTTTTTTTGTGGTGGATGAGGATAAAGACTAGCAACGAGCAATGTTGCTAAGTTGGGTGACATGTTAACTGTTAAGGTAAGCATCACTAAATCATTCAAATGCTATTGATGTATGGTTTGAGATCTTTAAAAAAGGGTTGGCAACAAGGTGGGGGACCAACCTATGAAGTTGAGTATGGAATCATATAAATGGTGGATCAGAAAATTTTACCACCTCCAATAAACAACACGGAACCACAAACTTTATATGAGTCTATATAGGTCATGATCACAGTCCTAACCCTAACTCTACCTCTAGCAAATTGCCAATAAATAGATTTGCCTTATTGGAAACAATTAGCCCGGATCCCCTGTGGCTATGGCCTATACTCTAATATAGGCACCTAAGTCTCACTACATAAACAAAGTTGGCCCATTTCTTTAAATTTGGCCAACTGGATTGATAGTGACGTGGCATAATGACATACAATTGTTTCCAATATAATATACTCATACTAATTACTTTGGTTTTTAAATTTCAGTGAATTAATTAAATTTGTAAGTTGGTCTTTTAATGGCTCAAGTTAGTCTCTCATAAAATTTGCAAGTTAGTCTTTATAAAGTTTTAATAATTAAAACAAAATTGTTTCTCATAAAAAAAGAATATTTTTGGTTCAAAAAAAGAAAAAATATACAATTTATTTAGTGTTTTTATTCTCTGAATTTTGTTAGTGATTTTAAGAATAATAAATATAAAAAATATTTAAAATCTTTTCCTCATTCGTAACTGGAGACGTATTTCGAGTTTGTCATTGAATGTTGGTATATATGTTCTTTTGCAAAATTAATTTTTATTAAAATTTGATTGATATTAATATAATTTGTGGCTGGATATTTTTCTATAAACATATTATAGAATGAATGTTATTTGAATGACAATTATCAAAATTACTTTTGAGCATAAAATTACTATAAAGGACACGATTTTTTACATTTTTATTTGATTTATATATTTTAATTTAACTTTCAACATTTCAAGACATACGGTTAATTTATATGAATATTATAATTCACAAGTTTAAATTTTAAAATACTTGAATAATTTTATTTTTACTATTAAAATATAAATACTTCTAATATTTACAACAAAATTTGGATGTATGTACATCCTTATGCATATCTTCTTAGTTCTTACCTTTGTTTTTTTTTTATATAAAAAAAATCGTTTTGAAATGGCTTTAATGCAAATATAATGATCAATATTTTTTTCCCCCCAAAAAAAGACAAGTTCTTCATGATTTCTATTTGTTGCAAGTTGAGTAATATAAGTTACAAATTTACAATAGGTGAAGGTCAGATTCGGAAAGTTAAAATCCACATCTTACTTTAGAGTATAGGCAACGGAAAAATTATAATGTCAAGGCAAGCTTTTTTTAGTTTTTTAAAGAAAAGGAATATTTAATTAAAATCTGAATTCACGTTGATGGATATTGATGAAAAATATCCAAACATAAAGAATTAAAGATACATCATTTCTAAAACTATAAAAATAGGTTTAGATGACTCGATCGAACATGACACATTATATAACTATTTATTAACATCACACTCAATATCTCCAGTTTTGTCTTTTCTGAGAATTCAGATCTTCAACATTTGAATTCAGAGTTTGAGAGTTTTAAGAGTAAGCAAGCTACGAGGCCATGCCTATTATAGTCACTTAGTCAATCCAAGCATGTTAATTTTATAGAATTCAATTGCGGGCTATATATCAAATCTTTTCTATACAATTGAATGACTTAGTTTTATTATTATTAGAGTTTAAACATTCTAGAAACTGTATTCTTAATCATTTCTAAAATGTACTCTCTAATATTATGTTACCATAAATTAATTTCATATTAAATTTTGTTTTTTTAAGTTATTAAACAGTAAAATGAAAAATCTGCTACTAGTGTAATCCAAATTAGCTCATGATTATTAGAAGAATGCATGATATATTATTTTGACTAATTTTTATATACTGATAATGATATAAAATGATTTTACTCTCTATTAGTTGAAAAATTAAGGATAAAATCTATGCATATTGACAAGGTAAAAAGTGTCTTATTATCAACCAATAAAAATGTGAAAAACATGCTAGATAATTATGACAGTGGGTTATTATTTAGAAGGAAAAGTATAAAGAACCAAAAACTTATCAGCTAAAAACTAAACAAAATTATATTAATTTATATCAATAATTAATTAATTTTAAATTTTTTAAATTTAAAATTTAAAAAATTTTAAATTGATTAAGTAAATCTAATTAAAACCTATAAAAACCTTCCTCTTTTTTCTCACATTAATTTATCCACTTCTAACAATCACAAATTCGAAAAATATATAAAAGAACATCCATTTAATATGAAAAAAAAACATTCTAGTACTTAGTAGAAGAAACATCCATATATATTAACTCGTAAAAATTTTGAATTCATCCAAAGGTATTTAGCTGGATTTTTGCTGATATATTTTTGGTTCCCTAGCTTTACTCTATTTAGAATCATTTGGCACTTTCTTAAATCTCTATTGTTCATTAGCTAGCTTGACTCTGTAAAATTATCGAATAATATCATGCCTAAAAGTTAAATCATATTAAAATTATACGAATAGTATTTAAATGTAATAGGCAGTTCTTTTACAGTTTTATTAATTATCAAACAAAACATTGTTATAATAAAATGCTTATAAAATATTAAATTTACTATAATATTTTTTTGTTTTTGTTAGAAACAAGAGACTAAACTGGAGAAAGGATGGTATATTATTGAGTGTGTTCAAATTGTCTACTCAAGTTGTCTAGAATGATACAATATAAAAGGATATTTATAGGTACTGAGAGAATCGTAATAACAAGGACGTAATCTCCTATAATAAATATTTAGATGTACTAAATAATACTAATTGATCCTAGTAATATTCTAACATCCCCCCTCAAACTCAAGTGACAACTTGAGTTTGAAACTTATTTAAAACAACGAAATAAAGAGAAAAAAACTGCATAAATTAATAAAACGGGTACAGACGAAACTGCCGGAGCGCAGATGTAACTGCCGCTTGTCTGAAAGAAGCGCAGATGGAACTGCCAGAAAGAAACGCAGACGGAACTGGCACAAGAAAACACAGACGAAACTGCCACGAGAGAAGGCAGACGTAACTGTCACGAGAAAACGCTGACGGGACTGCCACGAGAGAATGCAGATGTAACTGTCACGTAGGGGTGGAAAAAGGCCAGGCGGCCTGCCAGGGCCTGCAGCCTGGCCTGTGTTTGGCCTGGCCTGGCCTGGCCTGTTATAAAATAGGTACAGGCCCAGGCTCTTTTAAAAGCCTTAATACGTTAATAGCCAGGCCCAGGCTCACTAATTAGCCTTATAGGCCTGTCAGGCCTGCCTGGGCCTGTTAAAATATAATTAAATATATAAATTTTAAAAAATAATTTTTTAAATAATATTTTTATTTTTGTAAAAAAAAAAATTATCAGGCCTTTTAACAGGCTTCAGGCCAGGTTGAACAACAGGCCAGGCCTAGTACTTTATAAAGAATCTGTAACAGGCTGCAGACCAGGCTCAGGCCAATTAACTGTATAACAGGCCAGGCCTGTTAAGAGCAAAGCCTGGCCTGGCCTGTTTCCACCCCTACTGCCACGAGAGAAGGCAGACGGAACTGCCACGAGAGAAGGCAGACGGAACTGCCACGAGAGAACGCAGATGGAACTGCCACAAGAGAATGCAGACAGAATTGCCACGAGAGAAGGCATACGAAATTGTCGAAAAAGAGCGAAAACTATATGATTTTTTCATGAGAATAGGTAAGCAGCGGATGACAATTGTGTTTGATCATACGACTCAAAAAAACACAAGACAGAAAAAATAGGCTAGTCGATAAGGTGAAAAAGTATCAAAAGAGTGACAAAAGGGAAAGAAGAATGGCATAGAAAAAAATACAAAAGGTACAGTGATTTCACCGTAAGGGAAACAACCTATCCTCTTCAAGGAGGATACCATGGCGCCATGTTAGAAACAAAAGACTAAACTGGAAAAAGGATGGTATATTATTGAGTGTGTTCAAGTTGTTTACTCAAGTTGTCTAGAATGATACAATATGAAAGGATATTTATAGGTACTGAGAGAATCGTAATAATAAGGACGTAATCTCCTATAATAAATATTTAGATGTACTAAATAATACTAATTGATCCTAATTGATCCTAATAATATTCTAACAGTTTTAAACCATGATTTTTCATGTCACATTTAAAAACTATGACTACATATAGATAATGATATTTTTTCTATAATCACGATTTTCAACCTTTGTTTTAGAAAATAATTTGTCACAGAACTTTAAATAAACCTAACAATGGATATTAATTAAAAGTCAAGATTTTGAATAATAATTTTTTTTAATAGAATTATTTTTAGTTTTAGATTGTTTTTATGTCGCATTTAAAAACTGACTTAAAATTATCTATATTCATAATTTTTTAAAAATTGTAACCAAAAAAATTTATAATCATAATTTTAAATTGCAACTTAAAAAAATCTATAGCCACCTCTTAAATCGAACCTGAAGTGATTTTTAAACTATGTTTGGATGAGTGGAATTTAGAAGAAAAAAAAATGTAAAAGATGAAATTGGATGAAAATTCAATTTTCTTTTATTTAGATCACAAAAGAAATTTAACGAAAAACAAAAAAAGATATGTGGGGCTATATAAAAATTTTCTCCTCAACCTTGCCAAAAAAATTGGTGGAAAAGGAGAAAATATTAGATAAATAATTTAGATTAAATATATAAAAATATTTATATTTTATTTTATTATAAGAGTATTAATGTAATTTTATACTATTATAATTTTCTTTTTTTATTTTTTTTTATTCAAATAATATAAAATTTTCTCTCTATTTTCTTTCTATCCATTTTCTCTCAATCCAAACAATACACAAATAATTCTACTTTTCTATTTATTTTTTTCTTCTCATTTTCTTTCCTCTTATTTTTTTTTCTATTTTTTTCTTTATATCCAAACAAAGCCTTAGTGCATCGATACAATTTTTGTATATAAAGTGTAGAAAATACATGCAAATAGTAATGTTTAGCTTTCCTTTCATAAATCAAATTGTGTTGGTCTAGTAGTTAGTACACTAGTTCGCTTATATAAATATTAAGAGTTTAAATTCCGTCTTATATATACAACAATTCATTGGCCAACGACAAATCCTTAATTATTAATTTACGTCAGATTTTCTCAACTTTAAGTAACAATTAATTTTGAAAAAAGAAAGTACGCCTAATTTTTTGCTATCAACTATACTGCGGGAACAATTGAAAGAGTGAATATCCAATTTCACTGTTGATGTTATTGCACCTTTGCTCCTTTATGCTATCTTGCTATCTTGCTATCTTGCATGAATGCATGATGCAACTTCATCCGTGTCACCTTCCTCAAATTACGATTCCCTCTAATAAAATAATTAAATAAAACGCAACCTTTATTATATTAAAACATTAAAAATTAATATAATTCGATCATTTTAATCAAAGGATCAATAATTGCGAGGCGTAGTAGATCTTTATCCCTATCCTATTGCTTTCAGCAGTCTCATATTTAGGGGTTAGGCGGTGAATCTTATAGCCACATAGGTGCAGCGTTTAGGTGAGTCCTACACGTACGTTTAACCTATAAATATGACCAATTATGCAATTTTAAATTTTTAAAGGTCCTTTTAGGCTAATTTTTTTATATTAAAAAATATTAATATTTTTATTGAAAATAAAATTATTCCATGTAATTATAAATAGGTAAGTTTTGTAGGTAGAGACACTACAAAAAAATCAGCTTTTTACCACGTTTTTAAAGTGTGCCGGAAAATATAAAAAAAATAGTGATAATTTTTTGTCATATTTTTTGAACTATCGACACGCTTTTAAAAGAGTCACATCTGCAAACGTAGCGGTTGTTTTATTGCCATGCTTTTGGCAATTTATTGACACGTTTTAATTTTTGCCACGCTTTTATCTATTACCACGTTTAAAGCGTAGCCGT
The DNA here is from genome assembly GCF_000817695.3 of Arachis duranensis. NCBI lineage: Eukaryota > Viridiplantae > Streptophyta > Magnoliopsida > Fabales > Fabaceae > Arachis > Arachis duranensis. The sequence goes on along the minus strand of NC_029779.3, from coordinate 41,736,315 downwards.
ATGTATAACCTTATAAGTATATTTTTAAAACATACCAAAAAAGGAAACATATAACCACATTTTTAAAGCGTGTCAATAATTAAAGATATGGTTATGCTTTTTTATTTGTGTGGTTAGATGTAAATCTATTGCGACGCTTTAAAAGCGTGGCTTTATTCTTATCAAATAGAAAAAATCCTCATACATGATTATGATTGAAAAAGATGGGCAATAATCATCAACAGTTTCACACAGTGACTGTTTCTGACCAACCCTTTTATGGCTTTCTCATCATCTCTAACCATCTCCATTCCATAGCATTCCAAACAAGCTACTGTTTCTTAAACATTTTGGACTTTAATGGGTGGAAACTCATAATTACAGGGCTATCGGTTACCATCCATCTAGCACAACACTAACACAGATATCAAAAACAAAATGACAGAGACTTATATACATATGCATGTAAATACATGTGAACTTTAAACACACACAAACATATGTGGACTTCAAATATAAAGAAAATGATTCATTATTCTCAAAAAGCTTAAATATAACTATAGTCCTTGCAATCATAAGCCATGTGTTTTAAAGAATTTCTATAATTAATTCATAAAGAAAATTTGATTACATCATTGTCATACAGCAGAGACTGACTTCAAAACATTCACAATCTCAATAACAACTCAACGGGAAAAACCTCATATTTGTTGCAGCAGCTTCAATTTTTTCCATTGTTTCATTGGGTGTAGCCAAATTTCATCACTGTCACTTTATTATACATCGTCATTGAATCAATGTATGCTATTGGAACTTTGATATAGCAATTAAATTTGAAACAAAAGTTGTGCACCTCATTATCAAATTCTCGAGTGCCTTCACAGCCACAACATGACCAATTTCTAGGGTGTCATGGTAGACAGAACCAAAGCCTCCTTCACCTATCAAAATTTTATACTTTTCGGTGGCTACCTCTATATATTCCAAAGTGAATGCTTGAATTGAAGTAGATTTTATCGAGAAATCGTCTATGCTATTCAATGAGAATATCACATCTGCATTTTGTTTGTGGAAATACATGTCAAAATAAATCCTAAAGTTTTGATTGGAATCTTGGACCAAAATATTATAGTGAGCTACACATAATAAATCATATGATGAATTGATGATAGCAATGTTCTTTGATATAATGATCACTCTTAAGTAACATAATGAGATAGTTTAAAAATAATGAGATGAATTATAATCTTTGATTTGAATAAACAACCATTTGTACCCATGAACTTTGCGAACTTTGACAAAAGTACTTATCAAAAAAGGAAATTAAACTAACCTTGTATCCATGAAAGATGGGTCCGTGTGACAAAAATAAATAAATTCTAATTTTTTTGTTGACTTTTTAATAAAATTTTTAAATTATTTTCTTTTTATTTTTTCCCCAAATTTTCACAATCCTCACCACCACTAACATCTTTCCTGATTACTGCTGCCTCCTCTCTCCCTCTCCACTGCCACCACTCACTGTCATTTATGAATCTCATTGCCATACAGATCGTGCTACTCTTGAATGTTGGGAATTAATGTTCAAAAACCTTAGTCACCTTCTCTATCACGAAACCTTATCCCTCGTTTTCCGAAATTTCCTCTCCCTAACCAACCACCTCTGCACTTCGCTCACTGTCACCATCACCGACCCCTTCCTCCCTCTCCTCCCGCCCTCCTCGGCCGCTTCCCTAGGTTCACATCCATTAACCTTGTAACATTCTAGACCACCCGCTAGCACGATATTGTCCGCTTTGGCACACAAAGCCTCACGGTTTTACCTTTGACGATAGGGATGATAGCCGAAACCCTCACACTCACTCGTCAAAACGCGTCATGCTAGGGAGAGGTATTCACACCCTTATAAGGCATGCTTCGTTCCCCTTCTCAACTGATGTGGGATCTTACAATCCACCACCCTAAGGGAGCCCAGTGTCCTCGCTGGCACATCGATCCAGGTTCCGGCTCCCCTCCCCAACCGATGTGGGATCTTACAATCCACCCCCCCTAAGAGATCCCAGCGCCCTCGTTGGCACATCGATCTGGGCTCCAACTCTAATACCATCTGTAACAGCCTAGACCACCTGCTAGCACGATATTGTCCGCTTTGGCACACAAGGCCTCACAGTTTTGCCTTTGACGATAGGGATGATAGCCGAAGCCCCCCACACTCACTTGTCAAAACGCGTCATGCCAGAGAAAGGTATTCACACTCTTATAAAGCATGCTTCGTTCCCCTCCCCAACCGATGTGGGATCTTACAAACCTCACAACCATCTACCTCTCTCGGAGTTTTTTCATCGACGGCCTCAATGCTTTTATCACCTAAATTGGTTCCTCCGACTTGCCATCCCTCTACTTCCTGAGCCTTTCTTACATAGTCGCTCTTTCCTCTATTGGGTTGCCCAATTTTTTCCTAAAGTTTTCAAATATGAAATTGTTGATGTGTTACTGAATCCTTGAAGTTGCACCCACGGACTTGGAACTCATCGCGAGCTGCTTTCCTAACCTTGAAGAACCCGACCCTAAGTTGTCGAAAGCAAGAGCCCAGTGATGCATGAGCATCTTCAATTATTTTCTTTATTTATTTCTTTGAATAAAGTTGGTGATTTCCTTATTTGAATTAAGATTTGTGTGTTTTAATCAATATTTCTTGAAGTTGCTTTGAGCTTTAGTATGTGTAGGAAAGTGTTAAAAATAAGAAAAAATAAGGATGAAAAGAGACAATCAAAGAAGTCCCCGGAAGAACCAAGGAAGATGGCATGCAAAAGAAACAACTTCCCAGAGAACCAAGAATTGAAGACAAGTACAAAGAGAATTTAATGAGCTGCCAATCCTGACCACTTTATACTCCAACAAGTATAACTTGATATAAAGAGGTCCAAATGAAGTGGTTCCAGTAGAATTAGAAAGCTAACATCCATAATTTTTCAACGATATACAAATGTTTATAGTGGATATTAAGTCTGAGGGGTGAAATTCACCATTCTTTTCCGCGGAACAAAGCTGATCGCAGAACTGCAAGTTACATACCCAAACTACACTAAACTGGCATGTAACACACCTTCGACCACAAATTGCACCTCCCAGGCACACCAATGGCGTGCCACACACCAGCCCCTCTCCTTGCCACCTCCATGCACCCCAAAGACCAATTCCAAGCATGGCATGCCACACGCCTTTGATGGACACTTCCAAGAGCACAAAAAACAAGCATTTGGACATGCCACACGCCCTCAAAGGCCTCTAAGTCTCTAGCCAAACTTTCTTGGTGTGCCACACGCCAATCTTGGGCATAGCATGCTGGGCCATTTTTCAGGAAGGCCTCCAAGACATGAATGAAGGGCGTGTAACACAACAATGCTTGGTGTGCCACACGCTCAAGGAAGACACTCCCAGGGCTAAAATTTTGTGGCGTGCCACATGCCAATCATAAGGGGTGTGCCATTTCTACATGCCTTCAAAGGTTCTTCCAAGCTAGAAGTTGGTGTGCAACACACCAAACGTGGGCGTGCCACACACCAAGGTTGCATGCTCCCAGGGCTGAAATTTTGATGACGTGCAACATGCCAAAGGTGGGCATGCCACACGCCCAAGTTGACAAGCCCATGATGCTGAAGAATTGAATCACCAAGCTTTGAACCTCAATTACAAAGAAGATCACTAACTAATTAAGAGTCATTAAAAAAGATTTGATTTGAATTAGATTTGATTCTGTTTGGATTTAATTTGAATTTGAATTCTAAGTTATTGTTTAGGTTTTAAATAAATCCAAGGACTTAGTCCAGGGACATCACGGAACACAATACATCACACTTTAGGATTCTATTTTCATTCTACCATGAGCAACTAATCTCTTCTGTTAAGGTTAGGATTTTTATTCATCTTTTTATAGATTATTAATCTAAGTGTTTTACTTCATTTTGAGATTTATACTTTAATTTATTTCATGATTGAGTTCTCGTTCTTCATCCCTAAAGATTTATAATTGTTGGAAAATATTCTAACTCCGTTTGGAATTCTAAAGTTATTTTGGAAGAAGTAATATTGGAAATAGTTTGAAAACTCTTTGTCATGACTTTTTTATTTAGAAGGAATAGTGTTTCAAAAAGTGTGCGATCCTGTATGATTTTCAATTGCTCTAGTTTGAATAAGTGACATAAAATTTGAATTAAAAAAACTTTTGAAAATTATTCTTTCGTGTAAGTTTCAATTATTTAGGACTAGCTTAGATAAGTGACATATAATTCAACCTAAAAACTACAAGCTAAGTGACATATAATTCAACCTAAAAACTATTCTTGAATCTTATTTGAAACTAAATCAGATTTGTGCTTAACCTCTTTTCTTGAACAATTGACTAAGAAATTGGCGATTAAGAAAATTATTCCAACAGCCATAGCAATTAAGAGAGGGCCATATGAAACGGCTGAAATAATTGCTACTTGTTGTGGAAAATCATTCCCTTTCTGACAACTTCCATTACTGGAACATCAATGCAGCACACTCAGAATTTTATTTCCTTTATCTCAAAACTATTCTTTTTTTCCCTTTTTAGGAAGATATTTCTTACTCTGTATTGATTGAAATGTTCATGTTTTCTGAAAGCTTATGGTTCATGCGATCATTACAGCCATAATATCTAAAAAGTAATAATAGAATACAAGATAATGGAGTATGCCCAAATGTACTTACAGTGATTGGAAAATTTGAAGCAACATCTTAATATATGTAAGAGGAAATACAATGCAAAATCTAAAACTTACATCGACTTTAAATGTGGTAGTGAGTTATATGAAGGTGGAAGTGACCCTATAAGATCATTGTATCTCATATCTCTATTCCAAAAAAATGTCTAATTAATCAATATTTAGAAAATTTTCAAATAGCACATTACTCTATGATGAGGAAGTAAGTACTATTTTCTTAGCCAAAATAGTGTATTGAACAATACTCTCCTACTATCTTTTTGAAAATGGCATAGTAATTAATGACTGCAAACTTTAAAGGAGCAAAACAATTTTCTTCTGCCTTGCTTTAACATAAGATATAGGAAAACAAACAATGAGAAAATAAGCATGTAAGAATATACTAAACATCTTCTCTAGTTCAATCGAGGTAAAAGAATGCAGTTTGCAAATTTTTTATTTTGTTAAACTTAAGAATAGGAGAACAGTAGAAAACGGAAGATGTAACTAAGTAAGCAATTTTATATCACTATCATGTAATTCTGCGTAAGAATTTTATTGAAGAATTACCATGAGAGGAAGAAGTAATCTATAATCTTTGGTCAGTTCAAACAACAGTAGAACAGAAGTTAAAGGGACAGAACAAATATATGTTAATGTAGCAGCCATTCCAACCTGTTGATAGAAATTAAAAATAACTTGTAATTATTTGAGCTTACATCAACAAAGCTTGATGCAAGCAGTGACATTCATACAATATTCCAGGATATTTAAGAGCAATGATCCCAGCTCCTAAACCACCTAAAGCAGTGACTTGGTGAAACTCATCTAAAATTGTGGGGTTGGCAATCCGATTTCTCGCTCCTCTACTTAGGAATGTTCATGGATCGGATCAGATCCACATATCCGCGGGATTTATCCGTATCCGATTCGAAAATTGCGTATATGGATTCGATCCGCAAGACTATCGGATCTAATCCGCATACTAATAGAATCGGATTACGGATTTTATGTTGGTATCCGCATATCCAATCCACATATCCGCAAAAATAAATACATAAGTAAATATTCTTTTTATGTTTTATTTCAACTAATAATTATCATATATGTTATAATTTTTATTTTTATTATTTAAGAAAAGTATGTTTAATATTATTTTAAAAGTAAACATGTTAAAAATAATAAAAAAAATTTATTGATATTTTTTAATAAAAACAAGCTTTTAAAAATATTTTTATGTTTTGCAAATATATCCGATATCCGATCCACAAATGTGCGGATCGGATCAAAGCTTAAAAATTAGATATTGGATCGAGATTTTGGTCATATCTGATCCGATCCAATCCGCGTTCACCCCTACCTCCACCAATAGTTAAACCCAAAAAATCCTCTGTAACTGCAATAGAGAAAGGGGAATATCAGGAGGTGACGGAGTTATGGCCACAACAAACAAATTACATACATTGAAATAGAGAAACAGCGAGGGAATAAATTCATACCTTCTTATGTTATGGTGAGGGTTAAGCATCGATTAAGGAAGGAGCGATGATTGAGGGAGAGGCAACGACAACTGAGGGAGGAGCAAGAGAGAATCAGCGTTGACAAAGGTAGGGTTCATGTGAGAGATAGTGAGCACCGACGGAAGGCGCACCGATGGAGGGTGCGCTGACAGAGGCAACACCGATTGAAGTTAACGAGGGTTGCAAGAGAGGGATAAATGGTTACGAGCTGAGAGATGAAGATGGGTTCTCAATGATGAGGAGGTCTATGAGCTGAAAGAGGGTTGCAAGCTGAGAGAGGGCTACGAGATAGGGTTCTTAGGGTTTAGGGTTCTTAAAGAGTGATGAAGAGGGTTCGAGAGTTTAGTGTTCTCACTTCTCAGTGAGGGCTATTTTGAGTGATGTGTTTTGTAAAAAACTTTAAGTGTTGGAGGAAAAAAATGGTGGAAAATTATATTTCAAGTGGAAAGCTTATTGTCACACTTTTTTTTGGGTGTCAAATAATTAGAGGATATGGGCACGCTTTAAAAATGTGAACGTACGAAAAGAAATTAGTCACGCTTTAAAAGTGTGCCTGTTTTTTTCTATTGCCTTGCTTTTGAAGCCAAATCACTAATCTAATGGGAATATTATTATGTTTTATTTCAACTAATAATTATCATATAAGTTGTATTATTTTATTTTTATTATTTAAAAAATATGTTTAATATTATTTTAAAAGTAAACATGTTAAAAATAATAGAAAAGGAGAATTTTATTGATATTTTTTAATAAAAATAAGCTTTTAAGAATATACTTTTACATTTTGCGGATATATCCGATATCCGATCCAATTCGATCCACAAATGTGCGGATCAGATCAGATCGGATCCAAGCTTAAAAATTGCAGATATTGGATATGATCCGATATTTTAGTACGGATCGGATCGAGATTTTAGCTCTATCTGATCTGATCCGCGTTCACCCCTACCTACACTAATAGTTAAACCGAAAAAATTCTCTGTAACTGAAATAGAGAAAGGGGAGTCTCAGAAGGTGACGAAATTATGGCCACAACAAACAAATTTACATACATTGAAATAGAGAAATAGCGAGGGAATAAATTCGTACCTTCTTGTGTTATGGTGATGGTTGAGCACTAATTGAGGGAGAGGCAACGACGACTGAAGGAGGAGCGAGAGAGAGTTCGCGTTGACAGAGGTAGGGTTCGCGTGAGAGAGAGTGAGCGCTGAGGGAGTCCTTACAAGCGAGAATGAGCACCGACGGAGGGCGCGCCGATGGAGGGTGCGCCGACAGAGGCAACACTAATTGAAGTTAACAAGGGTTGCGAGAGAGGGATAGATGGTTGCGAGTTGAGAGATGAAGATGAGTTCTCAGTGATGAAGAGGTCTACGAGCTGATAGAGGGTTGCGAGCTGAGAGAGAGCTACGAGATAAGGTTCTTAGGGTTTAGGGTTCTTAAAGAGTAATAAAAAGGGTTTGAGTAGGGTTTAGGGTTGTCACTTCTCTTGAGTGATGTGTTTTGAAAAAAACTTAAGTGTTGGAGAAAAACATTGGTAGAAAATTAAATTTCATGTGGGAAGCTTATTGCTATGCTTTTTTAGGGTGTCAAATAATTAGAGGATATGGACATGCTTTAAAAATGTGAACATAGGAAAAGAAACTAGTCACGCATCAAAAGTGTGCATATTTCCCTCTATTGCAACACTTTTGAAGCCAAATCACTAATCTATCGTCACTCACATAAAAGAGTGGCGATTGATCCCTTTTGGCCACACTTTTGAAATGTGACACGGAAAAGCGTAGCTAAATCTCTAGTCAATAGCTACCATTATAAAAGCGTAGTCGCTGACCCTTTTGACCATGCTTTTAAAGCGTAGCAAGAAAAAAGTGTGACGACAGGCCTTTTTTTCTTGTAGTGAGAGTCAACACGCAGGGTGTGTGTTGGGCACATGATAATATTCTGCCAACACACAAAGAGTGCATGTTGGACACGTGTCAACATTCTGACCAACACGCAGAATACGTGTTGAACACGTGTCAAACTGCAGCACACGTTCCCTGCGTGTTGTATCGGTATTTTTTGCACATTTACAATATTATAATACATTTCAAATATCAATATTTAATCAAAATCTCCATTTTTATATTCGTATTAAAAATAATGTATGATCTTTTTATGTAGTATTAGAAATTGATTTAACAATCAAAAGAATATAAATTCTCTTTAATTATAAATACTTACAACTCCTGTAAACTTTTTCTTTAAGAAAAAAAAATCAAATGTAGTAAGGAAGCAAAAAAGTTGAATACGTGATTTCGAACTTAAACAAAATACTAGAAATTTAATCAGTAAATTGTGTGCTCAATTGCTTTATAGATTATTTTTTATCAATAATATTTAAAAAATAATAAAAAAATTTAAAATCATTTAAATTTATCTTATTTATTATTAATTAATTATTAAAAATAATAAATATTAAATTAAATAAATTTAAACTGTTTGAATTATTTTTTTATTATTTCCTTAATATTACCGATTTAAGAGTTGGTTGGCTTGCAAGTGTAGGTAGTCGTTAGCTAGTTACTTACACACTATATAAGCTTCAGATGAATCAAAATTAGGTTCATATTTTGGTGTAGGAAGTAGGAAATTATCTTCCACATGTAGAAATCACCAAAAAAAAAAAAATTTGGCACATGTAGTCAATGCTAGATCGTGACAAGTATGTGAGAGTAAGGGACAAAACCGGCACATTTATCAATGACATATTATTACGTTTTGCATTGTTTTCACCCCACGGACGTAGCTTTATTTAATGCAGCCTTTGCACACAGTTATCGGCGAGGAATTAAGTTTGCCAACCATCAAGTTTTCTATAACCAGAATTAGTTAAGATCATAGTAATTTTTGGGCTTTTGTTTCTTTTGCCCCAAAATCTTTCGTTATATGTTGAAAGTTAGTTTGTCTTGGCCCATGTCTTACAAACAATGGTTTTTTCCATTAATGAAGATTTGACAGAATTGTTGTCGTCATAGTACTTAAAATCTCAATTTAATTCTTAAAATTTTTATTAAATAAAATAATTTTAAAATTTAAATTTTATTATGATTGCACATTTTATGTCATTAGTTTACTTTTTTTGATTGCATATAAAATATCAGTTTTCTTTATATGTCACATCACCTATGAAATGAATTATTTTATTGTTTGAGTGAATATTTTCATTACTTTTACCTTCTAGCCCTTTTTTCCTTCAAATGCAGCTGGAGGCCAAATGGGACCTAAAATGTGAGTTCACGAGCCGAATTAATGTGGCACGTAAAACTTTGTCTGCGTAAGTGAATTTAGGTTTCGTACGTAGAGCTTCACGTATACGGGTAATCCTCACTGTTTTGTTAGACATAGACATATGATTTTGAAGATTTGTGTTTTAGCCTTTCAATGACACATTGGCACCAGAATTCCTAATTTAAACTTTTATAGTACAAGTTATGATTCGATTATTGTGAAGAGGTCAAAATTTGACAACAGAAAAAAATATTCTTGGCATTAATTTTTTACAACAAATTTTACCTAGAATCATTGTGAACGGAAAAATATGATCAACATAAAAGTTATAGAACTTGAATTGTCATTTTCATCGGTTCTAAAATTTGCTTCAATCCAATCATTATAACACTTTGTAATGCATCTAATCTTAACTAATGCCTTATATTTAAGTATAAAAACTCAAACAAAACTTGTCACGTTCACTAGTTGGATATCAAGCCACACTACAAGAAATTTGTTGATTACCGTTAGATTTTGGGTGAAATGTTTCTGTCGAATTTATCGTTGAATTTTTTGAGGGATTGCTATAATTTTTTGGCTAGGCAAAAAATTACTGTCGGATTTGATTATCCATCACAAGATCTGACGGTAACTTTAGCGCGAATGAGCTTTTTAATGGCAGTAAAATTACCGTTAGAATTTTTGATAGAATTATCTAACAGTAATTAAAATGCCAAAAAATTAAAATGGTGCCAATGTTATTGCCGAATTTTTTTTCCAACGGTGAACAAAAATGAAAATAGTCATTTCGGAAGTAACACTGTCAAAAATTTATCGTCGAATTTCTAAAATCCTTCGGTAAAACATTACTGATGATGTTTATACTACCGTCAAATTTTTTTAAGAATTTTGCCGGTAAATTCGATGATTTTAAACATTTTTTTGTAGTGCCAATTATACTCAAATATTAGAAGAAAAATCTATAAATTTGATCAATTATTGCAATAGAAGAGAAACAAATACAAAATTAATTGAAATTTTTATGAAAAGTTGGATAAATTAATTCGAAATCTAGGAAATATATGTAATTTACTACTTAAAAAAAATTGAGTTTTATTGAATATAAAGTTTCAACTACTAATTTGGCTATATTGAATATAAAGGTTTGGAAAGTGGCTCGAAATTAGGATAATACTTATTTAAAAAATCATATAAAATAGTTATATTGTCTGAGAGAAAATGATAATAAAGCTAAATTTGAAAATTTTGTTATATGAGATACTTATATTATACCATAGTTAAAAAAAGCGAAAAAAGAAAAAAGGAAGCTCAATTCAAGTTAGAACGAATTAAGTCGTAACACTTAAATAGGGTTAAAATTTTTTTTCTCATCTTGAAGAGATATCCCCTTTTAAGTTACTACAATGTCGGATTAAATTAGTTGAATCATCATTAAAATAGTGGTTGTAGTATACATCAATGAAAAAATGTGACATAGGTATTTTACATATAATAGTTGTTTGAAAATTATATGTTGGAAGAATAAGATTTTAAAGTTGTTCAATGCCTTTCAAAATATTTCTTATATAGTTGATAGCTAATCTAAGCATTAATGTATCTTCTTCTATTTATTTATTTGGATTGTAATGATGTACCTTCTATTTTTTTTAGCATGATTATTTTGCTTCCGATTTACAGACACAGACTTGATGTCATTGGTGTTGTATTGTTAACAACGATGGTTATGTTTGTTATGGATGTTTGATAAATGTTAGACTGATGTGGTTGTTGTTAGGAGGGATTTTTTTGTTATCGAAATGATATTATCTTTTTACCTGGTATAATCTATTTGAGACTGAGATTGAGATTATTTTAATATTAATTCTTTTTTATTTGAATGGAATGAAATTTTTTTATTGTGCGATGTTCTCTATAATAAAATTAAATAAAGAATAAGAGATAATAAAATATAAAAGAACAGCAAATTACAGAAACTGAATTAGTCTTAAAAAAATTGGTTATGTAAGGAGTAAATGGTCAAATTAGTTTCTGAAAGATCACTCATATTTTAAACTGATTCTCGAATTTTTTTTTATTAAATTCGTCCTTTAAATATTTTAACTTAATCATGTTAGTTCTTCCATCACTTTGTTTGTAGATGGTGCCAAAATTTACTAATGTGACATGTTAAACGATACTCAAACACCAAAAACAAACAAAAACCCCAAAAAAGAAAAACGAAATTCTCTAATGAACTATAATCAAACACAAGACCTAAATCAAACTTGAAATTGAGTATTTGGGAGAAAAGTAGTGAAGATCAATCAGAAAGAAGGATATGCAAGAGAAGAAGCTCACCAAAATGCATAAGCAGGGAAGACGAAGAAGTTTTGTTTGATTATAGTTCAGCGGTGAAGATGAAGCGCAAAGACAAAGATGGTAGCAGGTGTGACGAGAGAATTGCGACTAAGAGTGGAGGAGATGGTTTGGCGCGTGTGACTCAGGAGTATGGGAAGGGATGCGAACGAGTGAGAGTGAGATTGTTTTTCCAGTTTTTAAATTTTTGTATTTGTATACGTATAAAAATACAATGGCTGATTTTTGTAGTTGATTTTGGTGTACACCTAGTGTAGTTGTATAAAAGAAATATAGAAAAACTCACATGACAAGAACAAATATGAAATAATCAATACACCAATATGGAATTAAAATAATGTTTTCTCACATTCTCATGCGTATGTGAAATTAAAACCTGAGAGGACTGGCGCTACAACCTTCTTTCCTTCGGCACATCTGATGCAAATTTGATTGTAAAACTTGAAATAGATTATGGAATACCTTCAAGGATATGCTCTCACACCGGAAATATATGTTGCGGCAATAGATGCAGATGCACTTTCAGCAAACTCTTCCCAGGAATGAGTGGTTAGTATGACAAAATCTGCAAGTTTCCCTGGAGATAAGGATCCCAGATCATTGTCAAGGAAGCTTGCCCGAGCAGCGGAAATGGTATACCTGTAAGGATGACAGAGATTTAGAATCATGCATGACTAGGAAGAAGCAAATAGAAATGCTGAGGAAGTATAAAAAGAAGTATCAATAAGAAACTGGTATGAAAATATTTGTCATCGTTATCTGTTGTAGATTTTAACCTCCTCACGAATCATGATTTCAGCCAGCTCTTTAGTAATATATTTGTTCATCTCAGACCACTAATGTTCAACACTTTTCATAAGACATTCACATCATATAGCACCACTCAAAAGAAAATCATGTACACGAGGTTGAAAATGCATTATGAGCATAGGATAAAAACACCTTTGAAAAGTAAGTTAAAAGATTACAATTAGCATTACAATCATCAAAAGTATCATATGAAGAAGGAGCAAGAATGTAACATGCAATCATCATCGAGAAATCAGAAATCATGGCTTCATGCATCAATGTGCCAGATTGAAGTACGAATATTATTAGTACTAACGAACTGAATACGCAGTGGTTTTATTCAAATTTCAAACAAAAGATCTTTATCCTGCTTACGCCTTTATCGCATCATCTAATGAAATGCACTCTGATGGAATCCATGCATTTTCCCATGTAGGAGGCTGTCTTCTCATTGCTGTCTTTATACCACTTAAGGGATTTATGTCTGCCACCTGTAAAACAGACACAATGTGAAAACATAACTTTTAACTAATTCTGTTGGGAAGCATGAAAATTTGCATAGTGACAAGTACTAATATATGTCACAAACTTACAGGCCAGTCAGAACCAAATGCCACTAATGCATTGTTTTCTAAGAGTGACCGAAATAAATAAGATCCATTGTCAGCCCTATCTTTGCCAAGCTTTTTCCTGGCAGTGTCCGCATCATTCAGCAAGTGATCTGGCTGTTGATGATTGGTAATGAGAAAGTGGTCACAAATCTTTTGAAGGATGATGTTTATACTTTCAAAGCATAAAACAAATGAACAGGGAATCATATATATCAAAAGGGTGCATATTAGGTTACTTTTCATGCCAGTCAAGAATCAGCCAAATTGAAAGTAAAAAACCAAAGGCAGTTTTTGGGAACATGGTAGTGGAGAGAAAGGTCTCATCCCAGTACTGATTTCTAGGATTTTCAAACAAGTTATTAATGTAAAATTTGGAAAAGCTACTTTATCAATGCAATAGAATAAGATTAGTCCCCGCTAGAATCCAATCCCTGTAAAGCTGTAGCAAATGCATCTTTGAGTACCAAAATGCACTCGTAGTGGTAGGTTTGGAAAACACATCTCAAGATTCAAAAGGTACTCTGATATGGTATTATATAATATAAACAATATCTAGTTTCAGCATAGTAAGATGGAACTGTATTTGCAATAAAAAGAACAAGATTAAATGATATATGAAATGATACATCATCATAAAAGACAAAAAGATGAGAGGTGACAGATTTAGAACATATTTAGCAAACGCTGATTTAAATTGCACACTTCAGCTACTCAAGTGACGGTTATATCATCATATTAAGAGGGCAAAGACAAAACGGATAGTGAAAACATAACAGTCATAGAAAACCTGCATAGAAGCAATAACCCATTGTTTGCCAAATCGGTGTGGAGCTCCCATAGCCAGATGCTGAGCATGCTCAATCTGCAACCAGAGTTTCAGTAACTTGATTTAATTCACAAAGATTATATTAGAACTCTATCCCTATAGCACAAGTAATAGGGTAAGCTAAGAAGTCTCAGATTGGCTTAGAACATTAGGAACAGCAGTAACTAGCTTCTGCCAGCTAGGATGAAAGCTGTACTAGCTGTCATTAACTTAACAGTGCAAAGTCTAAATTACCCTTTGAATAGCTTCCCCCACAAACTACCTATCTCTTGTATATAAACTGAACTCACTCAATTGAGATTTGAGAAGTCATAATACACATTTCAGAAAACTTCTCTTCTCTCTCTTTACTCTATTTTCAGTTTCCTATTAAGAAGCTTCCCTAGATTTAACTTGCAGTAACCATATTACCCTAAATCTTCGATCTCTCGGTCCATTTGTAGAGGCAACTGAGCCATATGTGTCCAAGATCAGGTCATTTGCTTTGTCCCCTATAGCATGGATTGCAATCTGACAGATACAAACAGCGAGGCAACTAGCTGGTTACTAAAATTTGATTTGATATCAGTGTTAATACTAAAAGAAGAACAAATCACCTGCAGACCAGATAAATCTGACTCCAAAGCCATGTTGAAAAGAGCTTCGGACTCTATAAGTTGTTGGCCATAATTGTTTGGATCGTCAACATACGGCTACGAAATAAAATACCAGAGTAAATCCCATCAAGACTACATGATTACATGACCATGGTTAAACATGGGGATAAAATTATGTCTACCAAAAGATACTGTCCCCTTGTCAACACTCTTCCACCAAGATCAAGTGAAAATAGAATACAGAATATTAACAATGTAGGATTTTAAACTAATAACAGGAAGTTTGAATGCTTGGTCTTGCCTCATAAAACAATGCACTATTGGAACCCAATGAGCCATCAGCAAAAGCTTTGACACCACCAATGTACACCCATTCGCTCAAGGCATAACCCATCTTGTTGATCACATGCTGAGCAGGAAAGTGTTAGAACTATAATTCCAAAATAGAATGTGAAGAAAGATTAGTGCACTATCCCTTATGCAATGGCAAATCACTAAGAACCCTAGAAATCAATACAAATCTGTGCATAGGCTTTGCATCTACAGCCAGAGGAAATTCTATTCCGCAAACCATATAATCCTTTTCTTAAAGAATTTCATTAAGATGAGAAGAGTAATACAAGATAGAGGATAGAGTTCCTCTACACAAAAGCAAAACAAACAAAACATTTATCTATAAAGCATCGGTTTACAATTTCACGATATGTCTAAGAGGGAAAGTCCTTCATAGCTCATGAGCTTTACACAAATAGATGCCAGGTGTCATCATATCCCACAAAACCTGCTTGTCTATCACTATAGAATGTTCTAGACCCCTTCCCTTTCTAGAGTCCGCCCTAATATAACCCTTAGCTGTGACATCAAAGCCAAACAACCTTTCAACTAACTTTCCCTTGATACCACATATAGTTAAGTCCTGTTGTAGGCTCTGTAAATCCACACCCGTTTAAGACCTTCTATTAAGTACCTAAGAAAAGTGAGAAACCACACCTTAAAAGCTACTCTCCTTAAATACAACAAACACCATACTATCGACATAGACCCAACCATCAGTACTCAGTATTCACCTTAATCCAGCCTATAGGTAGCCTTTCCTGCCACCAACAACCTGCCTCTGATATCATTGTTAAGTACCCATGGAAATTGTAAAACTACACCTTAAAAGCTGCTATTAAGGGAGAAAAACCACTTTCTTTAAATACAACATCAAACATCCCAGATTACTCGATGTAGGACATTGGAACCCCATAATACCCAAGTCCCTCAGACCTTTCCACATATACTTGTCTCAGTAGGACATTGGACACCCTATAATACCCAAGTCCCTCAGACCTTTCCACATATACTTGTCTCAGTTAAAGGGTCCTAACACTCGACCAAAAGAAACAGGTCCCAACGCTAACTTAAAAGTCACATCGTGTCCTCAAGATGACCAACATAAACAGCTTGAACAGCATGGTTAAAGGCCCAAGAACCATCGTAGGGAGGAAGATGAAGCCCCAAATACACTAACAATTCTGCTCTCCAAAGACTCATCCATCACAGCAGTCTTTTAGAGTCTCATCAGTTAAAGGCCTGGACAGCTTGATGTATTTTAGGTCTATTCAATAAGCTCCAAGACATGAGATGGGATGCTTGTTTTAGTGCCTTAACTATCTATTGTACCTCTGTGGGGATAACTTATCCTCTTCTGTATATTCTCTTCTTTTCTAATAAAATTTCTTTTTCTATCAAATAAATTGACACACCAACACACATTGTAATTAGAATAACTGAAAATGGCTCCCAAAATTAAGGGATTTGATGGGATTATCTTGTACTGTAAAATCTTATATATATATATGATGAGGGACAAATTTGTTAATCTAAAATATTGGTAGGACTACTTTGTCGCTTGTGTGTTTTTGTCAAGAACGAGATCGGAGGTTTATTATGTACACAAAACCACCGAGAAATCAAGGCATATAAACACAAAAAAGAATCATCACTAGGAATTTAGGCAGAGCAGGACAATACTAAACCTTTTATTAAAATAACCATAAGTGAAGAAGAGCTCATACCACTAAACGTGACCATGTCTCCATTGGAAAAAATAAACACACTCTAACTTTCATTTTTGACATAGAATCAGCCCATTGATAAACATCTGTAAAGATTGAAAAAATAAAACTAAGAAACAACAAACAGCAAAACATCATAACAAAAGAATAAGACTTTGATCATAATTAGATATATATGAACATCAGGAGAAAGCATTGACAATTCAACAGGCATTGTTATTGGCTTTAGGATTGTACCACACAACAAAATATTTCCCATCTACTTTTTTATACAACGGAAAGTATAATTTAGATTAACTTAAGGTATTACAAAAATGAAATCATCAGTGGAGAATAATGTAATTCCTCAACATTCGTGGTTGTTAATTCATTGATTAATATTGTATTCAATTTCAATGCATTGATTGTGATTCTACAACTATATCTTGGAATTCAGTACAAAAGGCACTGTTTGCCTAATCAGTTCTTTGAAAACTTAGGCAGTGGTCCAATTAAGAAATCTTAGAAGACTTGTGAATTGCTCAAGTGGGCAACAGTTAGCACTATGATGTTTATATATAGAAAGGAAAAGAAAAGAATATGTATAGCAAGGAAACAGTAAATATCACAATTCCCAACAAGCACAAGAGTTTCCATTATGGTTATGTTGTCATTCAGATGACACAAATAAATAAAAACAAAATAACATTATAAAATAACACTAAGAAATATGATAAGTAATTTCATCTTATTAGCTGTAAATGAATGTCAAAGACTCAAACCATCCAAGTTAACCTGTAAAATCCTCCCAAGAAAGATTTGCTGAAGTCCCTGAATAATATCTTCCCATATCAACAACTGTTGTCACACCCCTTTCCAGGGCAAGATTGCTTGCTCTAAGCAGTGCCTCCCTCCTATTATCTACTGAATCCTCTGGAATCTGCGACATGACAAGTGACATTGCAGATTCGATCAGCAATCCAGTAGGTTCTGCATGACAAGTTGTCAACAGGCCAATACAATAATTAGCAACACTGCACAAAGTTAGCCAATACAGAAGAATAATGAATCTTGAAATGAAATCGGCATTTGGCATTTTACATTGGTGGAATAAATTCATAAACTGGTAGATTACAATAACCAAAACATATAGGCTACGTTTGGAAGGGAGACTGAGACTGAGAGACTAAAACTGGAAGACAGAGACCGAGAGACAAAGACTGAAAAGCCAAATTCGGAAGAATGAAAAAGAAGCAACAGAATAGGCAAATATGGTGTGGTAGAATGAGCAATTGCATGATAGTTTTTTATTCTGAACAACGGCTCATGACAAAGAGCCCAAAATCCGCCATAGGTATTGGTAGCAAGGTCTCGCATGTAAAGAAAGGGTGAACAAGAGGAACAGAAACAGAAATGGAGTCTCAAAAAAGGGGAGGGAAGAATTCGAAAAGGAAAACCAACCAAAAGTAGCGGAGGAGGAGGAGGGCCAACCGGCGACAGCGTGCAACGGTGATGCCGTCGGTCGTTCTTCGAGCAGCAAAGAGGGGCGAAGAACAACAAAGAAGGAAGAGATTTTCTGGGTTACTAAAAGTTGTGTGAGGCTAAAATCGGGGATTTGAAAAGTTGAAAGAGGATATTTTCGAAAAGAAATATTATTAAAGTTTCAATCTACGTTCCCAGAAATTTTGTCCCCACTTTCTGGAGGTAATGAAGAGACTGAAATTTTGTGTCCCAAAACTGAAATTTTAGTTCCAGTGTCTGCTTATCAAACACAATACTCAATCCCAGTCCCCTAGTCTCAGTCCCAGGAAACAAACGCAACCATAGTCTGCGGAAGAAACAAAAAGGAGAGTGAGAACCAGGTAAGGGAGCTTCTGCTCAAAATGAGTTGCCTAGGTACAGGTACAATATCTATTTCAGATACAAATACAGATACCGGGGTATGAAAATTTTTCAAATAGCAGCGTATAGGTATGGGAGGAAATATTTTATAAAATTGTAAAATAAGAAAAAGCGTAAAGTATATTTTTTGTCTCTAACGTTTGTAATTTTCTTCAAAAATACTTCTAACGTTTAGTTACATTCAATTTTGTCCCTAACATTTTTTATTTATGTCAAAATTATCCTGGACGTTAATTTCATGTAGAACTTCAGGGACAAAATTGAAAACTTCTAAGGATAGTTTTGACATAAATAAAAAATGTTAAGCACAAAATTGAATTAATCGAAAACGTTAGGGACAAAATTGAATGAAATTAAATGTTTAAAAAAATTGCAAACGTTGGGGACACAAAGTATAATTTATCCTAATAAATAAAAGAGTAATTAAATTAGAAAAAGAATATTTCTATAAATATAACATTCGAAAGAATATCATACTAATTTGTTCTATAACTTAAATAGAATAGTTCAACTATAAGATTTGATGTTTACGAAGGAGAATAAATTCTATATTGATTAAGAAGTATTCACAACTATCCCACAAGTGGAGTGGCAACCATTTAGAAGTACCCATGCAACATAATAGACAGCAAAGGTTGACCAGAAACAGTAACAGGGCGCGTTTCAAAAGCCAACTGTCCCAAGATTAAGTTGTTAGGTGAACTTTCATGTATGATTTTATATTTAACATGCATTTTGACCCAAGTCCTTTGGGTTTCAAATGCGAATAATAATAATGCCAGGTCGAACCTACATATTGCTAAATTTCAATTTTAAATCAGTTAGCAAGGATCAAACTATTAACCACTTGAATATAAGCCTCCAATATCATGTCAAATAGAAAAACTGCCATATATTAAGCTATTTAGTGGAGGCTTTCAAATGATTTTACCAAACAATGCTCAGTTAACCTAAAAAAATAGTAATAAGACTCTCAATATTACATACAAAAATCATCTTAAAAATGCATAATATATAACTTTCTAAGTTATTTCCTTTT
Source organism: Arachis duranensis (assembly GCF_000817695.3). Lineage (NCBI taxonomy): Eukaryota > Viridiplantae > Streptophyta > Magnoliopsida > Fabales > Fabaceae > Arachis > Arachis duranensis. The sequence continues at coordinate 41,716,656 of NC_029779.3, read as the reverse complement.
GTGATTGACAGTGCAGCAACGAAACTTGGTTAATTAAAGAGTAGGACATGCAAACAGGGGTAATCCCCTATTACTTGTAGAAAGACCAATTTGTAATCATATAATCTTTAGATAATCACTACAGAAGGTTAAAAACATTGAATCTAAAAGAATGATCAGAATTCCAAATCTGTCTAATACAAAGATAACAAACCATTACCTCCATCTGGAGTCCTCTTTATAGTCCCTTCACTCGGATCAGCTGTTAAGTTTGTCACGCCACACAACATTAGTGCCACTGAGTTAGCCAAGCCCATGTGACCATCTGTTCTTGATAGCCATACCTGATTGTATAATTCAAATAACATACATCATTATGAAAGAAGATATCCAAATACTAAGGAACATCGGAAACATTAAGGCTCACGGGATTGTAAGGAGTGAAATCGTCAATCCAAGATGCAGCTGGCAGATCTCCTCCCCATAAATCATTGTTCCATCCTCCACCCAAAATCCAAGAACCTCGTTTTGTACCTAAAGTTAAAAGTGAACAAAATGAGTACATATCATACCCGATTATTCAGAATGCTTGATAATTTCCCACTTTGTGAACATAATTTTTTGACAGATTCAACAAGATATTCCATTGTTGTTAGCAACGTGAAAGAAAAATTAAAACCTTTTTCTGAAAGGCAACTAGTAATGTTTATGCTAAGAAAAGTAACCCACCAGTTGGAGAGACAGAAAGTGAGAATCAGATCTCTAACATAGTTAGGGGTTAATAAAATGGAAGAGACAATTGATGAAAACATAGGTATCATTCATTTTTTATTGCATCAACATCATATTTAAATGATATATTTAGCTTCAGAATCACAACCAAATTTGATAAATGCAAAAGAAGTTTAAAATTAAGAACACATTTAAAACGAGAATTGAGTATGATCATCTTCAAGAAAACCATAAGTTTTGCATAAATTTTCTATCCATCAAAACTACGAAATTAGCATAAGCACAAGGCCTACTTTGTGCTGCATCTTTGATCCTTCTGATAAACTCATCCTTTTTATTCACACCTGTCAGATCCACCTGCATCATCTGCTCTAATAGGACTTTAAAAGGGGGGGAACACAACAAAGCATCGTAAAGATATGGGATTTCTAAACATAATTAATTCCTTACACACAAATGAATTGAGTATCCTAGTCTATGACAAGAAAACAAAATCAATGATATAATATTGATATTCTCACTTCAAAACACCACCTGATACATAAGGTAGCAGTACATACAATTTCTTCAAGAGTCACGCTAGAGGTTGAGAGTATTTCCAGGACTACTAAATGTTTTGAACATATATACCATATCATTATTGCCAAAAATAAATAAACAATAAGCAAAGTGAAACACATGAGCACCAGAGAAAAGAGTAAAACTTTAATATGGGCGTAAACCATGAACTGAACCTGCAATCCACCAGGTATGAAATGCACATGGGAATCAATAAACCCCGGAACCACAACTTTCCCACCAAGATCCAACACTTCAGTTCCATAGCTGGCCAACTCCTGCATATGTGTGGTGCGATCAGACTCAGTTTGGACTCCAAAACCCACATAGATGAATAACAAAGTCACATTTGTTTGCGTAACTAATGACTAATGGAATGTGGTTGGATTGGTGGTTTGAGTTTCAGTGGAATGAAACGGAAAGGAGCTCAAAGAATGTAATCAGTTTTCATTCATTGCTTGAATTTTATAACGGATATGAAGTGGAGTGGTTACAAATGGAACAAACGTCATTCCGTTTTACCAAAACCCCGTATTTTGCTGCTACCAATATAATGCATTCTTGTTTATCCAAACATTATAACTCCTTTGAACCACATTCCTCCAATCCCTTACTTAATAGAATGAAGTGGATGGTGGAGTAGAGTTAAACAAAACAGAATATCAATTCCATTCCATGGTTTGGATATTCAAGGATAGAGTGAACGTAAGGTATGAAGAGGATTATAACTACAATGTTTGGATTCAACCCAGGGAGTGTGGCAAGTAAAGCAAAACAGAGGCTCATCCTCCCTTAAACAAATGTCAAGGTATCGATCCATGACAGCGAGCTATCCCACCATCGAGTTGCTTACAAAACAGCAAGGATTAGGCCCATGCTCATATGCTGGTCATGAAGGAGGGGGTGAAATGTTTGTATTCAACCTCATTCCTCCCAAATTTACCAAAAACCATGTAATGTAATAGGATGGAACTGATGAATTCTATATATTCCATTCATGCCCTTGCATGCATCCGAATAAACGAAGTTAATTCAAAATTGAAATAAATGGGTAAGTGAAAGAAAAACCTGCACATAGGAATGGTTTCCAACACGGACAACCCTCCCGTTGGCCACTGCCATGGATTCTGCAAACGGGAGAGAATCATCACCTGTATATATCACCCCATTCCTCACAACCAAATCTGCCACTTGCTGAGACGACATTAGTGCCTTCCAACCCAAGAAATCTGGAAATTTTTCAAAACCTTATTGAATTGCAATGCAAATGGGAACAAAAAGTGTCAAAAGCAGAGAGAGGTTAGTTATAACTTACGAGTTGGGTGAAGAAAGGAGAAAGAAAGAATGGAGAGGAGAGCTATGGCAGTGGAGAGCAGCTTGAGAAGAGAGTTCATTGGGCACTCTTCTGTCCCAATGTAATATCCAGGAGTACTGTAGCAATTTCCTAAAATAGCCCTAAAAAGTTTAACTCAAAAATTACATCTCTTGTACTGAAAAATAAACAATTTCTACTCAAGAATATTATATTACAAACCATCTAAGACAAAAGGAAAAAGGAAGGATGTCATTCAATGATGGCTTACTCAGAAAATCATGAAATTCACGTCTTGATGTGCTAATGTTATTCGGAACAGCAGCATCAACCACGTAACTGCAGGAAAAATCAGATTACTAGAGCTAAGTTTCACAAAGTCAACTAACAATTGCATCACTAGCTCAACATGTAATTCAAAACGGAGCAAAACCCTTAAATTTCAGAGAAATTTGAATAACAAGATCCAATTACAAGTTGACTAAGAGGTCTCAGCCGCATCACAATTTTAAATACACACTGCGAAAATTATATCGAACTATAACCAAGTTTTAACAATTCTAGCTTGCAGAACCGCATAACTAATATTTAGAAGGCTAATCAAATCTGCTCAAAATTTCAAGATGGAACACACAATACATATCACTCCTAAAAGACATATGTCATCACAAAACCAATTAACTCCATGAATAAGGATAAAATGAAGTAAAAATCCATAGATAACAAACAACATTGGCGGAACTCACAAAATTTCAAATAACAAGACACAGTGAATGAAACGGAAGCACGAAGCTCAACCAGAGGAACGACGTCGAAGAGGGCTAAAGAGTCGTTTCTGGCGCCGGTGACAAACCACAGCGGGAGAGGAAGAGGAAGAGAAATGGGGAACTGTGTTGAGCAGAGGTGAGTTAAAGCATCTCCAATGATCGGAAACTAAATGTCTGAGTTATAACTTATAACTAAGTGTTTTGAATATTATCCAGGTGGACTTTATGGTCCTTATAATTTGATCTCTAATTTTTATTTAATTTATTTTTTATGGTAAATTTTGAATATTTAATAATTATTTATTTTTAAATTTTTAAAATTAAATATTAATTTTTAACTCTTTTTATAAAGTGAGACAAATACTTTTAGACATCATAATAATTACTTATTATTTATTAAAAATTTGAAATGTAGTGAAATTGATGTGTTACCTATTTATAGCTTAAATGACATAATTTTTTCAATCTCACTTTAAAATTTTAGATTTGAGTCTCATTTTTAATTAAAAGAGAGTAAAATTAATGTCATTTTATCATTACAAAACTTTCTCTTTTTTTTACTTTTTTTTCACACTCTAATCTGATAAGTCAATGACTAATTCGTAGCAAATCAGAGTTTAAGAATTTATCACTGCTAATAGGTTGCTGCATACAAGACAGTAATAAAAAAATTCATCCATTTTAAATTTTTGGTTAACTACTAATTTGGTTTTGTGGCAATATTTGACATAGGATTGAGTATCGGTGCTTGTATATCGTGCTTGAGGTCGCTGTTTGTTGTCTTTTTAAAACTTTCGAGGATTCATTTATCATTAGCATCTTTTAGGATTCATTTTGTTAGGGATGCTAACTTTTGAGTACCATTTTAGTCGTTTGCTCTTAAATTTTAATTCTCAATTTTTCACAAGGAGTAAATATCTTCTTTGGCCGTTTTTCGATACAAAAATAGACAAGTTGCTTCCCAACAATTAGAAAATGGCAATGTGACTCCCCTCCTTCCTTTTTAGGGTCATGCTACCGTGCTAACTTTAATTTTTGTCAGCGATTGCTAAAATGAGCTGGATAGACCATGTAGGAGACACATGTTGCTGTTCTTGTGACAGGAGGAGACAGGAAGTAAGCGGAAGGAGCATAGCGTAGAAGATTGTGCTACCCAATCACCGTAGTCCAAACCGCAAACATAAACGCGGGGGTGTGACTAAAGTAAACGAAGCTTGTCGTTCATGAGTGCACTTCAATGAATCTAGGTAAAACAATTTCTGTTCCCACATGTCTACAAACATCAAATACCAGTGGCTCCCAGTGTAAAGGAGAACATAAATCTTTATACACAAATGGAACCAGGAGTTACTTAAATTTTTTTATCAGGACATAACTTATTACATGGAAAGCATCTAAGCTGATTTTGCACACCTTTAGCAGATTGTCGGCCAAACTCATATACTTAGCCGTGATGGTAGTCCAAAGTTGACTTGCGGTTCATAGTTTGGGACAATGCAATTTGCTACACAGGTGCAGTGTCAAGGAATTTAGATGGCCAACCAGTATTCTAACAAAGCGAAAGAGAAATATAAAACATCATAAAGGACCACACTAATCGCAAAGGTCGTAGGCAGCCACCACCTTTGTTTGTCACCTTTTTTTGCAGACAGCATTGCCACCACCAAGTTGATTACCTTGTTTGGACAAGCAATTCGCATGTCATTACGCTTGAAACAAATTTAATCCTTGGACATTGAAAAATATGACAATTATTATGGAAACTTATGTTGTCGATGACCTCTTGTCCCAGGTGCAATGTCCACAAGGCCTGTTGTTCCCCAGTGGTCGTTCTCCACCCACATCTTACTGCCAACAAATATTAGATAACAATTCATGCTACTTTGACTCTACGAATGACAGAGATGATGGTACATCAGAAGAAATTTAGTTGCAGACCTGGGATCAAGGTCGTTCCCAAAGATATATGCTGCAACAACTAGTTCATGACCAACAGACTGCATCCTCGGTGAGGGCCAAAATGACATGTCCAAACATTGCAAACAAAATTAACAAAAAAAAAAACCAGAAAGTCAAAACTTCTCAGGTTTTTAAAGAATGAATCGTCAAAAAATTTTAAAAGGCCAAGTATTTTTTGTAGCCCATTTCTGTAGGGGAAAGTACATAGAAGTGGTCAATTCATATCGATTTGAAGTGAGATTTTAAAGGAGATATTTGTTGTATAGCTAGACCCTAGTCAAAAGTTAGATATTATTCAGTAAGTTATATACTTGATCCACACAGGTTACATATTCTATGGTGAAAAGCTCCTCATCATAAACAATAGGCCCAATTTTATTATCAGCTGGTACATTTTTAGCCAGAAACAAGCATTGATAGATTATCAGCTGAGTATACATTATGTTAAACATGTAATCAAGCATTCTACTAATAACTAGAAGACATAATTTGCCTAAAGATAAGAAATAAACCAAACATAATAAAAGCAATATAATGAGTTGCTAAAAGGTACATGCAATATATTTAGGAAGATTTGCATGATAGAAAACTTCTCTTTTAAACCGTAAAATAACGATCCCAAAAACTCAATATAGAATTAATATTCAACAAAAAAAATTTCTTGTGACTTATTTTCTGATGTTTTACAGAGTAACTTTTCAATTGATAAAAGAATACTTCATGAGGTCATGGGTCTGAAACATGAAGAGCTATAAGAACATGAAGAATGAAGATGCAAGCATGCTTGACCTATCACACACTTCACATTATATAACATATCATTAGGTTTGACAAAGACACGAAATGCATCAACTAGTGGTCGGTAACCAGTGCACGGGCATAAATTTCCAGCAAGACATTCTTCGATTGCTCTTTACTAGGCGGGGTTTCACTTGACAGCAATAATGCATACATGGACATAACAAAACCAGGTGTACAAAATCCACATTGTGAACCATGAGCTTGTGCCATTGATTCCCAGAAGAACATTTTCAAACTAAAATGGTAAGTTTGTTGTTAAGATGCACGAACAAAGCCAGAAGCCATGTCTAAAGACATAGACTGAAAGTTGCTATCTTAGTTTCCTCTAAGGAGACATGTCTCAATTGTCTACGATTCATGAAACTTGTAACCGATGGCTTGAAATCATCAAAACCATCACCAGAATCCAATGGTTGAAAATTATTTTCAGCCACCAATGCTATGCTTTGTGGGTTCGAGGCAACTTTACCATTGTTTTCAACTAGTCCCTAGATTTTGTTTTTTGGGTTTCTAGCTTGAAATATTTGGTAGAAAAATTTTGTGTTGTTGTCTCCCTCTTTTAACCACTTACATCTAGATTTTTTCTTCCAAAAACTCTCTTCTTTTAGCAATTCATCTTCTAACCTTTTCTCCGATTCCCCTATCTCCTCATCTTCAAACACTCTTGTTGTCCGCTGATCTAACTGCAAGCTTAGCTCATCAATTGCTTTTTTCGAGTTAGGTTTGATATTCTGTTGCCATTGCACTATTCAATGCCTACACGCCTTCAGTTTTTGGGCTAGAGAAAACATAAGAGAGCCTTGCACTTCCATGCTCTACACCTCCATGATCAACCCCCTTATGTCTTCTACCACACACCACTTCTCCTGGAATTTAAACCTTTTTTTAGTAGTCCATCTAAGAGGATCTGAATCAAGCAAAAGCAGAGCATGATCCAAACCATTCTCAGACAATCTTCTAACCATGACAGCTTCAAACTGCTCCCTCCACTCCATTCCACCCATAAAACAATCTAGCCTTTCCTTAATAAAATCATCCTTCATCCTCCTATCAGACCATGTGTAACGTTGTCCTATCATGCCCAAATCAACTAGCTTATTTCCATCAATAAATTCATTAAAATTTTTCTTGAAAGCTACAGACCTCAAAAGTTTCCCCTCCTTTTCCTCATTACACTTAATAGCATTGAAATCCCCCAAGATGATTACCTTTCCTTTGAACTGCTGAAGTCGGAGAGAGAGTTCATCATATTGGAGGACTCACTTTTGTTCATTTGTACTCAAGTAAACACCCACCAGCTCCCATGTCACATTCTTAATCTCATCTTTTATTGTAACAATTATGGAAAATAAATTTTAGAACAGAATTTGTACCTCTACAAAGTCCTTCCAAGCTAGAGCCATTCCTCTTGAGCTTTCATTCGGGTCTACCATAGTAAAACTTTGATATCCACATGTTCTGAGTCACCCTCCACCATCTCTTGATCCTTGTTACTTTTAGCAGCAACATTCTTTAGATCCAACTCTATCTCCATATCCTCTTCAGCCCTTCGTTTTACACCATACACCACCTCCGTTTCTACCTGACTTTCTCTTGCCCTCTATTTCAACCTCTTGAATTTTCCTTTGCAAACAGAAGTAACATTGCTGTCATTTTGGTTCTCTACAAAATACTTTCCCCTTTCTTCCTTATTCCTCCGGGGCTTGTCGTTAACATTCAAATTCGAAAAACGCTCTATTGGACAATTTGACAGTGGCTTTTTCTTACGAAGAGGCTGGCTGAATTGAAATGCTTTCTCTCTTTTTGATGTACATTGTTCTCCTTAGTCTTCACCCGCATCCCAATTCGGTTTGCCCGAATCCACTCTCCTATTTTGTCCTCCTTCATTTTGTTCTCCTTTGAGTCTTCCATGAAGGCAATACATGATTTATAATCATGTCCTATTTTTGCACAATATGTGCACACCGTCCCTAGCCTTTCATATTGTACCCATACATCAATTTTGAATTTGTCTAGATTTGTAACCCTTAGTGAGTCTTTAACTTCTCGGCTTCCCTCCATATCTATTCTTGCTTTAATAATCCGAGTTTCTCTCCCTTTAACGTCAAACAATCCTACCTCCATTGCCTTACCGGTCCTTAACCCAAACTTCCCAGCCACCTCCAAAGCTTTAAACGATTCTAATTGGGATATTAGAGATCAGCTACTCCTCCATACACACCCCCGTCCTCCAACGGCGAACATGCAACGCATAGTCCATGAAGAGCAAAAGAGAACCCTTCTCAATTTTCATAATATCCCATTCCCTGTCAAACGAAAATTGGAATTGATTTGATTGTGCCAGCCTCCATGACTCGAAAACCTTCCGGCCTCCCTCAAATAGCTCAAACTACACCCTCCATAGTTCATGTCAAAAAACGTTTGTTCGGAAACAGCTTTTCAACAAGACTATTGATGCAGTTGTCAATCCCATTCCTTACGTCCTCCTCCTCTAATTGTATAAGAGCATCCCTCTCTTCATCACTTTCATGCCTCCCATCATGTGAGATCCCGCTGCGACCCTCTATACCCAAAAAAAAACAGTGAGCGTAACAATGTATCTTGACAATGGCATAACATTACGTGAAAACTTAGAATAAACGTTGATCTATATAATACAAATACTTTATTATGGCGGAAATTCCTATTTCAATTTAGTGAACATTAACTATTATTCATTCATTTCATGATTTTAAGGTTAGTTATTACTATCATTTATTTGTTATCTTTTCTCTTTCAATTTTAATTAATTTATCCAAATAAAAATATCATTGTATATAAATATCAACGTTTATCCAATAGCAATTTTTTTTTAAGTAAAACGAAATTTCTTTGTTTAATTGATATTTTTGCAATCTAATCCATTCACAATATTATTTTTAGTCGATGAAATAACTTATGAATTAAATATATATTTATAATAGCAATGCTATGTAATCAATAAATATTATTTAGGTTAATATTTAGTCAATAATAATTTGTACTCATATTTATAAGTGTTTGTACACAAAAAATATATAATTTACACTTATATTTACCAAAAATTTATACGCATGAGTCAATATAATTTATTGCATCCATATTTTCTAAAATTTGTATTTATGAATTAATAAAATTTATTTATTAAAAATAATTTAAAATTTATACTAGTCAAATAATGATTAAAATTACTAAAAACTACTAACCTCCTAGAGTTTCTATATTTATAATTTTATTGTTTTGTAAGAATATAACTTTTAATTTTGATAATGAAAATACAATTTGAAAATAGATCAACTAAATATATTTTGAATTATTTTATCTATTTAAAAATAAAATTCATTTTAACAAACCAATCACTCTTTTTAAAAATATGATAATCTAAAGATAAAGAATTTAGACTTCTAAAAAAATAGGTAAAGTAATAAAGTGAGAAATTAATTATTAATAAATTTTGTATCTTTCTTCAGTATTTTAATTTAAAAGTGATTAGCATCTTATTTTATTATTTTAGGATAAAATATATTTTTTGTTCTTAAAATTTGTTAAAAAATTTAAAAATATTCCTAAATTTAACTTTGTCCCAAAAAATATTTAATTTGTATAAAATATATCACATTATTACTAACGATTAATTTTTTTAAAATAAGACTAATTCAATAACAATTTTATAAAAATAACCTTTAACATAAGTAAGTCAAATATAATTTTCATCCATTATTACTGAATTGATCATAAATTTAAAAAAAATCAATTGTCACTTTTTAATGCAAATTAAAAATTTTTAAAATAAAATTAAAATAAAAATATACTTTATTTATTATTTTATTAATTCTCGGAGGATCTTAATCCAAAAATTAAAATGATTTTCAAAAAATATAAAATAAAAATAGAAGTTTTAAACCCATCTCAATCTCTTTCTCCATCGCTTTTCTCTCCCTCTCAAACTTTTACATTACTGCAGCTGACCATCAGAAGGAATCGCCGCGGTGAGCGTCAACGACACTCCCTCTTCTTCCTCCATCCTCCCTACTCTCTCTCTCTCTCTCTCTCTCTCTCTGCGTACGTGCACCCCTCGTCATTTCAGGTATTCCTTTCTTCATTTCTGTTTTCCCGTTTCTAGGTTTTATTGTTTCCTCTTTATATTCTCTATTATTTTCTGTTGTTTGGGTGTTCCTGTTGACACGATTCTAATTAATCGGTTGGTTAAGGTTAGGGATCTTTGAACTTGGTTTTCGCTTGATTCCTGTTGTTCTTGTCGGGGTTCTTTGTAAGTGTTTGTTGCAGATTGTGGAAGATTTTTCCTTGAATCGATTATGCTTTTATTTATTGTTTCAAGGTTTAGGGTTTAGTTCTGTGGCATGTGTGAATGTATGGAACAGTTTTTTTCTGTTGGAGGTTCTCTGTTTTTTTAACAACAAAGCCTTCTTCTTCTAACTAGGTGTGATTGGTTAAATGGATTAAACTATTTGATAATGCCTCATAATAAATCAATTTTTTTAATTAAGAACACTGGTAGTGTTTGATCCATGCATCTGTCCCTAATATCTCTCTGAAGAATCCCTTTTGGCCAGAACCGAGATTAAGGCCTTAACTTTTTAGTTTTTGAAATGTCGAATGAATAATAATCTACGTGGCCTTTTTATGGTCAAAAGTGTCCTTATCTCTCATTATATGTTGATTAGCTTTTGTTGGATAAGAGCTAAGCAGTCCCAATAGGTCCATATAAAATTGGATTTGAGAATGAAACTGTTGAAATTTATAGTGAATGACAAATGCTCATGCTTTTGGATGTTTGTTGCAATTTGTTTTCTTTCATAAACTCAGCTAACAAACATGTATGATTTGTTACCTGTACCAAGAATTTGTACTTTGTGCTGTGTAAGTTTGTTTTAAAATCAAATCAGATGAACACTGTGCTTCTTTGATACTATCGATGTAGGAACACCATGAGAATGTGATATATTTGCCATATAAAAGAAGAATTCATGCTTTGACTAGGGTTTAAATAAGTGGTTATAATTGAAGAAATGTGCATAGGGGTATGGATCTAATATGTAATTATGTTTCGCAATGCTGAAAAAGGGAGAATACAGGATTATCTTTTCTCACTGATAGAGATGGCAGATGAAGCCAACAGAACTGTGAGTATAATTAAATAATCTTGAAATTTCATATATGACACTTTTTTTATTTGATGCAACATTTTTCCAATTTTAACATTTTTTTAATCCATAAATGCAGGCATTCCTTGAAATTCAAGGTCGCATGATTGAGAGTACTGGAAAAATGAAACAGGTTTGTTGAAATCTGCATTCTTTTTTTTCAAATTATTATCATCATTGGTTATTATTATTTTGAATTGGAGTTCTATTATTATGATGATGAATAATTTGAATTTAATTGAGCCTATCAAGATCTGCATAACTGAATTTTGTATCCCGTTTTCTTGAAATATAAATTGCGGCACGTGATTGAAACCTAATCACTAGTTAGGATAACATTAAGGAATTTTTTTTTGGTAAGACATTGATAAAGGCAATGTGTTCATGATACTAATGGAATCAGATCCTAGTAGTTTTGAAAAATAATTGTTGGGCTTTTCTTTTTAAAGTAGGGATGGCAATGCGTATCTATGAGGGCAGGTACCCTTCCCCCACCCTTCATCCCCGTTTAGGAAAATGGCCCCATGCCGTCGCATCCCCGTCACGGGTCCCAATTTAATTCTCCTGGGAGGGGAGTCTATGGAGATTAATATTTGAAAAATTAAAAAGAATTAACACAGCCATAATATGATGCAATACAATTCAACCAAATTTATCATATTAAAACATAATCTAAACCCAAATTTAACATATCCATACACACATACACATAAAATCTCCAATATACACACTAAAAGAAAATGAAATAGAAATAGTTTCCAAAAAAATAATATAACATAACTTTTATATATAAGTGAGGGTGTTCTAGTAATTTCACCCTTTGCGGGGATTTGGCAGGTCCCCATGGGGGTCTCTGTTTATTCGCTGCGGCGGATCTTTGTTTCCTTGGGGATTTTGTGGGTCCCCGTTAAACTCCTGTCGTGGTTTTTTTTGCCATCAATTTTTGGCATGTCTTTTGATTTATTCTTGGTGTTCGGGAGGGTTTAGTTTCTTTGGAATAGAGTGGGATGGCAAAATTATTAGACCCATGAAAGCAGGTACCCGTGGAGATTACCCGCGACGGTGGGTTAAATGGGAATCTGCGAAATCCCCACAGGGATAGGACCCGGCCCCGCGAATAAATGGAAACGGGGACCTGCGAAATCCCTGCAAAGGGGAAATTTACTAAAATATCTTCACTTATATATAAAAGTTATTAGTTGCATGTTGGATATTTAATGTTTATATTGGATTATGTTAAAATGTGTTACAAACTTTGGATTGTGTTACCTTATGTTAAACTATTGAATTTTTGAAGGATTGTGTTTTGTTAATTTTTTTTTTAAAAAAAAAATTAAAGGCAATACCTATGGATATCCGTGGGTATCCACCATTGTGGGGACAATTAAATGGGGACCCGTGACGAGGGTGGGGTCTGGACAGGGGGCATTTTTGTAAACGGGGATGGGGAACAGGGGAGGGGTATCCGCCCCCACGGATGCCCGTTGCCATCTTGTGAAGAAGCTTTTGTATTGAGAAGGGTGATTCTTGTCCGAACGATTTCCATGTCCCACATATAACCAACTCTAGGTACTCCATGCAATTGAGTTGAAAGCTAAACTATAGTTTAATTTTAATAGGATGTGAATGCTTATGCATTGCTAACAAATCTGATATAAAGAATAAAGAATATTTGTATGACTCATTTCTGAAAAGAATGCGAAGCTTATTTTTATTTATTTTTTATTTAGAGGTGCTATTGAGTTGAAAGCAGAACTATTGGTAGGATGTGAATGCTTTTGCATAATGTCAAATCTTATATAAAGAACATTTATATCAACTCTTAGTTTTGAAAGAGAATGCAGTTTTGTTTTTGTTGAGAAGGCCATAAAAGGAAAAGGAAATGAAAACCTTGATTATTTAATTTTGCATGTGAGTTGTACGTATATTAGGGGGCTTTTTGAGAACTTGAAGTTTATGTTAGTTACTGGGCTGCAGGTGCAAAACCAGATGCGTTCCAAAGAAGCAGAAAAGAAACGGGCTTATTTGACCTTGGAGGAGCTGAAGCAGTTACCTGATGATACTAATGTTTACAAATCCATTGGTATGTGATAAAACTTAGTTGAAACGTGTTACTATCATTAAATAAAGCAGTGTTTATCACTGTCTTGGATACAACCATACTAATTTGAAATACTGTGTTGCAGTTTGCGATTATTAGATGCCCCAGTTTTCACAGACATTTGATGAATCTTTAATTTTCCTTTTTTTTCGCAGGGAGAACGTGAGTTGTTGATACCTGTTTGAGCTTGCGTCTAAAGAGTACATATAAGTTTGTTTCATGGGGTGTTATAATATGCATGACATACTACTGTCATATTGTTACAGGTTTGTGCTAGAGTCGAAGGCAGCGTTAATGAATGAACAGGAGAACAAGTTAAAGGACAGTGAAGCTTCAATTATCTCATTACAGGTACATGTCCTTCCTTTGTTTGCACGAAATTCATGCACTGGTTTCCTATTTGAAAGGCAGAAAATTAAATTTCACATTTGCGGCAATATAACTGGTCTATTGCTTTGTCAGAGCTCGAAAGAATATTTGGAGAAGCAGATAGCAGAGGTTGAAAACAATTTGAGAGAGCTGCTACAACAAGATCCTGGTCTTGCACGTCAAATTATGTCGATGAATGTATGATGTAAACTTCCTATGATTGAGATTAACAACCATTGTCCCGTAAGTCCTTATTTAGGGCATTCGAGCAAATAGAAAATTTACGACATGAGAATGCAAAGGAATGAGTTGCCTGCTTTGGTGAATGATTTGCTATCCTCTTTGAAATATTGAGTTTGACTTTGTAGGTGCTTTAGTGAATGATTTGCTATCCTCTTTGAAATATTGAGTTTGACTTTGTAGGATTGTTGTATGTTATCTTAATTTGTAGATTAGTTTGCAATTTCATATAAAATTGTGAGACTGAGGTGTGCTTATCCAAGCAGAAACGTTTCGAATTTTGTCTCTGCTCTCTCCTTCCTAGTGTGAGAAATGAGAAAGCCTTGCTTAACTCTGATAAGTAGTTTGGTTATTATCACTTACCGGGGGTTGCAACGGAGCTGGAGGAGATGCCCCGAGAAGAGGGGGACCGGAAATTGGCGGGATAGGGAGGATCAAGGGGGACAATTTGAGGTGGCGGAGATGTGTGCGGTGGACTGCAGCGTCGGCCAGAGAAAATGATGGTGCCGAAACTTTGGAATGGGGGCAGTCATCTAAACGGCTCAAGTGAGAGGAGATGATGATATTAGGAATAACCGTCTGAAGTGGGAATAGATTTAATTGCAAATTTTAATTTTTTAAATTTCAAAATTTGAAAATTAAATAATTAATTAAAAAAATCTGAATTTTAATTATAATTCATCTTCTAATTTTAAGCTATTATTCACATTGTTCTTGATTTCAAATATAAAGAGGGTTACAACCATTTTAATTTTCTGCTATTTTCACTGGTACTCTTCCACTCTCATTCTTTTATTCTTCTTCTTTTAACTTCGCATTTCATGCAATCCAATTTCTCATAACTTATTCGCACCTTCAAAGTCAACACCTTTAAATATGCAAATGTTGAGTTTATTCTAAGGGGTTAAAGTTTGAAACATGGCGGCACTCTAAATTAAGAAGTCCAGTGGCTTGTGTGGGTTTGACTCGACTTTGCATTGGCGTGGACATATACTAAACTTCTAGTGTGATTTTTGGACTCAAGAACTGAGCTTCTAGTGTGATTTTTGAGGTGATGTGACATGTGTTCTTTGTGAAAGAGGTGATAAAACCATAAACTATTTATTTTTACAATGTCCATTTTCTATTAAATTTTGGTAGGTGTCCTTAAATTGGAAAGATGTACAATGGGTGAGGGTGTGGATGCTAGGACTTGGTTTGAGTGTTGCATGCAATAAAAGGTTAAATGGTTTGGAAAAAAAATAAATAAATGGTGTATGTGTAATTAATGTTTTTTAAAAAAATTAAGACTCTTAGGTTGTGTTTAGTTTTCAAAACATAACAAAAATAAGATATTAAGAATAAGCACAAAAAAGAATGACACAAAAATTAGTATTTATGTATTTTGTTTGATGATAAATTATAAAAATTTAATTTTTTTATTAAAAAATATTTTAAAAAATATCATTATAAATAATTAACAAGAATAATAAAATAAAAAATAAAAAATAAATTGTTTCGTCTATGTCTTGTGGATATAAAATACACATGTCTGGATATAATATTTTTGTACATGTATTTTATTTGTCACGATTTTATGTCTCTATATCTCTGTCTCAACGTCATGCAAACAAACACAGTCTTATGTACTATCAATATTTATTAGAGTGGTATGAAACTAAGATGAGGAATAAGGATGGAGCAGAACCGTGTAAAACAGTAGGTATAAAATAGTGTCTGATCTGGTGAGTACTTAGTAAATTCAGATGGCTGCGTGATGCAGTGTTTGAGGGGGAATTCATGACGGTAAAATCAAAGATGAGGCTGTGATAGCAGTATTGCAGTTTAGTTGAGGATACTGATGTAAAAGAAGAGGATTAGTGGTGGTTTTAGATAATAGGATTAACGGAAACACGCTGAGAATCAGCAATGTTGAGGAACAAAACATATAAAATAAAGCAATTGATAAGAATTGCCGCGTGAAGTTCAAGGTCAGGAATGACTTTAAGGAACGAAAGAAACTGAGTGCCTGGCGTTGAACATACAATAGCATGCAACAATTGGTTGCAATGGGAAGGAATGGATCATGACAATACAAGAGGGCATATGTAGAGGCTAACAATAGAGATTATATATATAGAGTACTTTGTGGAGCAGGAAGATTGGATGCGGGTAAAGGGAATGCAAGAATCATTTTGGCCAACTTTGGAAGGTGACAACAAGTACAAGGTGACTCTAAAGTTGGACATGCAGCGTATGTTTTTGCATGAGCACAAAATAATATATGTGTGAATGTTAGTGCTATTTGTATGAGAAAGTGCGTCCCACCAAGGTACCCTAGAAAGTAGGGTAGAGCAGCGTAGCTTGTTAATGAATAATTTGCCAGATAATTTTCAAATAATTTCAAAATTAAAGACTAAATAAATAATAAAGTTGACAGATCTAGAATGGAGAAGGAAGAGATTGCCATTGTTGACATCTTGAGCACACCATTACGATTGTTGTGATGATGCAGAGAAGATGGGATAAGAATCTACAATTTGGGGGCTAAGTGTTACTTATAAGTGATAACCATCAGTTCGATTAATAAACAAATTAGTTAAAGAACCCAATGGAGGTGTAGTGAGGGTGAGGTTGAGGGTGATGAAGTGGAGGTGACCAGGTATTAAGAACATCAGACTATGAACTCTAATTAATTCTTTATATATATGTTAATTAGATAAAAATATACATAAAAATATTTGGAATGGATAAAAGTATACATTAAAATTTATAAATATCAAAGAATTATTAACAGGTGAGTCGTATAAAAAAATTAGTACATATGGTTGCTTAGTCGGTTTTGATTATAGAATAAGGACAAGATGAAAAATTAGACACAAAAAATAACATAAAAATTAATATTTTTATATTTTATTTAGTAATAACTAAATATAAGATAGAATAAATAATAAAAAAATATTCAATTTATATTTTTTTCTTCGAACAACATTCAAAAAAAATTGAATGATAAAAAATATAACTATAAAAAATTGATAACGATAATAAAAGAAAAAATATATATGTTGAAGGAATATTTGGAGCAACTCCATAAGAAAAGCTACAATTTACAAGACAGAATCTTTAGAGGATAGGTGCACTAACATTGTAAACAAGAGTTGAGCCATCACTATTACATAAAGTAATTTGACAGTCAGCACAAAATATTGCAAAATAGGCAAGAAAAGAAAACAAAACAGTGACGGTAAATATATTTTTGGATAAGGGTTAGGTATTGTTTTCGTCTCTAACGTCTTGGGTCAAAATCAAAATCGTCTTCGACCTNAAAAGGGGGAGGGGATCGCCGCCGTTGGAGGAGCCGCGTCCAGTCGCCGCCATCGCGCCAGTCATCGCCGCGTTACTCAGGATCGTCGCCTTGCCACAGCCACCGTCCATCGCGTTGCACCACGCCACATTGCCGTCAGGAATAGAGTGCGCACAGGGGAGGGAGACCGCCGCACCTTCGTCGCCGTTCCTCGCCGCCTCGCAACCTCGCCGCCTCCGCCATCTGCATCTACTTTCTTGCTTTCCTGCTTTTTTGCTTTCTGTTTCTGCTTTTTGATTTAGTGATGTTTTGTGTTGTTGCTATTGTTTGGGGTTCTTGGTGTTGGTGTTGGTTGGTGTTGGTGGTGGTATTTGTGTTGGTAGTGGTGGTGGTGGTGGTGTTGGTGTTGATGGCGGTTGTGGTGGTATGGTGTTGTTGCTGTTGTTTGATGTTCTTGGTGTTGGTGTTGGTTGGTGTTGGTAGTGGTGGTAGTGGTGGTGGTGGTGTTGATGGTGGTTGTGGTGGTAATGTTGGTGGCAGTGGAGGTGGTGGGGTGAGAAAGGTGAAGAGAAGAATGATGATGATGAGGGTATTTTGGTCCAAGAATGCGGGAAATGATGATTTTAAAGCGTTTTTGAACGTGATGATTTTAATAACGAAAAAAGGTCGGGGACGATTTTGATTTTGACCCAAGACGTTAGAGACGAAAACAATACTTAACTCTTTGAATAATTTACTGTATACATTTAAATGGTAAAAAAATCACAACTAAGCACAGTTTTTATTTGTTCCTCCTAAGAAGACGCTTGCTAGGAAAGTCAAAATTTAGTTTTTTAAATTTTTAATGCATTCAATATACGGAATATCAAAATTATTAGAGCAATAATAAATATCGTATTAGAATAATGATAAGTAATTAAGAGTTAGTAGTTGGGAAGCAAATATTTATGAGATTAGTTTTAAATATCTTTATAAATAACATGACTTTTTATCATATAACAATAACTTTAATATATATTTTTTTATTTTTTATCTTTATTTTCTTGTTAAAAATTTATATTTGTTCTTCCCTTAAGTGTTATAAACTTATAATCCTCGAGCGACTTAATCAATTGAAATTAAGAGGGATTAAGTTTCTTACCCTATTCGAAAAGGAAATTTATAGCGTACAGAAGTTAACATGTACAGAGATAAAGATATTCGCGTTAGTTAAAGGGTTTGTTGACAAGTGACATCGAGCTAGTTACAAGGGGGCAACTTGACAAAGATGTCTGTTGCATTGTTGGGACTGAACCTTCATGGAGCCGCGCTAAGTGGTGAGGAGTTGTAAAGGCTATAATGGGCTTTGGTAGTGGGCTCCGTTATGCTGTATGAATAGAGCATAAAGATTGAGCTGTGTAGAGGGCTTGTTAACGGATTTAGAAAAGAAGTGTTTTAAGATTTTTTATTCCAAAAAGAGTTTTAGAGTTTTAACATTTAAAAGGATACAAGATATAACAGACATGGTAGTTAAGTATGGAAAAATATGATCCTACCAAAATAGAAGCTATGAGAATGCTAAGCTTAATTATTATTGTTCATACCCTAACCCAAATGCTTAAAGTCAGGCCTGCTAAAGAATGAAGGCCCCAACACAAGAAAGAGTTGGTCTTCATGCTTACTCGACCTCTTTAAAGAGGTCGGATATCATCACGGAAGTCCAGCTCTATTTTTCCAAAGCAAGTAATTGCCTCCATGAATCTCTCATCTCCGTCTAGAAGAGTAATTTCAACAAGCTCCCAAGATAACGAGAACGGTTACCCATCAATAAAGACGGAACTACTCCGACAAAGATAGTTAACACTCTACTATAAATACTCTGACACCCATCAGGTATAATTTATGTTCTAATACACTAAAAACCTGCCTAAGACCATTGCTAATGTAAGCATCGAAGTCTCTTGCAGGTACCACCCCCACCTCCTCCTGACGAGGATCTCGGACAGGCGGCACCTCAGTATCAACAAGTCGAACGCTGCCATACAAAAGGATCTGGACCTCACATTCAGACCCATATCATCGCTTCAAGTAACCCTCGAAACATTAGCGTCGTTGCCGAGGACCTGGGATTCAACCCATAGCAATGGCAGACGACCAGTATGAAGACGGTTGCACGACGTCTAAATCTGAAGCTGAGCCCCCAACCAGAGGTAACGCCCTTATACTACCTTCACCATACCAAACCATTGTCGTCACGGGGAGGGGCGACCAAAGAACCCCCAACCCAGGCGGGTTCATTCGCAAATTCATCGTCCCGAGGAGAAAGAACCCCCTCAAACAGCATAGATAATGGGTCTCGTCCGTGGCCAACGAGAACGGCTAGAATAGCTTGAACATGAAGCCGAGCAACAACGAGAAGCAGAACGAAAATTGCGGAGGTAAGTAAGGCCAAAGAAGGAGCTAGAAGAAAAAAGCTCCTGAAGTTAGAAGCTGACCTTCGCAATCGGAATAATCAGACCGATCGAGAAGAAAGCCCCTAGGTATAGAAGATCCATTCGTAGAAGAGATCCTGCAGGCCAAAGTTCTTGGGTTGTTGTATTTCGATTAATTTTTTTGATTCGGTGGATTAACTGTATGAATTGGGTTATTGAGTTCTTGGGCTTGTGTTTTTTTTTTTCAATTAATTATTTATTGAGTGTGGAATTTAGTCTAGATTTGAGTTCAGATGCATAGCTCTTCTTCTTCTGAGTTGTTCTGCTTCTAATAAAACTGGTTGAACAACAGTTCGACCCCGGTTTGTTTTCTTGCTTCTTATGAACGGTGCACGAAATATACAATAACGGTTTCCAGAGGGAGCAAACGTTTAAGCTCAATCGAAGGGCGGTCACAAGCAATTCATCTGAGTTTTGTTGACTGTTCTTGGTGATTAGGGTTATGGATTTAAAGTCTCTTGTAATTGAAAATAAATTTGGGAATTACTGATTATTGTAATTGGATCTGCCTTTTGCTAATTGAAGAAGAATAGTTTTGGTTCTAAGTTTTGTGGATGCTTATGAATTCTGACGACGATAATGATATTCTTGTTTCTTGTTAAAGACAATGGTTTTGGGGATGCATTGTTGTTTTGGTTTTGAACTGTGTGTAGCTGTTGTTGTAGGACGGATATTTTTTTTATAAGGGAGCAGATGGTGATCAGGTGATAGTCAGTAGGGTGATGCAGATGGTGATGGGGTGGGGGTGATAGTCAGCCGCCTAGGAATACAGAAGGCTTTGATTGAAAAAGATCGAAAGAACCACAAGATCCAAACTCTTCCCATCATGATTCATGTTTATGAATTCAGGTATGCTTCCGTATTCAAGTATTTTATTTCTTAATGATTTAACATGAATAATCTTTGGATTAAGGAATTTTGAGAAGATTCCAACACCTTTGACTTAATTTACCTCACGCGATTCTTTTTCTTCTCCTTCTTCTTTTTCTTCTTCTTCTTCTTCTTCTTCTGCTTCGCCACCCCTGACACTTCGTTGTCACTATCACGAACACTGTCATCTCCTCTTCCTCTTCCTATTCCTCTTCCTCCTTCTTTTCTCATTGGAATTTCTTCTCCTTCCTTTTCTTCCGTCTCCATCATCTTCATCTTCTTTCCTTTTCCTCCTTCTCCTTCATCATCTTCATCACTATGATAATTATCGTTATAGTCATCGTAGTTTTTTTCTTATATGTATCGTCATTATCGTTGTCGTCATTATTGTTATCATTATTATAGAATTTTTGCCATATTAATGACATTGCTTGATTCAAAATTGATTTGGATGTGTTTTCGTTGATAATACAGTCAGTTTTGTGGATGGAATATTTTGGCATTCTTTGTGTTCACATAGTATGTGTCTTGGTGTATCTAAGCATAATCTTTATCCCTACTAAGCTAATAGTTGAAAGGTGGACCTATTGATAGTAAGATATATAGCACATGCATGAGTGGAAATTAGGGTAGTCTAAATAGACATTGCATGAAATGTAAGATCCTGGATTATTTTTGAAAATTAAATAGTAAGTTATTTATAATTTATTATATTTGTTGATAATTTTATTTTAAAAAATTTATTTATCTCTAATTTTAAATCAAAGTACTTAATTAAAAATAATCTATAGGTTAAAAAATAAATAATATTCTTAAAGTTAATTATATTTAATTAAATTTAATTTAAAGTTAATCTTCTACTCGAACCCTAATTTTACCTAACCTAACCCTAATACACTCTCACCCTTCCTTTTCACCCGTCAGCCACCGAAGCCCTCACCCTCACCAACAGATATACACACACAGAAGAAGGGAAAAAGAAAAGAGAAGAGAGGGAGAAACGGAAGAAGGAAGGGAATGGAGAGAGACGGCGCCGATGGGCGTCACTGGCACCGTCGCCGTCGTCGTTGGCGTAAGGGAGAGAGAGAAAACGTCGTTGAGAGAGAGGGAGCAAGTAGCCGTGGGAAGCGTCATCACTGCTAGATTTTCAAATAAGACAATTATAACTGTTTTAGCTCCCTTTGTTTTGTTACTAAACATTTTCATCGTCAAATTTTCAAAATTTTTGCTGAATTTTCCATCTAAAGTTGTAAATTTAGAGAAGAAAATCCAATAAATGGATATAAAATCAAAAGCATTGGAACAAAAAATTAATGGTTACTTATTATATATCAAAGAAAAAAGAGATATTTATTCTATAAATTTTACGATACCATTTTCCAAAGCCACATTTTATTTATATTACTTGACATATGATAAATTATTTTAGTTTAACTATAACTAAATATATCTTGGAAGCCTTTTTCGTAGAGAAAAAAAAACACTCTTGATAAATAACTATAACTAAATATATCTTGGATATCCTATATGTTAGAACAAGTCTCTCAGTACAAAAATAATCAATAATATCAAAGATACAAACAAAACGCTAGCACCTATTGGCAAAAGAAAAGAAGAAAAAAATGCTCACTTTTGTAGTATCACACCAGACTTTGAAAGGAGCCGAAATGTTCTGTTGGAATTGTTCAAGGTAGAGCACAATCTCTTGCCTGACATAATTTTAGATATTAACAAGCAACATGATTAACAAGCATTATCAGAACAAATAAAGGATTTTAGAAATAAACTGCAAACCATTATCAAAATAGATAATTTTAGAAATTAACAAGCAACATGATTTATTTTAGCCTTCTCCTTCTCTCCTTCAGAGTGAGGCAAGAAAACTTGTTTGCAAAAGAATTATGAACTTTTACATACATATGTAAACCATCATGCATCTAATAATATGTTTCTTCAATTTGTAGCTACCATTAATAAACTTATCCAATCTTTGGTCAATTTTTCAAAACTTGTTACTTTTCTATATTCTCTACCTAATTTAATGGTTCACTTGAGCAATTCAACAAAATTCCAAAAGGTAAAAAGAAAAAAGAACAAGAACAATAAGCAGCTTAATTGGGATTATAGTAGGAACCAAAACAAGCAAGAATGGCAGTCATATTCTATTAGAGTATTAGGTGAATTTGGTATGCGTAAGATCCACTTCTTATTATGAACAATATCATTTCACACTAGCACGATCCAATATGTTATATGATTAACGACTTGCACTAAAAGCAACAAGAAACCAAAGACATCTACTTGTCTAGTGACATCAATTAGGCCTATGTCTGTTGGGATTGTGTAATGGATTTACCAACTTTAAATTTGAGCATATTTTTGTCACCTACACAGAGCATAAAAACCAAAACCTACTACTCCATAAATGCACGCTGGTTAGGCACATGTTGTTTTTCAAACACAAAACAAATTGACTTTCCTCATCAGGGGGCGAAGATTCTTAGGCGATGAAAGCATTAGTAGTAATAAGGATGTTTTGTTTTCTAAACGATTTCTACTTTTGTTACTGGATACGGATGGTTTATTATTAGTTTATTACTCCATTATTAGCAGAGCCAAAGCTAATGATTTAGTGGGCAGAGCAACTTTGTTACCTTCTCGTCACAAGCATGGCAGACGAGGAGCACGACGAGGGACGGCGCAAAATAAGGGGTTATAGGCCGCGACGACTCGAAAACTACCGCGACGAAGCTCGCGACTGGCGATTGAGGTGCGGGTGTGGAGCAGGATGAACAGACGAATATCTCCGGCGTGATTGACGGCGACAATCAAAAGCCCAGCTGCGGCGGTCGCGGTGGAGGAAGCTAAGGTTTCCTTCCAGGGAGATGCTCGTTCTTCTCTGAGCAACTAGGCATGGTGAGAGGAGGAGAGAGAACTGAAGATGAAGAAAATCTCATGTCCTAAGCTATTCAAGCTGTGATGTTGATGGTTTGATGAACCAGAAAGAATTAAAAGATGGAAAAAATGAGTTCTTCTCAATGTTGAAGAGAATGAAAAATCTCTGTTTTTTCAAATATTTGTGAAATTATTACACCTTATATACTATGTACTCTTTATGTACTCTCACTAAAAAATAATTACAATAGTAAGCCTATTATTGATAAAAAAAATTTAGGTAACACCCTCCCGCAAGCTAAAATTGTGTAAATCTAACAATCCTAGCTTGAAAACATTACCAAGAAAAGGATCCGGTGACAGAGCTTTGGTAAGAAAATTAGCAAGTTGATCTTTAGAACGAATTGGCATAAGATGAATGAGACCAGACAAATGCTTTTCACGAACAATGTGGCAGTCCACTTCAATGTGTTTGGTTCTTTCATGAAAGATCAGATTATTGGCAATGTGAATGACTGACTGGTTGTCACAGAATAGAGTGACAGACTTTCAAAGTAGCAAACCAATGAAATCCATTAAGAAAGATAACCAGCTAGCTTCACAAGTGACACTAGCAAGAGAATTATATTCAGCTTCTGTAGAGGACTTGGCAACTGTTGTTTGCTTAGAGAGTTCCCAAGCATGAAGCAATAACCAGAAATGGAGCGACGAATATCGGCACAGGTAGCCCAGTCAGCGTCGGCAAATCCAGTAAGATGCAGATTAGAAGTAGAGGAGAAGAAGAGATTAGTTGCAGATCGGTCTTTTAAATATCGGAGTATGCGAAAAGCAGCATGTAGGTGAGAAGTGGTTGCACAGTCCAAAAATTGGCTCAAATGTCCCACAACATAAAAGATATCGGGTCTAGTGTTTGTGAGGTAAAGGAGTCGGCCGATGAGCTGATCGTAAACAGTGTTGTCTGTTAAAATAGTACCAGATTTCTTTGAGAGTTTCTGACTATAATCAAATGGGGTAGAGAGAGGCTTGCTTTGTTGGAAAAGGGAGAAAGTGAAAGAATTTTGGTTCTCTACTCATTGTATATAACCCTTCTATACACTCGGCAATGCCAATCATCTTTAATGTGGATCGATCTTGTATCTCACAACACTTATCATTGATTAACAGTTGACAATATAAGTTTGAGGTTAACTTTGACACATAGATCAGTTTAAAATCAAAAAAAGAAATGTATAAAACATTTTTGAGAAAATTTTTTTTAGAGAATGTGATTGTGCCAATAATGGTGCTAACAGTTTTGGTCCCATTTGGCAATATCACATTAATTGGAGCAATATTTTAAAAACTTGCAAAAATTTTTAAGTCAAAAGTCACATAATTTGTTGCACTGGAATCAATGACCTATAGTGCAGATTTTAGAGTGATAATACTCATAATTCTCGCATTAAAATGTAATGCAATGGTTTTACCTGGAGTGGAAGTCTGAATAAAATTAGTCAAAATTTGATTTGCGTTATGAGGTTGTTGCTGCACATTTTTGTCTTTGATCAACTCTAACAAGGCAAATCTTTGCTCTGGAGTGAACTCAGATCTTGATATTCCAGTGTTCTTTTGGAGACAATTGAGTTGGAATTGTTTGTCACTGAGTATATATCATCATGCCCCTTAGTGATCACGTGATTGATGGTGGTGTTATGTTGCTGTCGTTGATAGAAATGGGAGGAGTACCCATACTTCTTATAGCATACATCTTCTGTGTGTGGCATTACTTGTTACAATGAGAGCATGCCAATGTAGCTCACGACCTCTACAATGGGAGGATTTGTTTACCATGTTCACCATTTTTGAGAAATCAATGAATCACAGAGGAATAAGGATTAAGATCTTCTTCCTTCCAACTCGTTGACCGAAACAGCTATATTCACCAAGAAAGAATCTTGCGAAATAGACTCTCATCAAACTCTATTGGATGAGTTTGAAGGAAGAAGTAAGAATGGGGAAAGAAAATGTCGAAAAAAAATTAGGGATAGAAAGAAAATGGCAAAATTGGATTGGATCTCAATTCACAACTTGGTTGCCCTCCACGCTCACCGCACCATGAAGAAAATCTCATGTTCTAAGCTATTCAAGCTGTGATGTTGATGGTTTGATGAAACAAAAAGGATTAAAAGAGGGAAAAATTAAGTTCTTCTCATTATTGAAGAGAATGAAAAATCTCCTTTTTTTTAATACAAGTTTAATCACCCGTGCCATGCACGTATAAGATTGAAATTATAATTTTAAGTTGTTATGTTAAATTTCATTTTAATTATAATAATTTAATTAATAAAAAAATAACTTGTATGCGTTGTTTTTCTTTTCTTAATATAGTGTTAATTGCATTAATTATAAAATAATTATTTAATCTACTTTTTTCAATAAATCAGGCATATATACTCAATATGACCATAAATAATCTAGTAATACTTAAATCGACTAACAAAACTTTATATGTTGGTTTACTGTGAAGTAAGAAAATATCAAAATCAGTTCAAAATGAAGAACAAATTAATAGAGAATTTTAATGCAGAAAGTTTTGTAATAAACAATAAATAATTTAAACCTACTGAATAACAATTCAATACTATCCTTTGATACCTGCAAAATATATACATGAAACAACACTGTATCAATGTTTGTATATAAAATTATATGATTAACGTAATTATAAAATTGTTTGTCAAGAGAATAAAATTATACGAACTTTTATGATAATTTTAATATTCTCAAACTATTAATGTACAATAAGAATTCATCTATTAGTTCCTATAAATTCTAAATTTTTTTAAGTGATAGTAATAAATTTTAATAAATAAATAGATGTAGTAAGATATTTTGTTATTACCTTTTTATTATAGGCTCTCAAAAACTTCTCTATATACCACATATTCATCGTGCAGTTATCTTCCAAGTGTCCATGATCTTGCAACAGCACTCGCAGACCATCTTTACTCATTACCCTTGATAATGCAACATACAATTGACCTTGAAAACTGGCCTTGGAAGGTAAATTCCAACTTTCGATAGAGTTTGTCCCTGGGACTTTAAATCGCATTGTAGTTGATTCCTCCAAGAATTTACTCATGAAATAAAGTTAAAATGTGAACAGTAAATATATATAGACTGGACCTAGCATCACTCAAAAAAATCATGTAGAATAAACAACATACTTTATCATCTATGAAAACCATTTCTAGATAAGCTGTCTTACTCTTGTCAAACTTGGATGGAACTTTCCATAACCTTATAATCCTTACCTTTATTTTCCAAACCTTTTCATTACATAATCTACTACAGGTAATACTGTTGATAGAATCATAGCTTGTAGCCATTAGGTATGGAAAATAATAAAGAGAAAAAGAAATACGAATAAGGTACGAATTTTGTAGATGAAAAATAATTGAAATAATTGACTATTTCGACTTTTATATATATATATACACTAATTACAAACGATATGAATTTTTAATGGAGATACTTGATACTAATAGAAAAAAATTATATAAATAAAAATTATTTAATTTCAATTTCAATTTCATATAACAAAACAGTAATTTTCAAAAATTATGGAATCTTTTTTTGACATATGTATTATGCCATACGTATATTTATACGGATTATTATATAAATTCGTATATATGCATAACAAAACAGTTTAATATTATATATTTTTTACATTAATTATATGCCAATATTTTGAAAAAAATAGATAAAAAAAAGAGATATATAAATATGTATAATATTATTGCTATATATGAAGCAGTTTTATATTGCTTTAATTATAGAGACTTATTATAATTATATAAAATTTAATTTGAGGAAATAATTTCTCTTGCCATAAATCATATACTAAAACTGTTAGTATATTATCTTCTTTATGATTAATTGAATTTATCAATGATTTTTCCATATAAATCGTTATTACCCAGTTTTTAATAATTACTTAATATACAAAATTTGAAATTGGAAATTGTTATTACTAATTCAATTAACTGGTTAATTGAGTAATAATTGTCAAATTATTAAGGTAATTTGAAATTAT
>NC_029779.3:41665536-41687214 GCF_000817695.3 Arachis duranensis | reverse complement strand
ATTATTATTATTATTATTATTATTATTATTATTTTTAATTGATAATTGATAAGTAGTTTAATAATGTATTAAATATTGATTTGATATAATTATAATGAAGATATGTTGCTAAATTAATATAATTATATATTATTCATTTAGTATTAATTATAATATAATTACAATAAAATAATTTAGAATAGAAAATTTTTTTTATTCGTTTTGGAGGGAAAACGGAGGCATGAGAGATCGACACGTCACCTTTAGTAGTGGGAAAAACCCGGTTTTAGTATATTAAATAGATTTGTTAAGTTATTACACCTTATATATTATGTACTCTTTATGTACTCTCGCTAAAAAATAATTACAGTAATAAATCTATTATTGATAAAAAAATAACCAGACCCAACCTAACCTGTTTCAATCATTTTTATTCCTGAAACTACTCTCAACGATCAATAAAACCCAACCCATGAAGTTGGATTCACGGAACCCACTACAATGAAATCTGTTTCTGTTCAATCCATGAAGACAGTCAAAGTCTCGAGCCTGATTAATACGTTTATGGTTATTTCAAAAGGAAGAGATAGCCAATTTCTCTGTCAGTTCCGTGCAACATTCCTATTGTTAATTTTATAAGTGAAAAAAGACAGATATTAGAATAGAGTGGTTTCTACATTTAACTTTAGTCAATTTTGATTAATAACTAAATTATTTTTTTATTAATAATAGATGTTAAGTTTATTTGTTGTAATTTTTTTAGTGGGAGTATATAAAGAGTACATATATATAAAGCGTAATAATTTAACAAATATTTTGTGAGTAATTACCCAAATCAGTCTCAAAGATTTTAAAAGCGGACATTTTAGTCGCAAAAAAAATTAATACATAAATTAATCCCCAAAGTTTTACTCAGGCAGACAAATCAGTTACCAGTTTATTTTTAGGTCTAGTAATTACTCAGCTCAATCCCCAAGAATTTTAAAAACGGACAATTTAGTCCCAAAAAAATTAATACATAAATCAATTCCCAACGTTTTTCTCTATTAAAAATAACAGTTCTCGATCCAAAAAAAATAAAATAAAATAATTATTATTATATTAATTGCATAATAATATTGTACCATATTTGTTTGTATTTTTTGAACAAAAATAATAATAGTCACTAAATAATAATAATAATATTCAATAAAATTATTAGAGATTATTCTACAAGAAATTTAAAGTTGAAATCATTTGATATTTTTGTAATTAATATAATCAAGTTTATATATGTATTTATAATATATATATTCACTAAATATTAATATTAATACACTCTTTTTTGTTAGAAACAAGTAAGGTGAATAATGATGTTTTGAAATCTAAATTAAAATATTTTCTTTTAATATAAACATGATTTTAAAATAGGACATCTTTTGATTATATTAAATACAAAAATATCAAATGATTTCAACTTTAAATTTTTTGTAAAATAATCTCTAATAATTTTATTGATTATTATTATTATTATTATTATTATTATTATTATTATTATTATTGTTCAAAAAATACAAAAAATTATGGTACAATATTATTATGCAATTAATATTAATAATAATAATAATATTTTATTTTATTTTTTTGGCGGAGGACTGTTATGTTTAACGGAGAAAAATATTGGGAGATTGATTTGTATATTAATTTTTTTTGGGACTAAAATGTCCATTTTCAAAATCTTTTAGGACTGATCTCAGTAATTACTATGCCGAAAAATGAACTGGGACTCTGCTGGAGTAAAACTTTGGGGATTGATTTATGTATTAATTTTTTTAGGGATTAAAATATCTATTTTTAAAATTTTTGGAGACTGATTTAGGTAATTACTCATATTTTTTAAAGAATGTTTCATTCTTTTTATTTTAAAAATATTTGTTAAGTTATTACACTTTATATATTCTATATTTTTTGTGTACTCCTACTAAAAAAATTATAACAAATAAACCTACATCTATTATTAATAAAAAAAATAATTTAGATAAGATTTGGTTTTTTCTCCAGAATAAAAGATAAAATACAAATTCCAGAGTTAATCTTGATTCTTAATCCTCTTTGAGCTTTTTTTGAAAAAATTTTATTTAAAAATAAATAACATAAAATTACTTCAGTAAGAACAAACGAACAAATGAGCGCTAGATACATAAAAAATTTATAGATACTCAACGGCAAAAAATGTAATCGAAGACTTTATAGTCGCCAAAAATACTAAAGTTTAATCTCTTCTAGTTTGCCTTAATTTGTATCAATAGCATTGATATAAATGTTCAACAGGTTCTTTCAGAAAATTTCTTAAAATTATTAATAAGCTATAGTTCAAGTGGCATATGATCCTCTTTTTTACTAAGAGGTCTTGAGTTCAAACTTCATGTAGTGCAAACTTAATAAAAAAAAAAAGGATAAAAATACCGCATATGCTTTGTGCGTATGTTATTAGACAAAGGATTTGTGGAGTACATAGACAAATAATACACAAATTAAAATACCCAGAATACACCCACATTATTTTTAATTTCAAGAATACACAGTTTATCGATTGGTCCATTATTTTGACTCCAAAAATACCTCTATTTTTAGTAAATCTCTAATTAGCATCTTAATGTACGGGGGACAAAAATAAGTTTGATGGCAGAGTATTGCAATAGTGATCCACTTAATATTTTTAATGCTTTACTAATTTAAGAACACGATGAAAGTTTAGGGTTAAACTATTACCGAGTTGGTATATTAATATTATGAACTAATTTTAGCGAAAATGTAAATTTGGAAGGGGAAAAAATTCAGCTAAGGGTTTAATTTAATTGATAATTTTAAAATACACAATGTAATTTTCAATTGTCTAAAATACAAATAACTTATAACTAAAATTGATAGATGCTTCGATGTAACAACTAATTTAACTGTAAATAGCATGATTTCAAACTGAACCCTTCTTCCTTGAAACCCTACTTTAACCCTTCCCTTCTCTGCTTTCATTTCATTGCAAAAGATTCTCCATCTGCGCGGGTCAGATACTCGTTATTCTGATTCACGTACAAAACAAAACAAACTTAGAAAATTCAAGAATGACACGTGCATTTCACGTGGTGATTGTTGCCATGGTGGTGTTCGCCATCATTGGCGTGGCATACGGTGCATCACCATCATCATCATCATCTGGATCTTCCTCCGCCGATGACTATGATTATGACTATTCAGACGGTATCGCTCCTTCACCAAACGCCAAGAACCACCACGTTCCTACCCCTTCTAATGCTACTAAGAACAAGAACGACGATTCTTCACCAAGTGCTGCCTCTAGGCATGTCTCATTCTCTGCCACTGTCGCAGCTGCCACTCCGGCTCTCGTCGCCGCCGCCTTCTATTTCTGATCGTCATTCTTGGCTTCAATATTTTTTTTCTTTATTAACAATGTGTAATGTAAAGAAAGAGCGTCTATTGCTCTTGTATTTTCCAGAAATGCACGCCTGTTGTTTTGTGTTTTGGATCTTGTTCTTTAAGACTTCTTAATTATATCCATTAACACATTCTTTTTAAACTAATTTGAAATACTAGGGAAAGTTTTATACAAAATTGAAATGAACTTTTTTTAAAAGAAAAATAAATTAATATCACTGTTATTAAAATAATAAAATCTGCTTGCGTTTATTTTAATTTGTTGTTTCTTCCTCCATCACACGATTATCAATTAGTGCATCTCATCTTTACAAACTATTCCTTGAAATTTTATTCCTTTAAGTTCCTTCTAAAATCAATTTTTCTGGTCCACCATAAGAACACGATTAAAATTTTAAAATCGCGATAACTGTTTAACTAATTGATTTGCTATGATCCTTTTTTGTACGTGGAGAAGGAGAAATGTTCGTAATCAAATTTAACAGTTCGGACAATTGGACGATACACATCCAATTTTTAATGTAAACATCATATCCATATTTGATAAGAAATAAATAAATTCAATATTATGAACTAATAAATCATTTATATTTATCCTCCTTGTCTAAAGACTATTTGCCACATTACCACATTTTAAAGCACTGTATTTAACCAAAAACCACAATGTGATCAATTATTATTATTCTCATTGTGGTGACTAATCATGAAGTGGGAAAAAAGAAAAAGAAGAGAGCCTAAGACTTGACAGGCATTTGCTGCTTGATTACATCTGCTAGCTCATTCCAAGGGTGTAATATATAGTTCTCAAAATGCGACCCTCCTCGATAATGCATGTGGGACCCAGAGGTTGTTGTCTCTCTCATCATAATAGTGCATTATCCCCCGGAATACGCAAATACGCAATGCATTAAATTCTTTTTTTTGTATATTTTTTAAATTTTATTCATAGAATTTAAAAATAAAAAATAATCTTATTTTATTTTATAAAAAATATTAAAGCATGAATAAAATTTATTTTTTTGGTCATTATTAACCAATAATATTTAAAAATATGATTTGTTTAAAAATATATTATTAGATTATTAGACTAAAAAAATTAGTTCAATCGCTAAAAATTCTGATTGAAAATATATTTTGCTAGTTTTTGAACTTTTTTTTACTTTGTTTTTACTTTTAGATAAATTAAACATATTTTTTATTAGCACTCAAGATTTAAGAGATTTAGATTCTCTAAAGTTTGAATTTTATTTTAGAGAATAAAATGTGATATTCTATCATTGAATAATTTCTTTTTTATATTTATTTTTGTCTCTACTTATAAAATCAATAATAAAAGATCACATTTTACTCTCTATAGAGAAATTCAAACTTTAGAAAATTCAAATCTATACTTTTAAGTTAGGAGAGTTTAGTGTATCCTGCTAGGGTTTAGTGTGATTTTCAAATCCGTGTGTGTGAGTCGAAAAAAGAGTGTGAACAAATCAATCTGACCGTAAAAGTGAGGATATGGAGGAAAGGGAGAAGTGGAGGAGAGAGGTTGATGGCCTCAATCGGAGTAAAGGTCATGTTGGTGAGACCGTGAGAGTGAGGATGATATTATAGTATTGGAGGAGAATGGCATTAGGGCTGGGTTGGAAAAGTGCTCCGGAGTCTAGTAGGAAGGATTATGGCGGATAAGAGCTTCACCATTGGAACCATAGAAGCTGCCCTTCAACGCTATATAGAACCAACCGGAAGGATTGAGAATTAAGGCCCATGGAGAGAATGTGTATCAGTTTTTCTGTGCAAAGGAGGCTGATGTAGTAAGGGTGGAATGAGGATCGCCATGGTTGTTTAAGCAATTTATGATTCATCTGAAAAGATTGGAGTTTGAAATGCAGATCAAAGAAAAAGACTACACTCTGATCCCGATGTGAATTCAACTTTGGAACATGCCCAAATACTGCAAGACTCATGAGACAGCAAAGAAAATTGGTAAAAAGATGGGTGAGGTTTTGGAGGTGGACAAGTTTGCGATGAGGAGAAAAGAGGAGAGAATTATGAAGGTGAGGAACTGAGGATCAATCTCAATGTTAGTTTACTAAAGAGCTTCTCTAACCTATCCCTGAAAGAACAAAACCACCCCTTCCCTCACAACCATGCTACAACCCACCATATAAACCAAAGGAACACAAGTCTTTTAGTATAGCCACCAGCAAACCAAACAATTATAACCAGGTCTTATCACAAGATCTTAACCCCCATCACAAAGCCAGCAAGCATAACAACCACAATCCACACACCAACCACATAATCAACCTTTAATATAGGCAGCGATAAGGGTCAAATTAAGGAAGGTGTGAAGAGAAGGAAGCTGAAACAGATAGTAAGAAGGAATTCTGGGGAAGGAACAATACCCCATGTGACTGGCTTAAAGAGGAGATCACGAGAGATGGAGATAGGAGGGGAAGGAGAGCAGATGGTTTTGCAGAAAGAAACTATTGTTGAACTGGGAGAAGGTGCTAACCCGCAAAAGACACCCCACAAGCCATGAAGATGGTCATGTGGAACTGGCTGAGCTTGGAAAAACTCCTGATAATTCACAACATTAAACGGGTCATGAAACCCTATTCTCCCGAGGTGGTTTTTATTCGTGAAACTAAAAACCAAATCTCGCTTGTGGAGAGAAGATTGAAAGAGTGCGGATTTGATGACATATATTGTGTAGAGCCAAGAGGTTTATCAGGTGGACTAGCCCTGGCATGGAAAGGAGGAATGAAGGTGTAAGTGATGCGAGGAGAAATTTTTTGTGTGGTTTTCTATTAAGGACCATGAAAGGCAGATTGTTTGGAATATCCTTGCAGTCCATTTACACAGTGCAGAGCAACAGCAACAAAGGTAGTTCGAAGAGTTGCTGGAAATTATTAGATGACTTGGGCACAGGTACGTGGTCATAGGGGATTTTAATGCAATCTTGACAGCAGGGGAGAAAGAAGGAGGTAGGGATAAATCACCGCAATATATTCAGCAGTTTCAAGATTTTATCAACCAAGGTAAGCTAGTCGATATGGGCTACATAGGAGGAAGGTTTACATGGTGGAACAAAAGCTACCAAGAAAGATCGATAAGAAAACGACTTGACTACCCAATGGCTACTATAACACATTTAGAGGAAACTGGGTCTGACCATAAACTGATACTGATGAGTACAAACCCGCTGCAAGTGAAAGCAAAGAGGAGATTCCGGTTCCAAGAGCGCTGTTGTGGTAAAGAAGAGACTGACCATATCATAGAAGAAGCTTGGAAAAAAGAAGTGATTGGCTCCCCAATGTTCTACTTATTTCAAAAACTTAAGGGATGCCAACATGAATTAGTGAAATGGCAAGCATCGGAGCCGAGCAACTCAAAAAAGGAGATTATGAGACTGGAAGGGCTGCTTTCTGCAGCCAAGGAGAACCCAACTTTGGCAAATAAAGAACATATTATGGAGTTGGAAAAAACCTATCCGAAGCGTGTATTTTGGAAAGAGAAGTCTTGAGTAAGGTGGCTGAGATAGGGAGACCAAAACACAAAATTCTTCCATGCACAGCATCAAGCAAGACATAAAAGGAACAAAATATGGAAATTAGAGGATGAGAATGGGGAATGGTGTACTTCTCCTGAAGAAATTGGCACTCGAGCTCAAAGATTCTTTGAAGATCTATTTAAGAGTGGCTGCCCACAAGACCCTCAGAACCTCTTGCAAGAGTTTACAAGAAGAGTGTCAGCAGAGATGAACAGAAATCTGCGCAAGCCAGTTACCGATGACGAGATCAAAAGGGCTGTATTTTCAATCAATGCAGAGGCAGCACTAGGTGATGATGGATTTATAGCTAAGTTTTTTCAGTTTTATTGGTATACTATCAAATATGATGTTCTTAAAGCAGTGAAAAGTTTCTTTAGAGGAGGACAGATGCTTAGAAGCTCTAATCACACGCAAATATGTCTTATCCCAAAGTTACAAAACATGACAAACATGAATCATGTCAGACCGATTAATCTTAGCACTGTTTTTTTATAAAATAATAACAAAAGTGTTAGTGCACAGACTACAGCCCTACATGGACAACATCATAGGCAGTCAATAGAGTGCTTTTATCCGTGGGAGACTCATTAGTGATAACATTTTAGTGGCACATGAATGCATGTATTACTTAAAGAATAAGTTAGGAGGCAGTAATGATATGGCATTAAAGATTGATATGAGTAAGGTCTATGATCGAGTGGAATGGAGTTTTGTGTGGTTTTTAATGGAGAAGATGGGATTTTATTCAAGATGGATAGGATGGATAAGGCGTGTGTAATTACGACTTCTTATTCTGTTATTGTGGATGGCTTTCCTATTGGCTTTTTCAAACCAAGCAGAGGGCTCTGGCAAAGAGATCCCCTCTCACCATATCTCTTTATCATTTGTGCAGAAAGTTTATCTTATTTGCTCCACTACAAAGAACAGAATAACAGGATACAGAGACTAAGGCTGAATAGTAGATGCCCTTCTATAACCCACCTCCTATTCGCAGATGACCCCTTTCTTTTCTGTAAGGCTACTAGAGCTAATTGTGAAAACCTACTCCAAACAATACAGCGATACTGTGACATCAGTAGGTAGGCGATAAATTTGAGCAAATCAGCAGTGTATTTTAGTAAAAATACACCCCAACAAACAAGAGGAGAGTTGGCAGCAGCACTCAAAGTCCCGAATGTTGGATCCCAAGATAAATACCTGGGACTTCCATCAATTATTGGCAGATCAAAAAAGAAAACTTTTCCTGTGTTAAAGAAAAAGTCATGAAAAAACTTTAACATTGGAAGCGGTCTTTCCTATCAGCAAGCGGCAGGGAAGTACTTATTAAGGCGATTGGGACAGCAATTCCGATTTATTCGCTGGGTTGTTTCAAGCTCCCGGAGACCTTATTAGATGAGCTGCATAGAATGATGATGCAGTTTTGGTGGGAAAAGAAACATAATGAAAGGAAAACGCTTGTACGTATAATATCACTGATTTTACATTATGTGACTGAAACATAAAAAATATGTGTGATTCACATTAACCCGATTCTAACCTGCAATAGTGCTTATTTGTATTACAATTCCATCCCAATGAATTAAGCTTCCTACCTAGTAAAGTGCTCAGCGGAATGATCAGTCCAAGCAACAAATGAAAAAATACAGATCTTCATCAAACTCTAAGCTGAACACCAAAAATTGCAATTCAGCTCAGCCAGCTATTTGGTGAAGATTGGTTTCTATAAAAGCATTAAGTAACATCTAGACCTACTGGCAACCATATCACACATCTGATGAAAGTAACTCCCAAAGAGAGAACAGCAAGAAGAAAAAGTGGAAATATATTTTCTCACTGAATATACATATTCTACACCAACTTCTGCCACCCTGAAGGACAAAGGTGGGAAGAAAGCACAGGAGGTGAATTGCGGATCAATATAAGCAGAGGCATTCATTCAAGCTTTTAATCAAGAAACTCCATTTGCATGATCAGCTAATTTGTCTTTACTTCAGTACATCCCTTTGAAAACAGGATTTGTCCGACAAATGCTTGCTCCATATTCCTCATATTCTGCTTTTGTATGACAAGCCTGCACATTTTATCAGGAAATTTCAAAATAAGCAGGAAGCAAAGATTAGGTAAGTTGGCTTCAATTTGAAAAGAGGTGATATATCTATCATAGGGAGGCAAGTCATCGAGAGAATAACATTATCACAAGAAAACACATTGCAAGCAAACTAGTTTCTTAGGCACCAAACTATTTCTTATTCCCAAATCTAGCAACCCATACCATATGCATCTACTTTGTTAGCATGATTGATATCACAAATTCATTTAGCAAGATGACCAAGCACATTAGATTTTTAGAACTAAAAACAAAACAAAAAACAGGAAGAGCAGAACCCAAACCAACAAATTTTGACCCAACAGTCTGTGTTACGTATCCTATATGCGGTTTAGGGAAGAGAAATAGAAAGTAAGGGTATTTTTTTGGAAAAAAGTCTTGCAACTAACTTTGACAGTTTGTCAGAGTAGTGGTGTATGGCCATTTTTGTTAGAGGAGAGACAGAAATGAGATTGCGAATGAGAGGAGAGTTAGAGGGATTCATCTTAGAAATTAGGCTGAACAAAGCCCATAGTAGAGTAATAGCCTCTCAAATGCTACTTGTATCTTCCCTTTTTCTGCATATTTCTTACTACATTCCCTATACATTCAGGTCAAGAATGATATCTCAATGATATCATTGAGCCCCTCTGCTTCAATGCTAAGTACCCAAAGAAAGTGGGAAACCACACCTTAAAAGCTAGCTATTAAGGGGGACAAACTACTCTCCTTAAATACAACATCAAGCATCCCATACTACTTGATGTCGGACTTTGGGCACCCCATAATACCCATGTCTCTAACATTCTATTTCACCTTCTTCTATTTTCCACTCTATTATCTGTTTCATCCTTTAGTTGGGTTGCCATGGTAATAGGATCCTACAGTCTCCAATCAAAATTGATCATGTAAAAGGGAGAATTTGGACACATTTCTCAGTCTCACAAGCCAGTGTCAGTAAACTAGTGGGACAGAAAAGTAGTGACTAGGAGATGCAAAGCATGTTGCTTCCAGACCCAATCAGGGAAAAAGGCTGTCATAAATTAAATACCGCAAAAAATTCAGGGGTTGATGCAAGCACCGAGCCTCCAAACCAGACTGCAAATCTCTGGACAGAATGGCTGACTACATTGACTTCCACTGGTTGTGACTGAGATCCAAATAAAAAAATAAATTAAAAAAAATGATAATATGGCCACATTGTTCGTGCAAGTGTGTGCAAGAGAATGAGAAGAAACACAGAATAAATAAGTTGAAAAGTGTTAACTCTTACTTTAATCTCCCCATTTAGACGTGCATCAGATGCATGTACACGAGCATCCACTATTTTCTTCAGATCGCGTTGCAACCTCCTGTGAAAATCTTTGAACATGGTTGATCCTCCAGATAACACTATATTCTGAAATAAAAAAGAATGAGAAAATAGTATAGAGCTCACTATTAATATCATCATCTCTTATCTCTTATGACTGCCACTTGGTCACATTTTAGTAACACAATTCTTTAAAAATATAAATATATAACTGCACAATTATATTAAAAAGGTGACTTAATAGGCATGATACTGCTTGTTCAGATGCTATTCACAAGCCCTGATAAAAGATGAGGGTGGTATTAGTCCTTCAGCAACTAAAACAAAACTTTGTCAAATTTCTATGACATGGATAGAGGGCTTGAACTTATAATATCGGAAATTAAATTTCTTGGCCAGGCCAGCAGGCTGATAACACTTGACAATAGCATCATACAACTTGGACACTGGGTCAACAACAGAGTAAAACCCCAAGCTTAAATTTGTTTTAAACCCTAACTAGTTTCAAGGTAAAAGTTGACTATTCACTATTCACTGTCATGTTAAAGCAACTCTTGGGAGGCCTTTATGGTTCACCAAGTAAATCAATGGCTTGGTACTTCACCTTGTATAATGCTCTTCTTGTGTCAATCGGGGCAGACTGAATGCACTTGTCTATTACAACTGGCAAAGGAGTGGAAAAGTCACTGCTATATATCTCAGGATTAAAGAAAACCTGCAGAAAAGGGAAGACATACAGATCTCTTTAATGTATATAATGACCCAAACCTATATAATAGTTTCACAACAGAAAAGTTTGAGTCCCCAATTCAGACATCAAGGATATATATCTAAACTTTGGGAGATAGGTTCAGTTAGCCTTATTGAAAATACCATGTGACATAAAAGGTACAAGGAAACAAGTAAATACATCCAACCAACAGCCTCGAAGGCAGATATATGTATGCTTATTTGAGAAAATCTAATGAACCCATAAAACAAACCTCGGGGCCAAGAAACCGTTCATAGCCAATGTCACATGAATATGGAGCCCCCGTCTTTGGTTTGATACCTCTCCATTGCCTTATATACTTTGATGGTTCTTTGTCATGTTTATTGAACTCCTAAATAAGTGAGAAAGTTTTAACTCTTGTTAGAAAGGAAAATCAATAATCCCAAAGATTATCTTTATGTCCCTTAATTTGCAAAGAAGCTGGGTAAAACTGTTGGCTTAAGTAACCCCTCACATGACGATAAACCAGTAATGAACTCAGAAGTCAGGACAACCTTAACAATGTCGGAGCATGTGTAGCAATACATTTCCTTCACTTTCCGAGCCACTTCAAAAGAGTCTTCTGGTGGTATATTCTCTCCTCTTTCCTACATGAAATAATGTTGATGTGAGACAATTCATGAACCTCAATTAGCAAAACGCAGATCCACAAATACCTAGATTTCTATTTTCTACAACCTAAGCAAGTATGAAACATACTCAGCAGGTAGCTTAGTTACATTTAGTGTGAACATTCAACATAAGAAAGAAGAGGATTCAAATAACCCACAGATACTCACATTTGATTATTAGCCAAAAACAGGCAGCACTACTAATTCTCTATATTCAACATGATTACCTACCCGCATAAGCTGCTGGACAAAAAGTGTAACATCCTTTCCAGCAATAGGAACTGATTTGATGCTACTCCCAATGACATAGCCGTCTGCAACAGGTACAACATGTGTAGCCCCATCTCCAACATCCACCACAACTCCCGTCATCTCACACTAAGAAGAATTCTAGATCAGCTTAAAAAGAACAAAAGGATATAGCAGATGTTTTAAAAATCAAGTAATTTCTTGACAACTCTGAATGAACTGTTATCAAGTTTAGATGTAAACATGTGGTAGCAATATCACGAGAAAATCCCCCTGGCTTGCACTATATAGTCATTTTTTATTCAAGACATGGTGAGCCTAAAATTGAAGGGTCTCATCAGTCATAAAATAACCTATGAACATGTTTAGATATTTAGCAAAGTAGTTGTGCTAGTGCAGCCCGTAAGAGATTTTGCAGAAGCTTATATAATTAACACCCTAAGAATTAATCACTCAATTCAAAGTCTATCAACTCACAATATATCATCATGATTCATGAGTGAAACCAACCAACCTTAGATGTTGTGTAGCCAGCTGCAAGAGCTAAAACCGAATTTACGGCAATGTATAATCCAGGTACATTAAAAGTCTCAAACATGATTTCACCGGTATATTCGCGACTCTCGGGCGCAGTCAAAGGACTCTCAGTCAAAAGAAAATAGTGATCCTCCGGATCACACCTCAGGTAGTTAAATATGCACTGCTGCCAGAACCTCTCCATGGAGTCCCAATTTTCAACCTGGCCATGCTGAATCGGGTAGCTTAGACTATAGGTGCTGCTAGATCGAGACTTAGCAAGGGCCTCATCCCCAATGAAGAAATCAAGATCCGCCATGACCCCAGCATTGTGCTGGGCGATCCAATTGGCCTTAGAAGAGGTCCTTGATTGATTGAGGAACGACTCGTTAAGTGCAACCACCGTTGGAACAATAAAGCACGGCTCAACGTTGCCGGCAAAACCCATCTTCGTATACCTGCAGCACAACAACCACAAAATTAAGAAAAACAAATACCGGGGCATTTCAGCAAACACCTGGTGTCCCTCTTTTGATAAACAGGATAAAAAGAGTACCCGGAGCCATTATCAATAACTACAGCAGGACGAGAAGCAGCAGGGTCCATAAGTGGTGAGGAAGAAGACAGTTAGGGTGGATCTGCGAGCGAGATCCAAGATTGCGAGGGAGGGAGAGGATCAACGTTGAAAATTGATATACGCTTTCGTTGACAGGGAATGGGGAAAAACTGAAAAAGTGAATAAGAAAAACATATAAAGTAAGGAACACATTAGAAGATTTAGTGCGTAAAAGACATATGTATATTGGAGTGAGCAATGGTTCACCAACTCAAACAGAGCATCCGCATGAATTTTCTCTCACTAGAAACCCTCTTGAATAAGGTTTTTCTTCTAATATTCGTTTCTTTCTTTGTGTAATCCCTTAACTTTCAATTTACTTCAGATAGTGTTGAATTAAGTACAGGGGTTAGTTATGTTTTGTTTATGAGATAATTTTATTGCAGTTTATCCAAAAAAGAAAAAAGAAAAGAAAAGAAGAGAACTTGTTTCACTGGTCGAACCTCGTGATCATTTTCCATTTCATTTATTGTGATTTTTTTTTCAGTATTGATTAATATTTTTTATTTCATCTTCATAGGTTTTCTGGATTGCTCCATTCTGGCTGAAATTTGTTTCTGATGATGATTTTTTCTCAAATATTATCGGAACTGCACTTGGTATTGTTTGAATCTATGTAATTTGGGTGCTTACTTTGTTACTTTAATTTCTGTTATATTTGTTAGCTCTTTTATGCCCTTTTTCTATGCTTTTGTAAATTTCACTGTAATTTTAAAGGTTGTTTATCATTGTACCAAAAACGGTAGTTTATATTTCTGAGTTGAAAATATTTCAAAGCACCTTTTATAAATTGCATAGGGCTACAAATCTTGGTTTTGTTTTGTCGTCTTAAAATATGGTTCGGACATTCTGTTTAGCAATTTGTAAATTTGTGTGTCCACTATGTTCAATAATAACTAAATCTTACCCCCGCTATGTTAGGTCATCTAAATATCTAATTGTGATAATTTTGAAAGCCTTTGTTTATAGTTCTAATGATTTTTATATAAGAAATGATATCTATCCATTTCTAACTCGTCATGAGGCAACAATATTGTGATACTTTTTGTGCCAGTTTTTGTCATCCCTATTTCCATAACCTTCCATTTCAATTGATTATGTCGCTTACATCGTCACAGGTTCTCCTTAGGGTCTTACATGATTTTTGAAGAACACGCTAAAAGTAAAAGGTATATTATCTGTTAGGGAATATTATTGTCAACCCAGCTATTAATGGAGTCTTCGGTTCTTCGACTCCATGAAATCTCAGCTGTAAAATTTGGCAACTTCAA
Source organism: Arachis duranensis (assembly GCF_000817695.3). Taxonomy (NCBI): domain Eukaryota; kingdom Viridiplantae; phylum Streptophyta; class Magnoliopsida; order Fabales; family Fabaceae; genus Arachis; species Arachis duranensis. Next base: position 41,672,826 of record NC_029779.3, on the reverse strand, counting down.
ACTCAAATCTGGCATCTCATCACCAAACTACATTACCCTTCTGTCCTCCGGCAAATTTCTCAGACCTTGGTTTCCTCAATCTCTTCTACTTCATTTGACTTTGTCTGTGGTGTTCCTTACACTGCTCTGCCTATTGCCACTTGTGTATCAGTAACTCAAAATATCCCTATGGTCATGTGCCGCAAGGAAATCAAAGACTATGGAACTTCTAAAGCCATCGAAGGTGATTTTACACCCGGCCATAGTTGCTAGATAGTTGAGGATTTAGTTACTAGTGGCACATAGTTGCTTGATAGTTGAGGATTTAGTTACAGTGGCACTTCCATTTTGGAAACTGCTGTGCCACTGCGTGCTGCAGGGTTGAAGGTCAGTGATGCTGTTGTATTGATTGATAGAGAGCAAGGTGGGAGAGGGAATTTGGAAAGCAATGGAATCAAGCTGCATTCAATTATTAAACTGACAGAAATGGTGAAGATTTTGAGCGAAAAAGGGGAAGCTTGACAAAGAAATGGTAAAAATGTTGCTAATTTGACAACTAAAGCTAAGCTAAAGTTGTCATTTTTGGAGAGGGCTAAGTTGTTGAAAAATCCAACAGGAAAGAGGTTGTTCGAGATGATGGCTGAGAAAGGGAGTAATCTGTGTTTGGCTGCTGATGTTGAAACTTGGAAGTGCAGCTGAATTGCTTAAAATTGCTGAAAAGGTGAAAACTTCTTTCATCTGCAAAAGCCACCCCGCCAATTTTTATATTATGGAAGGTTTCATTTGCTTAGGTAATTACTAATTAGCTTTCAAATTGCTTTGCACAATGACTCCCACAACTTATGCACACCTTATGCACATCTCCTCAATTACAACCAATGAATTACACAAGTAAACACTCATATTGGTCCCTAAAAATTTCCAAAATGGATGATTATATTCAAGGATTATAGACCCCACATCATTGTAACCGCTTGTTACTGCCGGGAACCAATGGCAGAATCCCAGATAAGGTAGTTTGTGTCCAATGCGGCCGTCCAATGGTCCATGGAAAAGTTCCACATGTATGATGTATCGCTGCTGCAGAGACTGAAATATCAAACAAATAGCACCCCTACCTCAACTTCATATTTTATATGTATGCTTATGCCATTTGAAACCCCCTTTTTTCTTGTTAATTTAAACCCAGAAACTATACAAAATAAAAGCCTACTCTCCAAACAAAATGTGAGTCAAGAAATATTTTCCAATTTAGCATGTTCAAATTTAAACTCCAAGATTTACTTCCATTTAGTCCTACTGTTTCGTAAAGTCTAAACTCCAAACACTGATCAATCTTAATGTTGTTTATGCTTGATTCCATCTGCATCTATGGCTCCATGCTCCATTTTTTTTTTGGGTGGGGATTCACAAGACAATAGATTATGGAAGAGAGTTTTATTTTTACTTTTACTTAAGGAACAATGTGCTAAGTTCTAACAAGTAATTAAGAATGGTACAATAAGATAAATGGTCATTGTGGAGTAGATTTAGTGGCAGTGGTAACAGAATTCCATATCTGTGCAATAGGGGCAATGATATGAGGCATGATAGCACCAATTCCTCTAAGTGTGGCAGCAGATGCAACCCCAATTGCAAAAGTCTCAACATAACCAGGCTTTGAATCAAGCTTCATGTCAAGAACTGCTAGTCTGCCATTAACTGCATCCATCTTCCTTGAAGAATCAATCAACAGCTTGTCCTTTTTCCCTCTGCCGGACGATATCACTCCGAACAGCGCCCTCTGCAGATCCTCTATCACCTTGATGGATGCTTCCTGTGCATCCATCCCTTGGGATTCATAATGTGATATCAGCTCCTTCGGCGACGGAATCTTCCTTTTTGGGTTTGATTTTGGCGCTGGTTTCGATGAGGGTGATGCATTTGGAATTGGTGGCTTCTCCATTTCTAAGACCTCTTCACAGTTAAGTCACCAGAACCTGCGGATCCAATATCATATCAAATCATTAGAAAGATATCATTTTTGCTACAAATACTAAAAGTAACATTTTCCATACTTTCATTGTACCAGTAGACAGGTAGCGCAATGTAGCTTAAAAAATTACAGCACGCTGTTTAAAACTGGCTAAATAAGAATTTTATATATGCTTCGGAAACAAGAACATCCCCAACTTCAATATAAAAAAGGATGTTCACCAGAAGAAGCAACCACACAAAAGAAAGATAAAAATACGAATAAGTGAATGTGTGTAAACAACACGACCGCAAAAGAAACTACGATAGTAAGAATTCGTAGTTTGGTGGAGACATGAAAGACTCAAAGAGGTCGACGTTGAAAATTGATATACGCTTTCGTTGACACGTCCTTCTGCAAAAGCAATTTAGACGAAGAACGTAACGCCTTTCAAAAGCGACGATAACAGGGAATGGGGGAAACTAAAAAAGTGAATAAGAAAAACTGAAAAGGTAGCACTGGTAAAGGAGAAAATGGAACAACCTAAATAGAGAGTTTGGAGCGCCTTCTAGTTCGCATGCCGTAAACCCTAGTTTGCGCCGCTACGGTTTATACCGTATCTTTTTATCGGTGAAGGAGAATAGGATATTACTGGGCCCTACTTGCTCTTTTGTGGGCTTAGACCCTTCTCCCAATAGCGTTGTTCTTAGGGGAAACAATAAAAATACTCTAAGCCCAATATTCCCTTGGGTAGTAACTATTAAGAGAATAGAATTAGTATTTGTAATATTTTATATTTAAACAAACAAAACAAACAACTATAAAAAATTAATTTTTAAATAGTTAATATTTGCCATTTTTTATTTATAAAATATTGGGAGCAAAATAGAAAGGTCATGTCTTTCTTGGAAAAAACTGGCATCGACACTCGATTAAGAATTTGATTATATTGTTTGTTTTTTTTAAAAAAAAAAGAACAATAAAACTTATGAAATGTCCATGACCCCTCATAGGTTCAACCTCGTGTAATACTATCTTGGCCCAATCTATAAACCAAAAAAACAATGTAATTAAAATTGCCAATTGCCGGATTGTTGCCTTAGACTAATGCCAATTTTTTTAGTATAAATTATTAATAGAACGATGATATAGATAATCAGATATTTTGCTGAAATTTGTAAAATGATGCAATTTTGATTTTTGATATTTAAATAGTTTAAAAATGATATCGTATCACTTATTTTATTAGACAAAGTTTTCATAAATATTATTTATGATATTGTTTTTGATTATTTGAATGTCAAAATTAAAATGACATTATTTTATAAAATTTAGCGTAGTATTTGATTGTTCACAACGGCGTTGTATTAACGTCCGTATGTTAAAAATTATTTCAAGAACTAGCATGGGTCATGTTCGTAAAATTTGAGAATTAAATAAAAGTAATTAAAATTTTGAAAACTAAATTAAATCTCACATCCAACTTTAAAAATTAAATTAAATATTATCTCAATGGCAATTAATTCATTAGACCATAAAATTTGCTACAGTGTTTTCACTATTAGGTTGAGGAGTTTAAAATGTACACTATGAGTAATTTTATAGTTGTGGACAAGATAGAAAAAATTAAAATAACAACACATCGGTGGACTTTGAATTTCTCCCACAAGGTCGTTGCTGTTCGTGTGAAAAATTCAAGTTGTCTTCTTGAACCCTTCTGCTTGAAGCCTATTCTAGAGTTGCTTGCTACTGAAAAGCTTGATGATTCTCAGCTATTAAATAAGCAACCATTTAGTCTGTTATTTTATATTGTAACCAGCCTTTCAAGTATCTTTCAAATTGTGACTAAATAGGTATTATTGATTGTTAATTAGACATCTTAGGTGAGGTGATTGGGAAGGAGGATCCAAGGGATATAATCACTAGTAAGGAAAAAGAGACAAAGTATATAGTTGTTATGATAGCAGACCTAGAATAAGCCTCTTGAAACAAATCAACAAGTTCTGTATCGTTTGAAACTGTATACATCATTTTAATGTGGATTTGTATGGGTGTTGTGTAGTGCAGTAACAATAATCTTGATTGTCTACTGTTTGGTGACATGGTCAATCAAATACTATCCCATCTTGAAGATGGCAGGTAGTTCTTTAAATCTAGCAAATGAAATGATGTGCATCAACATGTTAAAGTTCTTAAACCTCTTCATTAACATATTGAGTTTGTATGTGATATCGTTATGTTTACTAATGATGATTTGATCCTTATTGTTTCTGTTTTTAGAGAAGACATCACTTCGAATAGGTTTGTGTGATACTCAATGACAAACATTTTTTTAGTGTTGTATTCCTATTAACAACATATTTTAATGGAGTTAAAATGCAGCTTACTAGGCAGTACAAGGTCTAATTCGATCAGGATTAGTTAGGTCTCTGGTCATGGTGTGCAATCTGCTGCCACATAACTGAATCGAGGAGGTGTCATAGGAAAATCAATAGAGGACGCACTCAATTCAACAGAAGTCTAGTTAGCTAACACTCTTACTTAAAATTAATTGTAGTTGGCATTCACTGAATTCAACTATGGTGGTTTGATATTTTTACTTGGAGTTAGTGCAGAAAAATCGTATATGGATTAGCATTGTCTCTATCAATCATGGCAAGAACAATTGGTTTTACAAATCGTATAGGAAGTGTCCAAAAAAAAGTAGAAACACCTGTTGAAAATCGATATGAATGTTCCAAATATGGTCACACACATGGCAGTGCATCTCTTAGGTGTGACAGATGGAGTTGATTATCAGATCATTAAGAATAATTTCAAAGAATAATGTATTTCAAAAAATTTCAGATGTAGTTTATGAAGGATTACCATGTGTTCATAACACGCAACGGAAGAAAAGAAAGTAATCCTAATGATTTATTTTGTGCTTAAACTTTATTCCAATAATAAATATATATTAGATCAAATCCAAATACCTGAGTACGCTAGTAAAAATCTTTTTCTCCTTCGATGATACGAAGGCGCTATGCATATCCACACCGAGACTAACATTTGCTATCAACTCCTTGACCAATGGACATCTGATCTAAATTGAGAAACCTCTTGCAACTCTTTGTACGCCATAAAATTCTTTTCCAAGAATTAGGCTCACATACTTTATGTGTGTATAGGTAAATGAATAAAACTCTTGTTATTCTCTCTCTTTTCCTCTACTCTTGGCATACATATATATAGTATAATATTTGTTACTGATTTTAAATTTGATTCTCAATTCAAATTTAAATCATATCTTGAAATTCCAAATCTGAATCTTTTAAATTTATGAATCATATCATAACTCAATTTGAAACAGAATCAGTTAGGATCTCATCCAAATTTAGAAATAGAATAATTAATTATTCTCAAATCTCATTTAATATTCTCAATCATCGTACTATTATTATATTCTTAGTGCTAGCAAAGAATATAATAATATTCAATTTTGAATTAATATAATTATTCATTTGATCAAATCAAAATAATAATTAAATAATTTTATAGCAAAGATTAGAACACTCGTTAGTGTGTGACCCTATAGGTTCAATACTAAGCAGGTAGTAAATTAGTCATACTAAATTTACTAATCAATGTTGGCGCCTAGCAACACTCCTCAACGACCTGATAGTATGAAGTAATATATATTTTTACTAAGAACCTTAGAAGAACAAAATATAATTCCTTCCATCTTTTCAGCTCTTGGTTAACCCTTAGAGTATGGTTTAATTGTCAAACTCTAATTTATTACCATTATTATAATGAAATGTGAATGACCTAAGAAACTCATTTCTTCATTCATTCAATCCCCTTGACCAAGGTTTTATTCATCTCAGTCATTATAATAATAGAGCTCAAACTCTTTACCGAGAGTTGACGGATTCCTTATTGACTAATCATTAATTCTACAAGTATTTAAATCATACCCAATATCCATTCAACTAGCAGCCTAGGGTGTTAGGTGTCCAGAATCAAAGTATAATAAATACATTGTTAATTACTATGACAGTCGCATATCAAAGGAAACTCTATTACTATGTGTGGTCATATCTCTATATGCACCATCTATATATATAATTTAATAAATGAGATATATTAATCTTCATCAAATGAAGACCATTATATATATATATATATTGATCTTTTCGGATTATTAATGTCCTTTTTAATAATTCTATGACCAAGAACAATTTAGATTAAATTATAAAAGATTTATCTCTCAATATTATTATCATTATCACAATGATAAAGCTCTAAATTTAATCAAGGACCTTATTATATTAATATTTTAATATAATAATAATAACAAATTATTTGACACATGATTGATTGGATTGTGGTTATATAACTTATTCCCAACAGTTTAATGGAAAACTGAATTATTGGCATGAATTGTAAAATATGAAAGATATTTTGTTGGTTTGTTGAACTATTAGAAGTGAAATTTATTATAAAAAAAATTTTTTAACTAATGTTATTGCATGTTTTATAACAGGTACAGGGTTAAAGTTATAGTCTATGATGGAACGAGAAGTATTATTCTACTAATGTGGGATAAGGAAACAACACAACTTATAGGGAGGCAAGCTAAACAAATCAAGGATGAAGATGTTTGTTCAGCATATGTCCCTTTTAGATATCAATTTTTTTGGGTATTTTTTGCATATACACTAGTTGTAATATGATCATTCTTTGACATTTGCAGTATGTGGAAGGAAAAGATTACCCTCCAACATTTGATAACATGATGGACAAGAAGTTACTTTTTACAATTAATGTTAAAACTGCCAAAATCAGTAAGTATGACCAGATTTACACTATTATGAAGATATGTGATGATGAAGAGATTGTAGAAAAAAATTGTCTTACTTCTGATGTCTTAACTGTATGTATCTTATATATCTATAGTTGTATAACCTACTAATCAAGAAATTAAAATATTGACTACAATATCTAAGAAGGATTATTGTGTGCCTTTCTATAGGAGAATGGGTTCAGTAATTTAATGGATGTTTCAGCTCCTATGGTTAATGTTAAGTCTGATAATAATTCTCAATACTCTATAGTGTGTATTTCAATTACCTACAAATTATAAGCAAACACAACTAGAGATGATTGGTTTATTGTCAACTAACCCAATATACACTTATGTATTGGGCAGGATGTTGTGGAAAATTTTGTCACAAACCTCAAGTGCAAGACCTCAATAAAGAGAGTTTCCAATGGGGTCAAATAGGCAATGCCATTAAAGATTGACAACGAAAAAAATTTTCAACTCTCCACTAACAAGTTAAGCCATAACGATGATAAGAGGCAAAAGATGC
>NC_029779.3:41632050-41656630 GCF_000817695.3 Arachis duranensis | reverse complement strand
GGAGGAGAAGTGGGAAGGGGAAAGGGGGGGAAGAGATCGCCGCCGTTGGAGGAGCCGCGTCCTGTCGCCGCCATCGCGCCAGTCACCGCTGCGTTACTCAGGATCGTCGCCTTGCCACAGCCACCATCCATCGTGCCGCACCACGCCACATTGCCGTCAGGAACAAAGTGCGCAAAGGGGAGGGAGACCGCCCCGCCTTCGTCGCCGTTCCTCGCCGCCTCACCGCCTCTGCCTCCGCCTCGCAATCTCGCCGCCTCCGCCATCTGCATCTACTTTCTTGCTTTCCTGCTTTTTTGCTTTTTGTTTCTGCTTTTTGGTTTGGTGTTATTTTTTGTAGTTGCTGTTGTTTGGGCTTCTTGGTGTTAGTGTTGGTTGGTGTTGGTGGTGGTGGTGGTGGTAGTGGTGGTGTTGGTGTTGATGGTGGTTGTGGTAGTATGGTGTTGTTGTTGTTGTTTGATGTTTTTGATATTGGTGTTGGTGTTGGTATTGGTTGGTATTGGTGGTGGTGTTTGTGTTGGTGTTGGTGGTGGTGGTGTTGGTGTTGATGGTGGCAGTGAGGTGGTGGGTGAGAAAGGTGAAGATAAGAATGTTGATAATGAGGGTATTTTGGTCCAAGAATTCGGGGAAGGATGATTTTAAAGCGTTTTTGAACGTTGAGGATAATTTTAATAACGAAAAAAGATCGGGGATGATTTTGATTTTGACCTAAGACATTAGGGATTAAAACAATACTTAACCCTTATCATTATTACTATGTATTTTGCTCGTTATGTATGTTTTTAGACCTCCAATCACGTATATGACTCTACTTGTTTATACATTTTGATATAAGCTTTTTTACAAAAATATTGTAATATTATATATAAAAAATGGGCCGTAACAACGTTAATATCTCAGATGCACTGACCCAAATTCAAAAACACGCGTATCTCGGATGCAGTGTATCTAATATATGCTTATGTTCATATCACGGTCGAAATATGACTCACAGATATTGTATCACATCACGAAATCCGTACCCGAAATGTAGCTATTTTGGCCAAAAACCTTCTTGATAAATTTTTTAACGTTTATTTATTTCGATAAATACTATATTTATTAATTTAAATAAAAATATCCTTAAATTTATCATTTTTGTCATGTATAAATATTATCAATTTAAATTGTTTTAATTCCGTAACTTTTTACATAAATGATCCTGCACTAAAATAAATTCTATCTTGTTTTTATATATTTTTTCAATTAATCTTGGTTTAGATGATTCCATGACTAACCCAATAATCATTTGACCAAATCAATTTTATTGACTATGATCTTGACTTGTAAACATACAACGACCAGAATGATTCACCGAACATTAACCCGAGTATGTGGTAGTTGCAGTTTGTTCATAAAATAAATTTTATTTATGAAATGAACTAAATAAGAAAAAAAAATCTAAAAAACAGTATTTTTATTAAAATTTAATCAATATTTAATTAATAAAAAAATAAATAATTTTATATTATTAAATATAATTTTATATTATTAAAAATATTAATAATAATTAATTATAGTTATAAATCACAAAATTTACTGTTCTTTTAGCATTCTTTATAAATAAATTGAATATGGCCATTAAGGCATTAATTGTGTTAGATGAGGAAGTATGTGATGCACCTTGCCATGTAAGGTGCATGATACAGATCAACTCAGTTTGAATCCCGTTGCCATTTCCATCGAATCGAGAACTCTCTCTCTCTCTCTCTTCCTCTATACGCTCCTCTCACTCTCTCTCATTCCCTTTAATTTGAAAATTCTTGTTGCATCTGCATACGCGCACTCGTGACTCCTTTTCATTTATTAGTTTGTTGTGTGAACCCTCTTCCCCCTCACCCACCCGTAACAATAACATCATTCTTTCCCTTTTTGTTTTCGGTAAATTAAACCCTCTTTCTTATTTTGAATTTTCCATTCCTTTTATTCCTCTCTGTAATGAGCTTCTGATCATTCAGTCATTTCAGGTATTCCTTTCTTCCTCTCTGTTTTTCCGTTTTTTAAGTTTTATTGTTAGGCCGTTCCTGTTGACTCGTTTTGATTAAGATTAGGGATTCCTGTTATTCTTGTTGGGGTTCTTTTTAAGTGTTTGTTGTAGATCTGTGGAAGGTTTTGCCTTGAATCAATTGTGCTTTTATTTATTATTTTCAAGGTTTAGGGTTTTAATTGTGTGGCATTTGGAAATGTATGGAACAGTTTGTTCTTTTCAAGGTTTGAAATGTGATCTCTGCTTTTTCAGCAGCGAACCCCTTTTCTTCCAACTAGGTGGGATTGGTAGAATGAATCAAACCATGTGATAATGTTTCATAATAACTCAGATTGCATTTGTTTCTTTTGTCTATCTCCATGCCTATCTTGAATCATAGTAGTAGGCAGATTGGAGAAAACACAGAGAACTAGTAGTGTTTGATCCATGCATCCATCCCTAATATCTCGCAGGGGCTGGAAAGGGCTTTTGTTGTGGCCGCTGTTGTTTATCTACTTGATAAGCAAACGTAGAAACCAAGGCTGGGAATATAGGTTGAGTAAGTGGAGGAATCCCTTTTGGCCGGAACTGAGATTAAGGCCTTAACTTTTTAGTTTTTGAAATGTCAATGATCAATCATCTACATGTCTTTTTATGGTTGAAAGTGTCCTTATCTCTCATTATAAGTCGAAGAGTTGATTACCTTTTGTTGGAAAAGAACTAAGCATTCCTGTTGGTCAATATAAATTGGATTTTAGAATCAAATCATTGAAATGTTTGAATGACAAATGCTCATGTTTTTGGATGTTTGTTGTAATTTCTATTCTTTCATAAACTCAGCTATCAAACATTTATAATTTGTCAAGCATACAATGACTATGTGCTATGTAAATTGGTTTTAAAATCAAATTAGATGAACACCATGCATATTTGATACTCTCAAGTCTCAATGTAGGAGCCATATAGAGGCAGAATTCATTCTTTGACTAAAGAGGTGTAATTAGAGTAAACACCCAAAATTGGTTCCCAATGAATTTCAGATCAAATACTTTGGTCCCCAACAAACTTTCATTACTGTGGAAATCCCTAACAAATTCTGAGGGACTTCTAGAGTAATAAAAATTTGTTAGGGAGCAAAGTGTCCATTTTGGACATTTTTGGGGACCAATATGAGTGTTTACTTGTATAATTCATTGGTTGTAATTGAGGAGATGTGCATAAGGTATGCATGTAATACCTAATTAATTATGTTCAACTGTGGTGAAAAAAGGAAAATCAGTTATGTATTGAATTTGGTTACTCCCTTCCTGGTTGATTCTAAAATTTTTCTCTTTTTGAATTACTACTCACAGGGCTGTTGCAGATTGCTTTTAATAGCATGGCATCAAGTAATCCATTCTTTGACGATATAAGGACCAAAACTGAAGTTGATCCCCCTCAAAATGAGGAGGCAACAGATGTTAGTGAATTAGTAAATGATCCTGCCCTAACTGCTCTCAAACCTAATGGGACTGTTTCAAGCAGTGTTCGTGAGCTTTTAGAGTGTCCTGTATGCTTGAATGCAATGTACCCTCCAATCCATCAGGTTGTTTATGTATTTGTGATGTTTTATTGTTGTTGAGAAAGCAAGTGATAGTATTATAAAAAGTTGTGGGAGTCATTGTGCAATCTGGCAATTAAGTAGGAAATAATGGTGTTGCTGCTAATCAATAAGATTGCATCAAGAAAAAACAAAGAAAAACTTGGGATTCTTACACTTGTTAGGTATGTCACAAGGAAAAGCTAAGTGTTGAGGTGCTAGTTTTCTTATTCAAGATCAATATTAATACTGTGATCTTGCGTATATGATCCAATTTTCAGAAGATTTGATATTTCTCCTAGCAAGAACACTATACCATTGCTATATATAACTTGTTTAGTTTATTTATTTGTTGGCTTTACTGAAGATTTAAATTGAATATCGTCTTGTATAGCAAAGTATTTTCAATTCAGAAATTTGGAAACTTATATTCATACTATTATTGTTGCAGTGTTCAAATGGCCACACGATATGCTCAGGTTGCAAACCAAGGGTCCACAATCGGTGCCCTACTTGTAGGCATGAACTTGGCAACATCAGATGTTTAGCACTAGAGAAGGTGGCTGCATCTTTGGAACTTCCTTGTAAATATCAAGGTTTTGGGTGCATTGGTATCTATCCATATTATAGCAAGCTGAAACACGAATCCCAGTGTGCATATAGACCATATAACTGTCCATATGCTGGTTCAGAATGCTCAGCGATGGGTGATATACCCTACTTGGTGGCCCATTTGAAAGATGATCACAAAGTGGACATGCACAATGGTAGCACTTTTAACCATCGTTATGTAAAATCAAATCCACAAGAGGTTGAAAATGCCACATGGATGCTCACGGTATTGTTTTGCCGAACTACCTTTTTATTTTCTTTCAGCAAATTCACTAGACAGTAGATTGTGTTATTTAAGTGCATGTTTGAAATTTGAATGGATGCGTGTTTGAATTTACGTTATTTTTTGTTAAAAAATATTATAATAGATATATTTCATGGAGCATTTTTGAAATGATAAAAAATTAAATTTCTCCTATAATTAAGCAGAACCAAACATGCTAATTTTCGTTACAGCGAAGAAATTATGGAAATATAGAATTTATGCAAACTGATTAGGCTTTTATTTAATTAATAACAAAAATGTTTTCACTAGACTTCTCAATAATGAAACATTTCAAAAGCTGAATTGTATTTTTAAAGCTGTAATCAACAATTAGTGTGCAAGTTGCAAATGTTGCCGCAGTCTGTACAAGGGCCAGTTATGCACTTAATTGTGGCATTCGTCATATTTGGGGTTTAGCTGATTCATGGATTTCACATTGGTTTATAGGTTTTCAGCTGCTTTGGTCAGTATTTTTGTCTACACTTTGAAGCTTTTCAGCTAGGAATGGCTCCTGTCTACATAGCCTTTTTGCGATTTATGGGTGATGATAACGAGGCAAAGAATTATAGCTACAGTCTAGAAGTGGGTGGAAATGGGAGGAAAATGATTTGGCAGGGTGTTCCTAGAAGCATTAGGGACAGCCATCGCAAGGTTCGTGACAGTTTTGACGGTCTCATAATTCAGAGGAATATGGCTCTATTCTTCTCTGGCGGCGACAGGAAAGAATTAAAGCTAAGGGTTACCGGTAGGATCTGGAAAGAACAGTGACTGTTTAGAGAGATTGTGTCCTAGCAGCAATGATATTAGAGTGAAGTAGTTTGTAGCGCAGCGTATTTCTTATAGTGATGAATATTCTGGTCATGTATTCTGTTTTGTCATGTCATTTTGGGGGCAAACACTCTTTGCTAATCCTTGTATCAAATACATGAACAAGAAGTAATGGTGTAATGTACGATCACTATGATAATTGCCAATAGAGACGTAGAACCTTAGCCTGCTCTGTCTATGTTCTTTTTTCATCTATAGTAGTCAATGGTTAAGAGAAGCTGAACAAACGTTCTTGTTAGGCATATTGATTACTTGATTGGATTCAACTGTTTCTAGTTAAAACAATCTCTTTTTGTGATGATCAATGCTTGGTTGTGTGCTCTAAAACTAAACATGTCATTTTTTAGTTTTGTTGTTTGATAATAACATGAGATACTGTAGCGATGTACTTGGTCACCATCAGATAGTTGGGTCTTGGCATATAAAGGGATGTAAAATTCCAAAAATTAATGTAAAATATATTATTCATCCATTATAAAGGGATGTAATATCATTAACATCTCTGGTTGAGATTTGAATGGCTGAACTAAAGAGGGTGAATATATTTTCCTAGTCCTGTTTAACTAGTAAGAAAGAGATAAAATAATGTGCTGCAGAACCACAAATGTAACGTCTCTAACAAAGAAACAGAAAACAAAGCCACTCTCCCCCCAAGTGCTTCTTCTACTTTTCTAACAAATTATACAGAATGAAAACCTCATTTTTTATTCTGAGAATATTTTATGAAAGCCTTTTATTTGTTTCTCATCAATGAAAGTCTTATTTCCTAGAATGTATCCTAATCGTTGGCCAAAAATAGCGTGCAGAAACAAAATTTCCTCATAATATAGGGTCCTCAGCTGCACTTGGCCAAATATGCATTCCATCCTTGAAGTCGGTAGTCGCGAGCCGTTTCAGCCGGATTACCTGATTTGATGATCCCACGGCCCACTATGATAATGTCACTACCCCTGTCATGGACAACCTGAAATTCCATATGGAGAATTTTTAATTGCAGTAAGCTCAAATATGCAGAAGTGAAAAGCACAAGATTGAATCAGAAAAAGAAATATTGCATAGAGGCGTCTTCATCACAATATTAGAAGGAGCAAAATATGATATTAAAATCAACTCAGAACAAATAATACTTAAACGAAAATAAAGATGGTTTGAAACTCAATCAAACAAGTTTGAGCAAATAAACAAAAGAAAAAAGAAACCCAAGTTATGGCAGGATAAGGCTACGTTGTTTATTGTCTATGTTGTTGTATATGATATCTACCACTTTCCAAGGGAAGTAAACGAAGATTAAGTTTGCATTATCGCCCTTTATTTTCCATCGTAAAGGTAATAATTAGATATTAGCACTGGATATAAATAATTCTTTCAAGTTTGACCATTTATTATTGAAGGTTCAAATTGAAATCAATGATGTCTACTTACCAATACTATATATAAACAACACAGGTCAATTGAGTTCAATATAGTGTAGGTTGGAGGTACAATCCTAACTACTTGTAAGTGTGACAAAGATTCAGTATTCACCCTCCCCCTCCTTTCTTTCCTATTTATATTTATGGGTCTATTTGGTTTGTGAAGAAGTTTTCTGTTTTCAAGATTTTGTAAAGAAAATAGTAAAAACGGAAAACGTGTTCACAAACAAGACAGGCACCAAGTATTTCATTCACGGCTATTTTCTGCTTATGACAAAAGATGCATAGCAAGATGCAGAAACTCACAGAATATGGAGTGTTATATTGCTGCCCTAAAGCATCACCACCAGTCAACATTTGAACTCCAGGAGTTGCATGAATGAAAGAGGGATTTATTGGTGCCCCAGGCCATGATGCTGGATCAACTGATATGAAGCCAATAACAAAGTCGGAATGATCATCAGCAATTTTAACTGCAAAAGTGGTATAATCTCCCTTAGCAAGGTTACCAGCTGAACTCATCTCGGCAAGCAGCAACAGACCCCTTCCGCGAGGCAAACCCTTATCATGGTTCAAGAGGCATGTTAGTCAAGCAATTTAGGTCCAGCTACATTCAAGATAATGTCACAACTAGTATTATAGACCTTTAATTTCAGTCCATCCACGATTCCAGGACCAGAGATGATGTGTGCATTTACTATATCAGCCCAATCCAGTATCCGAAAGATCCCTCTGTAGAAAGCAGAGCCGAAACATGTCAAACTAAAGAAGAAATGGATGAAAGGAAACTTGAAAGAATAAAAAATAGGTGGGTGCATAAAGTCTTACCCTTCATACTGCATTGTCACTGTGTTACCAATGTCAGCAAATTTACGGTCCTCGAAGATTAAGAAGTTATGCTTTTCTGCAATCTTCGACAGCAAAAAGCATAGTTAGAGACTATTAGACCAGAAATGTAAAAGATTCTATTGAACATGATGCCTACAATCATGTAAGAAGTCAATGACTTTAGTATCAAATATATTCTAGAGCAAAAATGTTAAAATGATGGTGCAAAAGTTTCTGCTATACTGAAGGGAAATCTTAGCTTATGTAGTAGTACTATACCGTGCGAAGTTTAGAACCGAAATCAGGAGTAAAATCAGGTAATATATCCACATGAGTTTTCAGCAAGCATATCTCAGGTCCAACCTGACGGGAACAAAATAAATGAAGAAAAATGACCACAGCCAAACAGGGTATCATATTTTATTTATCAAGGGCAAACTTCTCACTATAATCTGATTAATCATAATAATACAAAGACCGAACACTAGTGTTGTATATAAGAGATGAAATTAATTGTCATGGACTAATTAAAAATATTTTTTTTCTTTTAAAAAAAAGGAATCTGAAAGCTAATGACCTAAGCAAATGAAACCTTCCATAATGTAAAAATTGGTGGGGTGGCTTTTGCAGATGAAAGAAGTTTTCACCTTTTCAGCAATTTCAAGCAATTCAGCTGCACTTCCAACATCAGCAGCCAAACACAGATTACTCTCTTTCTCAGCCATTATCTCGAACAACCTCTTTCCTGTTGGATTTTTCGACAACTTAGCCCTCTCCAAAAATGACAACTTCTTTACCTTAGCTTTAGTTGTCAAAGCAGCAACATTCTGATTCTCCTCTAAGAACCTCATAACAATCCTTACCATTTCTTTGTCAAGCTTCCCCTTTTCGCTCAAAATCTTCACCATTTCTGTCAATTTAATAATTGAATGCAGCTTGATTCCATTGCTTTCCAAATTCTCTCTCCCACCTTGCTCTCTATCAATCAATACAACAGCATCACTGACCTTCAACCCTGCAGCACGCAGTGGCGCAGCAGTTTCCAAAACCGAAGTGCCACTAGTAACTAAATCCTCAACTATCAAGCAACTATGGCCGGGTGTAAAATCACCTTCGATGGCTTTAGAAGTTCCATAGTCTTTGATTTCCTTGCGGCGCATGACCATAGGGATATTTTGAGTTACTGATACACAAGTGGCAATAGGCAGAGCAGTGTAAGGAACACCACAGACAAAGTCAAATGAAGTAGAAGAGACTGAGGACACCAAGGTCTGAGAAATTTGCCGGAGGACAGAAGGGTAAGATATAACAAGACGGAGATCTATGTAGATTGGTGACGAGATGCCAGATTTGAGTTTGAAGTTGCCAAATTTTACAGCTGAGATTTCATGGAGTCGAAGAACCAAAGACTCCATTAATAGCAGGGTTGACAATAATATTCCCTAACAGATAATGTACCTTTTAGCCTGTTCTTCAACAATCGTGTAAGACCCTAGGGAGAACCTGTGACAAAGTAAGCAACATAATCAATTGAAATGGAAGTTATAGAGATAAGGATGACAAAAACTGGCACAAAAAGTATCGCAATATTCTTGCCTCATGACGAGTTAGAAATGGATAGATATCATTTCTTATATAAAATAAACAAAGGCTTTCAAAAGTTATCACAATTAGATGACCTAACATGGCGGATGTAAGATTTAGTTGTTATTGAACATAGTGGACACAAATAAATTTACAAATTGCTAAATAGAATGTCCAAACCATATTTAAGAAGACAAAACAAAGCCAAGATTTGCAGCCCTATGCAATTTATGAAAGGTGCTTTGAAGGATTTTCAACTCAGAAACATAAACTACCTTTTTTGGTACAATGGTAAACAACCTTTATATTACAGTGAAAGAAAAGGGCATAAAAGAGCTAACAAATATAACAGAAATTAAAGTGACAAAATCAGCACCCAAATTACATATATTCAAACAATCGATGCAGTTCCAATAATATTTAAGAAAAAAAAAATTGGCTGTTTCATCATCAGAAACAAATTTCAGCCACAATGAAGCAATCCAGAAAACCTATGAAAATGAAATAAAAAGTATTAATCAATACTGAAAAAAAATCACAATAAATGACATGCAGAATAATCACGAGGTTTGACTAGTGAAACAAGTTCTCTTCTTTTCTTTTTTCTTTTTGGATAAAAACTACAATAAAATTAGCTCATAAACAAAACATAACCCAATGCTGTAACTCATATTATATATGTAAATCATTCAAGACTATCTGAAGCAAATTGAAAATTAAAGGGATTACACAAAGAAAGAAAACGAATATTAGAGGTAAAAAAAAACCCTTAGTCAAGAGCTTCAGCTAGAAAGAGAGAGAAGAGAAGAGAGATGCCTGTGACTGAGGGTTTCTAGATGCTCTGTGTTGAGTTGGTGAGCGGTGTCCCCAGAGTTGAGACAGAGGCGGGTTCACAACTGAAACACGAGAATACCCATTCCGGTATTTTAAAAAAAGAGTAAATATCCATTTTCAATTTTTTTTTTTAACGGAAGGAAAAACTTTTCCGGTAGTCAAACGACGGCTCATTTTTTTTAATATTGGTTAAGATTTGATGTAATGCTTCATTATTGGATGTGGTGGTGTTTTGTATATTTCTGGGGCTGACAATCCGCAGGAAGCGAATTGCTTTAACCAAATATTTTTTAAAAAATAAAAGAAGACAATAGAAGGGAAACGTATTGCTTTTTTGAAAATTTTAAAAAGCAATACAAGGGACGGATTGTATAAGTTTAATATTAAACACACAATACAAGGGACGGATTGTATTATTAAATATTAAAAATATAATACAAGGGACATATTGACAATACAAGAACGGCGTATTACCAGAACGCATTGGGCAGAATGACATTACGCAAGGGCGTATTGTTTTTTTATTAAAAAAATATACCTCGAGTATTATAAAAAGAAGAACGAATTTGTTGAGTGTGAGTGTGGTTTATTTCGTTGAGAGAGTAAGAGAAGAAAAATGGAGGAAAGTGTTAGTTTGAAAATATATTATAATGGTCAAATTTTTTCATAAACATCTAAAGGTGTGAGTTTTGTATGTGAAAATCCATATGATCTTGTTATTCCTTTTGGAATAACATACGAGGAATTTAAGCGTATACTTTGTCAGTGTGTTGATAATCAAGTATTAAAGAGAATCACAAATATTTTTTATAGACAACCTGTGTTAGTATTTGGGGGTTTTATTCAATTTCAAATAATGTATGTGGTTGACGATGCAAGTATGCAAGGGATGTTTTCGATCTACCAACAAACACGGGCATAAGTGTCAGTTATCGAGTTATATGTTGAGTTCGAAGAATTAGTTGAGGTTAATTTACCCGAACCTAACATCGACTGGACGGTTTATAACACTGAAAGTGAAGAGGAATTCGAGGGTACTTATCATATTGTTGGTCCAGTTGAAGATGTCGACGAAGATGATATCATAGTTGAGCCTGACGTTGCAGATGTGACAAATACACTAACGAGCCAACATCTATCTAGAGAGCCTTCTTTTATGCATGCTTTGAATCTAGATGCTATGAATACACCAGAATTTTCTGAGTTTGTCAATGCAGGTAAGTAGTCTTCTATTTTTCACAAATTTAGTACATTTTTTACTGCTTTTTTTATTGTGGAAGGGGTATATCTACTTGCGCTCCTACGTATTGGGTCAATCCTCAAGTTATACCCCTTACTTTGTACATCGGTAGTGTGGAAACTTCTCGCACCTTCCACCCCATCTATATCTTCCGCCATAGCTGCATGACATGAACAACCACAAGAATAAATACACTAATCAAGTATTAGGATTCATTAACAATAACAAATAGACTAATATTAAATACACTAATATTAACTACACTATTACCATAGCTGTCATCTTCATTGTCGTCCTCACTATCATTATCAACCGCTATCATTGGTGCTTGCACCTGAGGAAAATTAATAACATTACTGTGACCGATCCCTCTAGCGACACTTTGGATCGAGTCAACAGACCTTCTAGACCCTGAGCATGGAGATGGACTGCGACGTCTTAGTCTCGAATCCACAGATGACCGACCAGGCACAATTTGAGGCAATTGCTGACTATGCTGTGGTGCCTGCTCGTTAACTGTAGGAGGTTGAGGCTGGGATTGCTGCACTTGTAGCTGAGGGTCAAAGAACAAGTCATTTACCCATTGAGATGTCTCTGTTTCAGCCACCCACTGATATAGCTGGCAGTTTGATGATTGTGCAGCTGTGTCTACATGCTGTGACATAAAAGGTCAATAATATCCCTGGTAGGGAGGCATGTGTAGTGAGTGTGAGTCAGAGAACAACTGACTGAAGAACGATGGTCCAGGCTCAGGGTTTGGCTGTGTGTACGGGTACTGGTGTGGAAAGAAAGTTGGTAGCTGGTATGGGTGTATGATCGGCTGTGGCTGTGGCTGTAGCTGTGGCTGTGGCTGCAGCTGTGGCTATGGCTGTGGCTGTAGAACATAACCTTATTACTAAAAAATGTACTTACTTTGTGGTGTTGATGGAGATATAGTTGAAATCAATAAATCTAAAGAAGAAGTTCTAGTATAGGGGAAGGGGTTGTTTTAAGTTATAGAAGAAAGAAAAAAGAATTATTGAGTCACTTTAAGGGGCTGAGTGTGGTGTTCAAGAGAGAGAATGAGATTTGAAAGTGAAAGGAAGAGAGAGAACGTGAGTATGAAGAGAGACCAAGAGAGATGATGAGATTCACAGGTTGAGGGGGCCATAAACACGTGTCATACATGCAATCAATACAAGGGGGGCGGATTGTTGGTGCATTACAAAAGGGGCGTATTGCAGATCCGTCAGGATGGCGCCCCTAGTCTCCTATAAAACTCCGTTTTCTTCCATTTTAATGCAAAACACCATCTCTTCCCCAATTATAAAATAAAAAATCCGTCAAAAGGACACCCGGATTAAAAGAAGTACGAGATTTATATTAAAAAAAATTCTCTACAAAGAATTATAAATTGGTAAGAGACATAATATTTGATTACAAAATCTTAATAATTAGAAATATAAATAATTCTGACTCTCTTTTATTTCTAAATTTGAAGTATTCAAATTCTGATCAAATGGGTTTTACTATTTTAAAAGGAAAAACTACTAAAATACCCATGAAGTTTATGAATGCTGACAAAAGTACCCATAAACTAAGGAAATTAACGCTGTATCCATGAAAGATGGATTCCGTATGACAAAAGTATCAAAATCCTAAATTTTTGTTGATTTTTTAATAAAATTTCTAAACTACCCTACACTCAACCTCAACTCACTTTTTCAACCTTTCATAACCCAATCTGCACCAACCCTTGCCATAGAGTCCGAAACTACTCCTACAACAAACCAGACCGAAATCAATGGTAGTGATGGTGGTGGTGGAGGATCGGACCTCAACCGATTCACTCATAAGTTTACAATCCACAGTGGCACCTCCCTTTCTTCTTTGATTTCTCTTTACCGAACCCTCTTCCTGCATGCAAGAGCACCACAACCCCTCTCTCTTCTCAGGCGTGCGACGATGGTATTCTCCTCTGTTGGGTCAGGTGCGCCACGATGACGTTCTCCTCGGCTGCAATAGGTGCGCCACGGCGATATTCTCCTTAAGTTGGGTCACAGGCGCACGATGAAGGTGTTGTAGTCACCTTAAGAGTGAAAGGGAGAAGGCTCTAGGTTTTTGAGAGAGGGATAAGTGAGGAGAGAGGAAGAAGTGAGAAGAGAGGGAGTGACGGTAGAATGGGATAAGAGTGGGGTAGTTTGAAAATTTTATTAAAAAATCAATAAAAATTTAGGATTTGAATACTTTTGTCATACGAAATCCGTCTTTCATGGGTACAGCGTTAATTTCTTTAGTTTATGAATACTTTTGTCAACATTCATAAACTTCATGGGTACTTTTGGTAGTTTTTCCATTTTAAAATTTGAAGTATTAATTTTTTTTATAAATGTTAAAAAATTTATTGTTTATATTTATTTTATAATTTTTATCTAAAATTTGTTTGAACTAAGAATTTTTTTAAATTTATTGTTTCAATTTCAGCATATTTTATTTTGAAATTGATATTGGACTATTATAAGATCATATAAAATAGTTAAAATAAGGATAAAGTATTAAATTAGTCCCTTACATTTGGACCTAATCTTGTTTTAGTTCCTAAAGTTTAAAATTCTATTTAAATTTAAAAAAGTTTTATTCAGTTTCAATGTAGTCTATCCTACTATGAGTTCAATATCAAATAATTAACAGAATATCTTACGTGACAGCAGTGTAAGAATAAAGTCGAAAATTTGGAGAAGATGTACAAGCTCAAGAGGTACAAGACTAGCCGCGAATGCATCTCCACGAGCCGCTAGCCTTGATTCAAGCACATGCAAAACATTGTTGGAAACTCACTTTCTGCAAAGAAGTTTGTCAGCAACAACGAGGACAAGGCTATCATCACCTCCACCGTGGAAGCTTTCCTCGACAACCAAAGAGGTTGGTGATGAGTTTTTCAGATTTGAAAATTGAGTTTCGTTAATTATTTAACTTTGACACGGCAGCACTACATTAAAATTAAATAAAACTTTTTTGGATTCAAATAGGACATTTTATACCTTATGGATTAAAATAGGATTAGGCCCAAATGTAATAGACTAATTTAATACTTTACCTTTAAAATAACTGTAAAAAACAAGAATATACTTTTAGTATTAAGACTAATAAAATATTTTTAAGATTAAAATTATTTAATTGGAATTAAAAAATGATTTAATTTTATAACAACTAAGATACATTTTAATTCATTTTAAATGGATAAAAACATTATTTTAGGATTAGACTTGTTTGATTGTTTTAATAAAATTAGAAACTTGGATTTGATTTAAAAAAAATAAGATTATCCCTTTGAAGATTAATGTTAAAATTCTAAAATATTCATTTAAAAATAAATAAAAAATTAAAGACAAAATGACCCTTTTAGAATTAATGGTGTTTTGGTTGTACTTATTTTCTTTTAGATATATGAACTATGAATTTGATAAGCAATGAATTATGTCATTGATTATAACATTTTTTATATATAATATTATTTTTGAAAAAGGAGTATATTTAGTTTGAAATTATAAAAAATTAGCAACATAATAAAAAATAATATTAACAATGTGTTGAACTTTCAAAATAATACTTTAAAAAATTGTGGTGGATTACACCTGTTGTCAAATATAACATGAAAAACTGTAAATAAAAATAGTAATTTAGCGATAGTTCGCTAAATATAATAAGAAAAATCAGATTAGCGATAACTTGGTGCTTTTAATAAAACTGTCGCAAATTATTTAGTGATATTTTTACCAACAATTGTCTAAAAATCTTGTTAAGTATACCAGCAATGCTCAAATTAGCAACAGTTTTTTTTATAACTATTGCGAGCATTTTAACAATCATTAAACCTATTGCAGTAGTGTGAAAAAAATGTCAAAAAATGTTGTTTTATTAAAGTGAGTAGTGATCTCTAATCTTGATGAAATCTAGGGTGAAATACTATTTGATGTCTAAGATTTGAGTCAAATTTTAATTTGGTTCTTAACATTTTAAATATTCTATTTCTGTTCTAAAAAGTTTTAAACAGATTTAATATTGTCTAATAATTAAATTTAACATGAATAATTAACAAAATAACTTATATGGACATTAACAACATTATTGTTAAGTCATATCTTTTTCCATGTGTTAGAAAAAGATAACCAAAATTTTCTGCAACACTTCTCCTTATTGATCTCCCTATTATAAAAAAGATCTCAAATCCTATAAATCAATCGTCAACGTTCCATAATTAAAGGAACAAATTTTATGTTAATGATCGTTAATGTATTGATTTTACTTATGTACCAAAATTAAATGTTATTGACTCTTTAATATACTAATTGTTCGTGTCAAATTTTATTTTCACTTACAATATATGTGAAAATGACTAAGCTGTTCTGTTTTATTTTTAATTTGCTATCGATGTCAACAAAAATCATATAATTTTGATTTTTAAAATTTTAACCTACAAAAATATAATTGAATGTGTATATTGATATATTTTTGTAGTCTGATTTATTTTTTTAGTGGCTAGTAGTCTGATTTATTTGCGTAAATAATGAAATTTTTTATTTAAAGAAAAAAAAGCCACTATGGCGTTCATGACAATTTTTTTTAGAAAAAGTATAAGAAAATAACGATAATACTAAATAATGTAAATAATAAAACAAAAAATTAAAATTAAAATTATAAATTAAATTATTAATTAATTATTTTTAATTTCAGATTTTGAATTTTAAAAATAAGGATTTGTAATTAAACTAAATCACAATTGGCATACTTACTCCCAATATTATGCTAACTTCTTATTCTCCGTTTACGATTTTCGGTCTGCAGAAGAGTTACTCCGGCGCCGCTGCACTTTTTCGCTGTTCGGTCCGACGCCGCCCATCCTCCCGTCGATGTCGCCGAGCCTCCCGCCTACGTTGCCTAGCCTCTCCTCGTCCTGTTTGCGCTCCGTTGCGATGTGAGATTGCGCCGCAGCGTCCCCCTGCATCCTCCTTCCCACTGCCCACCGGTCGCCGACCGTGCAAGCCCCATCGCAGCCTCATTGTGCACGGTAGTGTCGTCGACGTCCAGCGCCATACGTTGCTACATTTTCATACGTGCATAACCGTCACATGCACGTAAATGTAGTCCAACTTGGATGAACCGCTTTGTGATACCCCATCATCATTCACCAATGATAATTCCTCTCATTCACACGTAGTCACCAATGGATAATAAGCTAGATGTTCAGTTTATTAGGTATGTAGATGGTTAGTCTAATATTTATGCGGCTGGTTTGATTAAGTAGTTATGAGTAACATACGCCGGATGTTCAATTCAATAGGTATATTATTAGATGGTTATTTCTTTTGATTTGGTTTACTCATGTACAATTAACAATGACTAGATGTTCAATTCACTAGGTGTGCGAATGGTTATGCTAATGTTAGGGTTTAGGGGATAATTTAGATTTTTTTTTTTTACTTTATTGAACCAATTCTAGAACCCATTGTTCACAAAAATTATTGTCTACCTAGCAAAACCGATTTGTTTTTTTAAAAAATGCTTGACATGGAAAGTGACCAAAGCAACTATATTTGGAAAGCGACCAAATAAAGCAACTATTTTTAATGCCAAAATGTGCCTCTTAAACTCTCATGGCACATGTTCTTTATTTGGTGAATATATCTATTGTCAATATAACAATAACCTAACCCCAAAAAAAAAAGTAATTAAATAAAACAAAACAAAACCTAACCTTCAATGTGAGAATATGAAATTCCCACAACGAACTTCAATGTACATGATCAGGAATCTTGATCCATCTCGTTCTCTTGAACCTTTGATTTGTTGTCTCTATCACATACAGTCTCACCAAATTTGGCTATTCAAGTATCCCAATCTCTTTTAGATGCAATTTTCTCAAAGATTGTAAGGCTTCTTCTACCTTTAATGGTTGACAATCACCAATGGTATGTTATTTGATCCATCACCTACTTAATTAGATTTGTTTCCTTTTGTTTTAATATTACAATTTTGATTTAATTTGCCAAAATGCCACATAGACGAAGCTGCCATTAACTCCTCCGATCCTTCAATGCCAAAACTATATATAAGAGGAGAGATATAAATTATATTTTGATATGTGTAAGAATTTTGATTTGAATATCCATTCCAATTCTTTTTGTGCCTCATATTCAGCATCTCTCTGCAACGCCTTAAGAATTTTGTGTGTTCTATAATTTCATACAGATAAGTAGCGTTCGCATATGGTTGGTTACAATTTGTAGCACCACTTCTTCATTTGGGTTTCGAATATTATTGGAGGATAGAGATGTCTACAGATTCTGAAAACTCTGATATAGATGTAACAGGTTAGGTTTTTATTTTATATTTTCAAACAAATATAATATCACATTTCCCCCCTTTTAATTTAATTTCCTAGGACTTTTCCTAACAAGAATAGAATGACAGAAATTTTACACAACATAAAATAAGAACAATCACGTTAAAATTGGATATAACTTTCAATTTGGTTCGTGTGTTTTGACCAGTTAATCAATTTACATTTTGAATTTTAAACATCTTTTGATTTGGGCATCAAGTTTTATAACTATGATTTTTTTAGTCAGATTGAACAACTCCCAATTTTAAATATTATATCACAAATTCATGTATCAAGTTTTATAACTATGATTTTTTTAGTCAGATTGAACAACTCCCAATTTTAAATATTATATCACAAATTCATGTATATTATACACTCTCACATAAAACATTTAAGGCCATCACCAATTTTCGAACCTGGTTGCAGTTGCACTACGAATTTAAGTTGGTCTTCTTATTACCAATTTAGTTAGTAGAATATTTATGTGTGTAGTATAATAATCTAATGACTTCACCGAAAAAAAATCTAATTGATGACTAGCCCATATATTTTACTAAAATTGTATAACAAAAACTCAATCAGTCAAGATAAAGTAAATAGTTAAGAATTAAAGATGCTCATGAATTAGTAATTTACTACCAAAAATACCTTCTAATTTTGTTAACAATAAAAATACACTTAAACAATATATCTCAAAACACATTTTAACAATAAAAATACTCAACCATGAAGAAACATTGTTTCTGCAAATAAAAATAACCAATGTGACAAAATATTTAGGTGGCATCTGTTAAACTAACATGAAACTATTATAACTCAATTCCAAATAGAAAAGTTCTATGTTGTCTAAAATATTAGTGTCTAATTAGTCTAAAAAAGTGAAAAAAATAATGATGGAGTCTACCTTTTATTTTTGCATCAAATAGTTAAAAAATTAGGTACTATAGAAGACACTTTCCAAGTATACACATGGCAATATCCCTTCTCCCATGTCATTCAGTGGTTGTTATTGCCAACTTTGCCCTTTATTCACTACCTCTACTATGTATCGTCTTCCTTTTCTTTGCCTTGGCGTCTGTCTCTGCATTTTTGCCGCTTCTCTTTTCTTCCCGTTAGCATTTACTTCTACTTTGCATCACGTATGCATTTCTCTCCAATGTCGTGAGTTTGTAAATCCACCATCGTGCCTCCCTCTCCCTCTCCCTCTCTCAGTTTGTCTCTATCTCCGCCATCTCCGTCTCTGGGTTGTCTTCATCTTCCTCCTCTACTTCTCTTCCCACTGCAGTCTCCCTCTTCTAGTTATTTATCTTTTTTTTCTTTAATTATTTATTAGAATTTCGATTATTATTTTTTAGCGTGATTTAATTTGTTTTATTGCATTGAATTTGTGAATGGTTAAGAATTGTTAACGATGGTGGTTTCAAAACACCTTACACACCATATTTAGATTCATATTGGAAAATTAGGGTTTATAATTTGAGAATTTTAAAAAAATTAGTGTTAAAAATTTGAAGCTTAGGGAGGATTATAACTTAGAAATGAATTATAACGGTATCATTCAGTTTACTAAAAATTGTCTAAGTACTTTTGTCATAGTTGTAAAATTTGGGTTAGATCGATCGATTCAATTAAAAAACAGGTGAATTGATTCCAAATTAATCCAGTCCGAATTCTGGACTATTTAGGCTTTTGAACTGGTCAAATCCCATTAGACTTGGTGTAACTCCGGATGAATCGGACCAATTATCTCGCTGCTAAATTAGCCACTTCTACCGTGCATTCACAACTGTTCAAATAGATTGTTTATCTGATCCGCGGGATTAAAGTAGGGTTGGATAGGATGCGGATTTATTTGGGAGTAGGATAAGGTATTCTATCACATTCATAATATATTATATAATTAATTTTATTATTTTTAATTTAAATTTAAATTTTTATTTTTTATTTTATTAATGTATATAAAATTTAAAATGATTATATTTTATATTTATTTTAAAAATTTTAATTTATTTATGGATAAAATTGGATAGGGTAAAATTTAAAATTTTAGAATATAAATAAGATTATAGGGTTGATAACCCGCAAATATAATAGAATTAAGATTTAAAAAAAAATTCAAACCCACAAATAAAATTAAAAGAGTCCAAATTTTATTCTATCTTATCATTATCATTTTTATTTGTTGGTCCACAATATACTAATCTTTTGGATTTAAACTCAAAAAAATGTTGGTGACGGAAGTTGAACCATCTTTTTTATTACGATAGCCCTCTATGTCACTCAACCAAGCTTGATTTTATGTTATTATGTACCAATAAAATTATATATTATATAAGAGTGATGATTAAATTTATAATTTAATTATCATTCAATAATAATATTATATTATAATTTCACTCATTTTTAGTAATATATTAAAAATAAACTACTAAAATTAATTATGAAAAATTATGATATAATTAATAAATTTAATTATAAAAAAATTAAAATTTAGTTATAACTAAAAAAAATAGTACCGACAATAATCAGCACTTGAAGGTAGAAGCCTAGAAGACCTATGGGTCGTGAACTTTTTTTTCAAAAAAAAAGCAATAACAGTATTTAGAGAATAAATATTGGCTAACTTTGTGCCAGCAGTTACAATTATTCAAATACTAAAAAATTATTAAAATTTTTTAAATTATCCTAATCTAACCTAAGACTAAAAGAATGACTTCCTTCCGAATCTGTGTTAATGGCGGTTGCTCTCTTGGTAAAAGGTTGTACAAAACCTCCCATCTTTGTTTGATAGCATCTAGGATAACACATTTTTTAAAAATTAGGTATATAGTGAAGGAAGTGAAAGTTGAACTCACAACTTTCCTTATGTAATGACTTATAATAAGAGAATAATCACTAAACTAGTTAGTTAATTTAGTAATTTAAAACATTAGTTTTTTATTTTTTTTGTTATTAATATGTATAAAATTCGAAATGATTGAATTTTATATTTATTTTGAAAAAAATTGATATTTCTACAGGTGAAATAGGGTAGGGTAGGGTAGGGTTTAAAATTTTAGGGTGCGGATAGGGTTAGGATTGAAAGATTCTCGATTCGCGAATAAGGTAGGGTAGAGTTTTAACTTTTAATAAAATTTTCAACGCGCGAGTAGGATTAGAGTAGGGTCTAAACCCTACCCTACCAATTGCCAGTCCTAATAGTATCGGTTATTTGAACCCTCAATCGGTTCTTTGTCTCGTGTCTGCTTAAAAGAACAAAAATGGTTGTATGCCAACGGAAGCCTGCAAGCTAAGTAAAAGGAAAAATATGAGTGCCTTGTGGTTATTTGTTATCGTTGATCGTAGAAGCATATCTTCATTTTACTTTTAGTGGACTCATTACTCATCAGTGCCAAACTTCCTTACATTGTTTTTGAAAAAAATAAAAATAAACAAAAAACACGTTAAGAACTTGGCATAGAAATGGAGAAGGAGAATATCATGTTAGTAGATTTTGATTTTTGTTTTGTTTGTTGGAAGGAGGGCTATAAGGCAATCGTTGAGTGCCTCTTTTTTTATGTGTATTATATATAAAATTTTTCATAATATAATTGATTAATGACTTATTTTTAATGTATAGTCTAGCGTAATTGTTTATTTGGTATAAAATTCAACCTCAATTGTCTTCTAAGATAAACAAATTCTATTTCGAGTTGGGCCTTTAATTTACTTGTTTAGTTTCAATTGACATCACATTTCATTTTGCTCATTATACCAGGTCCAAAGGAGAGACTAATGAATCTGATGAATCGATCTGAAAACAAGTTTTGTGCTGATTGTGGAACTCCAGATCCAAAATGGGCGTAAGAAATACCTTAATCTTTTATAAAAATTTTGTTTCTTTAAATTGTCCATTAGCCTAAAGAATTTAAATATGGAAAAAGATGCGTGTTTTTTTTAGAAATGGATATTTTTGGTGTATATACAAACCGATAGCGTTTTTGAGTATTAATAAAATAAATACTAATAAATTAATAAAAAATAATAAACTTACATAATTAGAATGCTCCAAATAATTGATAACATGATTTTTAAGAGGCGTATAATCACGTACCATTATAAATATATTAATCTTACACTCAATTTTTAAATTAATTCAAAACATTGCTAAACTTCAAATCCTACCACTCCTTTATCACTCTCAAAGAAAACAATGAAAACAACCCCAACCCTACCACCATTTTATACATCCGCGCTACCAACCTCCAACGTTTATCATCAATGATGTTGTTCCCGGTGCGGGACCTGCCTCTTGCAACGAGACACGGGGCACAGCGCTGTTAACACACAACTTGCGTGCTGCGTAGGATGAAGACACATGGCGCGTCGATATCAACACGCAGCTTGCGTGCTGCACGGATGTTGGACACGTGGCTGGATGAGGATTATACGCAGCCTGTGTGTTGAGTGGATGTTGACACGTGGCATTTGCGTCTTTGGTGGACACGTCAACACGTTACCTGCGTGTTGAGCAACATATTACCTGCGTGTTGGACTCCTTTTCTAATAGATCTACAATTCTGTAAACCACCACAAACACCCATATTTAAATAAAATATCACTCTTTTTTTCATATGTAAAATAATTTATGTGTCCAATATTTATGTCATTTAAATAATATTATATAAAATCTGAAATAAAAATATTTTATGAATTCCTTTAGGTAAAAGTATTTTTTTTCTTTTTTACTCAACCTTCACGGTGATCACCATTACCCTTTATGCTTTCGGTCATAGGCCCAACCATAATTAACATGTACAACTAATTAGAACGATTTCAGCTTCCAAAAGCCAAAGAATAATAACATTCACATACCCGAAAGTTCAAACTTTTAATTCAAATAAGCTAACACCAGTTTTCACATTTTCCCCCCACATTATTTCACCAATACAACACCATTTTTCAAAACAAAAAATAGAAATCTCAATTGAAACCTATCCATGGACGATGGCAATGTCTTGGGCCTTGCATACGACATGTCTACCAGCACGGGATACAGTGATTGTTAACTTGACGCAACTCGTCGATGAGCTGGAAAAGCGAGTCAAGGCGGTGAGTCTAAGTCCATTGGAGAGAAAGAAAGAAGAGAGAGAGAGGTG
The DNA here is from genome assembly GCF_000817695.3 of Arachis duranensis. Classification (NCBI taxonomy): domain Eukaryota; kingdom Viridiplantae; phylum Streptophyta; class Magnoliopsida; order Fabales; family Fabaceae; genus Arachis; species Arachis duranensis. The sequence continues at coordinate 41,633,944 of NC_029779.3, read as the reverse complement.
TAGGATAGCCATGAAATTGAAATCTGTTTATAATTTGTTGATGATACTATACTTATTCAACTCTTGTGATCCAAAAAATTATAATGAATTATATGAGGACAAAGTTTAGAGAGCATCAATTTTATTAAAATCCGGCTATCACTTAATTGGCAAAAAAAAAGAAATTCTATAATATTAAATATAATCTTACACTATTAAAAACATTAAAAATGACTAACTGATAATTACAAATTATAAAATTTACTAGCTCCTAAAACTTCTCTTATATGAATGTCATTTGAGGGTACGAATTAGTTCGAATATCAGTTATGGTAAGTCAATAGTCATTGATTTGAATTGGGGAGCAGAAGAGATTAAATTGGCATATAACATGTTAGGATGTATGTTAGTTAATTTATCGATACGTTATATGAGAATTTCATTGGGTGCAAATCTAAAGAGGGTGAAAACATGAGATTCAGTAATAAAAAAAAAGTGGAGAAGGGGCTAAAGGCTTGGAAAGGGAGGTATTTGTCAATTAGTGTTGATTAAATCAATTTTTAACAACTCGCCAATGTATTATTTAAGTATGTTTAAGATTCCAAAAGCATTGACAGCAAAGTTTGTGGTGTAATACCCTATCACACAGGGCCTTATGCTTAAGTCGTAAAGCAGAGGTGGCAAGGTATTACGACCTCTAAAAGAAAATGATATCTACATAGATATAGTTGGGTGAAATCATATCTAGGAGCCTTGAAGAACAAGCTAAACAAATTAATAAACAGAAAATCATGACACACTCGCATGGATATTCGTAAAACGGACAGGTAAAATCGAAAGATAACTGAACACATATATATACATATCAGAGTTCCAAAACTCAGATAGCAAGCTCCAGACTCGACCTGCGAAGCTAAGGCCGACCAGAGTATATAATTATGTATATATACAACCCAAAATAAAACTCAAACCACAAAATAAACCCCTGTATCTCCAAGTCGACCTCTAGGAGGGACAAAACACAAAATATACATGCGGAGATTCTATAAACATATATACATAGCCTAAAACAAAATATGACAGTCCAAAAGACAGTTCTTCGCTCGTAAGGAGGATACCCAAACGCTCAACGAGGTGTCTCTCGACCTGCATCTGAAAAACAACAACATAGTATGGGATGAGAACCGGAGGTTCTCAGTATGGTAAAGGTGCCCGCATAGTTAATATAAAAGGTCTCGGGAAAGCCAGAGGCATTCCTAGAACTTCGACACTCAGATTTCAAACTTAAAGATTAAAACCGAAAAACCATAAGCATGGTGGTTATCTAAGGTTCTAAATCTTAACTAAACTCTAATAAAGTCCCTCAACATTTTTCGCCTTCCTCCAAAATCCTCCAAAACTCTAGTAGAACCACACAAACAAAAGCAAACACAAATAGAGTACAGTTATTGTAGGTAGCAAGTATGACAAATAGCATGTTGATTCACAAAGGCAATCCCAAATAATGCACAAGCAAACAAAACAAGTATATGCATATGATGCATGCCTGCCCTATGGCTGATAAGTCTCATCTATCGGTTATAATGCCAAACCCGACATGTTCGGTAGCTAACCTTGGACAGAACACCAAACACGGAGCAAGAGGGACAACGCTGTAACCCTTGCATCTTACCCGCGTACCCAAAGTAGGAAAAAACTTCACCCTGCCTATTACCTAGGTGGTGTTACAGTTCTCAACCTAGAGCAAGCGGTGTCAGAACTCAACCCTTGTATCTTACCTGGAGTCTCGAACTCTTATCCGGAGCAAGTGGCATATCACAATCAAATTCAATCTCATTATCATTATAATTAATTCATAATCGTTCAACTTCACAATCAAACTCAATTTTCGTCATTCTTCTCCTTCAACTCTTTC
>NC_029779.3:41630586-41631556 GCF_000817695.3 Arachis duranensis | reverse complement strand
TGCGCATCCCCAAGCTCAATAATATTCCATGGAGTCAAACTCCAAGCTCAATAATATAGTATTCCATGGAGTTAAACTCCAAACTCAATAATATTCAACATTCATATTTATATGCATGCCCATGGGGGAATCCGGGGAGTTAAAGTGCTCGGTCACATCTTGTGACAGAGGGTCAACAAATAGTCTCAAATACACAAGCCACATAATAATCCCTTTCTTTTTTAAAATAATACTTCAAATCAAAACTCAAATTCTTATAGAAATTTTTGTAGTATCTCCTCTAAAACTCGAATTTCTATCACCCTTAAAGGGTCCCAACTACCAAACCAAACATCTCTCAATCATTCAAATCATTTACAGTAACAAACTATTTCAAAATCAAACAAATACCAATACTAAATCTTTTTCCAAAACTAACCAACTTCAACAGCAAATTATTAACAACAGCTAAACCACACATTTTATTCCATATACACAATCCATCAATTATACATTCAGTTCATTCCTATCTTAAGGTCTTTTAGCCTAAGTTTTCACATGACATTAAATATTAACTACGAGAAACCAAAACCATACCTTCGTACGGAATCAAAATATTCAAAACTCCGGAGAAGCTATCTGACTGAGCTATCGAAGAAGAAAATGTCCAGTATCGTCTATGTCTCCTAAAATTTCCATTGGTCAAACCCAAAAGAAAGAGGAACTACGTCACTGTCAACTTACACTAATTAAAAATTGTGCCAACGTGTAGAGGAGGAAGTTACGAATACTCTTACCGGATTAGATTTTTTATTGGAGTTACGGATTTCAAAAAATCGAAACCGAAAGTTCGGAAGAGTTTACGTCGATCACACTCTTCTCTCTCTCCATTTTCTTTCTTTTTTTCCTCTCGCATACGCTAATAATCTATATATGTATGTTAAACACGCCTTATATATATATATATATATATATATATATAACTAACCTA
>NC_029779.3:41623505-41629474 GCF_000817695.3 Arachis duranensis | reverse complement strand
TCCTATGGCTGATGAGTCTCATCTGTCGGTTATATAGCCAACCCGACAGGTCCTGGTAGTTAACCATTGGACAGTCCCTCTGTGCGCGCATCCCCAAGCTCAATAATATTCCATGGAGTCAAACTCCAAGCTCAAATATAATATTCCATGGAGTCACTCCAAGCTCAATAGTATAGTATTCCATGGAGTCGAACTCCAAGCTCAATAATATAGTATTCCATGGAGACGAACTCCAAGCTCAATATAATATTCAATATTTATATATATATGCATGCCCATGGGGGAATCCGGGGAGTTAAAGTGCCCGGTCACATCTTGCGACAGAGGGTCAACAAATAGTCTCAAATACACAAGCCATCTAATAATCTCTTTCCATTTAAAAATAACACTTCAAATCCAAACTTCAATTCTTATAGAAATTTTGGCAATATCTTCTCTAAGACTCGAATTTCTGCCACCTTTCAAGGGTCCCAACTATCAAACCAAACACCTCTCAGTCATTCAAATCATGTCCAGTAACAAATTATTTCATAATCAAACGAATACCAATATTAAGTCTTTTTCCAAATCGACCAACTTCAACAGCGAATTATTGACAACAGCTAAACCTCACATTTTATACCATATACACAAATCCATCAATTATTCATTCATTTCATTCCTATCTTAAGGTCTTTTAGCCTAAGTTTTCACATGACATTAAATATTAACTACGAGAAACCAAAACCATACCTTCGTACGGAATCAAAATATTCAAAGCTCTGGAGAAGCTTTCTGACTGAGCTATCGAAGAAGAAAATATCCAGAATCGTCTATGCCTCCTAAAACTTTCGTTGGCCAAACCCAAAGGAAATAGGAGCTACGTCACTGTCAATTTTCACTAATCAAAAATGGTGCCAACGTGTAGAGGAGGAGGTTACGAATACTCTTACCGGATTAGATTTTTTATTGGAGTTACGGATTTCAAAAAATTGAAGCCGGAGGTTCCGAAGGATTTACGTTCTCTCTCGGTCTTCTCTCTCCGTTTTCTTTCTTTTCTTTCCTCTCGCATACGTTAATGATATATATATGATTAATACAAATACGCCGCCTTAGCTTTATTTATATTTTATATACACTTTATGAAAGGAAATTATAATAATAGGTTATACTTATATAGAAGGAAGCTAAGAATGAATTATAATAATATAATATTATATTACAAAACTTATATCTATGAAAGTGACCGAGTACTCTTTCTTTATATATATTAACGTAACTTATAATGTTACAATATCTAATTGTGTAACTTATAATATTATAAAGTTTCCTTAGTAGAACTAGCAATGAATAACGCTAGCTATAATAATAATAATAATAATAATAATAATATATAAAGTTAATAATATATGCGTTATTAATCTAACTGACATTAGTAACTTAAGAGTGAAAGATATTTAGTGAAACATTAACAAAGCTAAACTCAACAAAAAGGTATCGATATTTACTCATATTAGCAGATATCGAACTCGATAATAATATTATTAACTAAACAGTTTTCACATGACATTAAATATTAACTACGAGAAACCAAAACCATACCTTCGTACGGAATCAAAATATTCAAAGCTCTGGAGAAGCTTTCTGACTGAGCTATCGAAGAAGAAAATATCCAGAATCGTCTATGCCTCCTAAAACTTTCGTTGGCCAAACCCAAAGGAAATAGGAGCTACGTCACTGTCAATTTTCACTAATCAAAAATGGTGCCAACGTGTAGAGGAGGAGGTTACGAATACTCTTACCGGATTAGATTTTTTATTGGAGTTACGGATTTCAAAAAATTGAAGCCGGAGGTTCCGAAGGATTTACGTTCTCTCTCGGTCTTCTCTCTCCGTTTTCTTTCTTTTCTTTCCTCTCGCATACGTTAATGATATATATATGATTAATACAAATACGCCGCCTTAGCTTTATTTATATTTTATATACACTTTATGAAAGGGAATTATAATAATAGATTATACTTATATAGAAGGAAGCTAAGAATGAATTATAATAATATAATATTATATTACAAAACTTATATCTATGAAAGTGACCGAGTACTCTTTCTTTATATATATTAACGTAACTTATAATGTTACAATATCTAATTGTGTAACTTATAATATTATAAAGTTTCCTTAGTAGAACTAGCAATGAATAACGCTAGCTATAATAATAATAATAATAATAATAATAATATATAAAGTTAATAATATATGCGTTATTAATCTAACTGACATTAGTAACTTAAGAGTGAAAGATATTTAGTGAAACATTAACAAAGCTAAGCTCAACAAAAGGTATCGATATTTACTCATATTAGCAGATATCGAACTCGATAATAATATTATTAACTAAACTCTATTTTTAAATTAAAATATCAATTACTCAAATTAAAATATAGATATAAGTTTTATTTCTTATAAATGACTAGAATTATAGTTTTAATTATGTAAAATATTTCATTATAAAATATTTATATATATAAGAATATGAATTTGGTTGAATTCAAATAGTTATAAAATTAGTTCAATTACTGATAATAAAATAATTTTCTAAAAATAGAAAATTCCAATTTATGAAATAAATTATAACTTATTTATATTTATATTTTTAAAACTGAGGGTCGCTACATGTGGGAGAGGTGTTAGAATATAAATAGGATTAATTAGATCAATTAGTATATCTGAATATTTATTATAGGATATTATGTTTTTATTATTTCGATTCTTTTAATATTTATAAATATCTTTTTATATTGTGTCATTACAAACAATTTGAATACAACTCAATAATATACAAATTTTTTTTTTAATTTAGTCTTCTATTTTTAACAAAAGAAATGCCAATATGTGAGGTGGTATATTATACAAAAACTGAAAAATCTAGGGTGTTTAGGAGCAAGGGATGTAACGCTGAATAACGGAATCTCTTGTTTAAATAATAATGGAGGTTTAATAAAGAGAAATGTCTATTGTAAAAGAAAATAGTATTTATGTAATGACTTGGATGGAAGTAGACCTATTGAAAATCAATTGATAAGAAAGAATGGGGAAGTGTGGGCGGATATTGGTGGCTTAAAGGATAAGAAACCGAATATGTTTGGATTATATAAGGAGGGATTAGAGATTCAGGTTGGTGATGGGACAAAAACTAAATTTTGGCATGATTTGTAGATGAAGTTGGAAGATTAAAAGAGAAATATCCATGACTCTATAGAACGGCTCTAGACAGTGAGTGTGTTATTTGTGATTGCAGTGTTTGGGATGATTTATCGTGGAGATGAAGTTTGCAATAGAGACGATCTCTAAGAAAGGTGGGAAGAAGATTAAGGGTCAGTTAAGATTGACTTTTGTTCTTGATTCTTCTTCTTTTCTGGACAATTCCAAGACAAATGCCCAGCTTCACCACAGTAATAGCATACACCTAAACCAGCCCTGCACGGAGTATTCGGGTGGTACTTTCCACACCTCCTACAAGTTAAATCATTCGGTGGGGTCTGAGCTTGCTTTCCTTTGCCTCTTCCCTGGCTGTTATTATTATTGAATCTCTGGAAGTTATTCTGACCCAAATGTGGTTGTGGGGTGTAACCGCCTCGCTTAAAATCTTGTCCTCTAGGGGCGAAGTTCCTTCCCTGATCTCTCCTAACAAAAATTCATTGATCACTCTTATCTGATGTCGCCTTTCTCAGACAATCCTCAGCAACTCTACTTTTGTTTACCAGTTCTGAAAACACTCTGATCTCCATTGGTGCAACGAAGCTCAGAATATCACTTCGAAGACCTCCCTCATACTTAATACATTTCCACTCAGCAAAATCATCAGGCGCACCTTGACAAATACGAGAAAAGCGACATAACTCCTCAAACCTGCTAGTATACTCAGCAACAGTCATCTGTCCCTGCTTTAACTGCATCAATTCAAGTTCTTTGGCATTTCTGGCTGAATTAGGAAAGTATTTCTTATAGAACTCTGTTCGGAAAACCTCCCAAGGAATCACAGCGCCATCTGGCTGCAGGATACGTCGTGTCCCCTGCCACCAATGCTGAGCCTCACCCTGCAGCTGATAAGTTCCAAACTCAACCCATTGCTCCTCAGGAACCTGCTGAGCCTGCAGTGCCCGTTCCATAGCTTGAATCCAATTATCTGCATCTGTGGGATTTGAGGTTCCCCTAAAGGTCGGAGGGTGAACTTTCAGAAATGTAGCAAGTGTCATGGGACCGTCCTCATTATTATTGTTTCCGTGATTATCCTGGTTTATCTGATTACCCAGTGCCTCGGCTGTCGCCTGCATAGCCGCAATTGAGGAAGTCAGTAAGGGTCATTGACCTATAGTATCGACTTACGTTACTCGTACTAGCACTAGCGTTTCCACCTCGACGTCCTTGCTTTGGTTCAACCTCGGGATTTTCTCTCTGTATACCTCGTTCGGATCCACGAGACGACATCTGGTCCCTGTTCACACCAAACAAGTGATATTAAGTTGATCAGTCTCAATATCGCAAGTCTAATGCTTCAAGTTCCAAATGCATGCTCATGAACGTTTATGCCACATATATCAATCAGATATCCTAATAGCACATACACACACCCAAAGTATGCCCAGAAGCATAATCAGTCCATCCCTCAGGCTCTATAGGAACGAACTGCTCTGATACCATAATGCAACACCCTATCACACAGGGCCTTATGCTTAAGTCGTAAAGCAGAGGTGGCAAGGTATTACAACTTCTAAAAGAAAAGGATATGTACATAGATATAGTTGAATGAAGTCATATCTAGGAGCCTTGAAGAACAAGCTAAAAAAAATCGATAAACAGAAAATCGTGACACACTCGCATGGATATTCGTAAAATGGACAGGTAAAATCGAAAGATAACTGAACACATATATATACATATCAGAGTTCCAAAACTCAGATAGCAAGCTCCAGACACGACCTGCGAAGCTAAGGCCGGCCAGAGTATATAATTACATATATATACAACCCAAAATAAAGCTCAAACCACAAAATAAACCCCTGTGTCTCCAAGTCGACCTCTAGGAGGGACAAAACACAAAATATACATGCGGAGATTCTATAAACATATATACATAGCCTAAAACAAAATATGACAGTCCAAAAGACAGTTCTTCGCTCGTAAGGAGGATACCCAAATGCTCAACGAGGTGTCTCTCGACCTGCATCTGAAAAACAACAACATAGTATGGGATGAGAACCGGAGGTTCTCAGTATGGTAAAGGTGCCCGCATAGTTAATATAAAAGGTCTCGGGAAAGCCAGAGGCATTCCTAAAACTTCGACACTCAGAATCATTCTTAAGGAAAATAAACTAAACCAAAAGTTAGGTAAGCTATCTAAGGTATTCTAATTCTGAATCTAACCTTAACCTAATAATTCACGTTCTGTCTCCTCTATTCCTCCGAATCATTGGTGGAACAATCCTCTCTCCTCACACCTTCGTCAAGAGGAATTTCCCAAAAAACATACACATACAATTCAAGCAAAGAAAACACAGATAGAGAAGCATTTACAGCAAGTAGAACAAGTAGCAGATAAGTAGAATTTAACAGTTAAACAAACTAAAGCAATGCACACCCAAACAAAGCAAACAAATGCATATGATGTATGCCTGTCCTATGGCTGATGAGTCTCATCTGTCGGTTATACAGCCAACCCGACAAGTCCTGGTAGTTAACCATTGGACAGTCCCTCTGTGCGCGCATCCCCAAGCTCAATAATATTCCATGGAGTCAAACTCCAAGCTCAAATATAATATTCCATGGAGTCACACTCCAAGCTCAATAGTATAGTATTCCATGGAGTTAAACTCCAAGCTCAATAATATAGTGCTCCATGGAGTCGAACTCCAAACTCAATAATATAGTATTCTATGGAGACGAACTCCAAGCTCAAATATAATATTCGATATATATATATATATATAT
>NC_029779.3:41615876-41621859 GCF_000817695.3 Arachis duranensis | reverse complement strand
TATTCAAAATGTCTTTTGTTTTTGTTTTGTTTAAGTAAGATATTACTAACTTTAAAAAAAATTTGTATAAAAGTACTTTTTTTTAAATATATTTAAATATGTTTTAAATTGAATAAAAATACTTTATTAAAAAAAAGTCATTTTTTTATTGAAAAAGCTAATCCAAACTAACACTTAGTCAAAATGTTTGTCGAGTTAGCAAAGGAGGGGATAAGGCACCAAGAAGAAAAAAAAGTCATTTCTATTCAAATATTTTTTGCATGTTGTGTATAGGGGTGGCAATATGTACCCTACTCGTGAATACCCAATCTGCAGCGGGTAGGGTAGGGTGTGGGTAGGGTTTTCATGCGGGTCGGGTAGGGTATAGATTGAGTTTCTATCCTATCCGACCAGCCCGTACTCTATATATGTTTATATTATATACTTATATAAAAATATGTTTTAAGGATATGTTGAATCAAAAACCTCTCACTAAATATAAAAGATCCTTAATCACTAAAAGAAAATCATTAATAGATAATTTAATATTTTTTTTTACATAAAAATCAGTTCTATTTTAAATTATCATCAAGTTATATAATAATGTATATTTTTTGTAACCCGCGGGTTAAGAGCGGGTAGGATTAGGATTGGAATATTCTCAACCCGTGAGTAGAATAAGATTGAGTTTATATAAAAATCTCAACCCGTGAATAGGGTTAGAGTTGAATCCAAATCCTACGTAACCTGCCACCCCTAATTGTGTATAAGAACAAGGAGTTATGAGTCGAACCTATTTTTTTTTTTTTGGTCTCGAACCAAATTTGTTTAACTTTACAAGAAAAGTTGTGGAAGAGGATAGTTCCTCTGCGTGTTGGGCTTTTTGTATGGTTCATGGTGTTAGAAAAATTGAACATTAGAGAAAGACTTGCTAGATTTGGGATTGTTCTTTTAGCTAGATCTAAATGTGTACTTTGTGGTTTGAAATAGGAATTGATGCAGCATTTATCTTTAGATGTGATAAATCGTAGATTGTAGAGGGAGTATATTAAATCAATGGAGGGTGTGTTGGGTGTGGCCCAGTGATGCAAAAACTTGTTTTGAATTATGGATGTAAAAGAATCTAAAAAGAGATGACAAAGAAGTGTGGATGACATTATTCTTTGCCATTATATGTTATATTTGGAAGGTGATAAATAATAAGATTTTTAGAGGAGAAAACATAAACGTTGTTTCACTGAAAAATGAGGTTATTAATTGTGCTGCAATATGGACTAAACAAAAGATCAATAGTCAAATTAGTCCTTAAAAAATAGTCTATTTTTTAAATTAATCTTTAAAAAATTTTATCAATTAAACTAATCCTCTAAAAATAACAAATTAATCATGTTTGTTTTACCATCGCTCCATAAACAATTTTTATTAGCGATTGATCATGTAGAACGTTAATTGATAGCATACATAATATCTGATATGTCTAATTAAACGTTGATTAAATATGTAAAAAATCTATTAATTTAATATTTTTTTAATTATATAAATCTTAATCCCAAACTCAATGTTGGTTCCTGTTATGTAGTTTGGAGTTTGATTGCATCTTTGAATTTCAGATCTACAAGTCTTGGAGTATTTATTTGCATCAAGTGTTCGGGCGTTCATAGAAGCTTAGGAGTCCACATAACAAAGGTGTCCTTTTTAACATAGTTTGTTGATTCTAATTAGTTTTCGTTCCTTTCTATTAGTATCGTCTATTTTTAATCTTATTGCTTCTTAGAAAAAAGAAAAAAGAAAAAAGAAGTCTGAATATTGCATAACACATTATTGTTCCAAGATGGTAAGAAATAACAAATTTGCTAATATTCAATACAAGAAAAAAATTTATTCAAAATTCTTAAAAACAAAAAATCGAAAACTCAATTATTAAATGAAACATCTAAAATTTAAACTCAATAAAAGCTTATTTTTAGTGGACTTCATATTAAACTTATTTGATAACTTACTATAATATTAGCTAAAATTAATTTTTATAATGTTAGACTCATTTATAAATTTGTAATTGTAACATTTTCTTGAAACAAATATTAGGTTCTATCGTTGAAGCTCGATGATTGGACAGAAGAAGAAGTTGATACATTGCTCAATTTTGGAGGAAACACAACACTAAACAAGAAGTATGAAGCTTGCCTCCCACCTAACATTAAAAAACCAGACCCAAATTCATCAATTGAGGAACGCTCTGACTATATAAGGTATATCTAGAATGAAGAAAACGTAACAATTTACATAACTGTTTATGTATGAACGATCGGAATCACACCATTATTATTATTATTATTATTAGATATATAATTATTCATGTGTCTCTTCTGTTTAGAATTAATACTTAAATTATTTGTCCTTAATAAAAAAATTATTCTTTAAATTGGTCAATGAAAAATTTGTTAATTATATTAGTCCTTAAAAAAATACAACTATAGTCAAATTAATTATTCTATCCGTTAGGTAATGATGTGTTACGCTAAAAATCACGTGGCATGACTACACAGTAGATTAATAACACATGTCACAAAAGACTTGATTGACATACATATTCATGATTATAATTTGTTGATCAATTATTTTATGACATATGTCATTAACTTGCCATATTGGCATGCTACGTGATACATCATAGTCTAATTTATTAAAGGACCAATTTGATTAATATAATTAATAAAATCTTTCAAGAATCAATTTGAAAAATGAATTATCTTTCAAGAACAAATATGAGTATTAGTTCCTATTTAATTGCCTAAATTTTTAGAGTTGGATTTTTTAGCATAAAGTAAAATAAAATAGACCTATACTATACATAATTCATGCTTCAAATTGAAACAAGATTTTTAGATAAAAAGATGTGATAGATATATAGTCATTAGTATACTTGTACTAGCAATTAGATTTTGTTCAATTTGATATCTTAGGCGAAAGTATGAGTTGTTGCAATTTACTGGTGGTGACAACAAATCACAACCTTGTCAAGCAAGTAATTCATCACCGCCGGTTCAAAGTGATTCTCCTTCATTCAGTGATTCTCCGATGGACAAGAAGCAACACGAAAAACATAAACATCGAATTGGGAATGCATTGCGACATAACTGGGGAAAGAAAGATCATGAGAATAAAGCTCCAAAGAAAACCAACTCATCATTGGTAAATTAAAGTTTATATTCTTAAACCTCTTTAATTGGTTTTAATTCAACTACTTAATCATGTGGTTTCTTAGCTTCTTTATTGTTATATATAGGCAGGTATGGTTGAATTTGTTGGATTAATTAAGGTTAATGTGGTAAAAGGCACTAACTTGGTTGTTCGAGATGTAGTGTCTAGTGACCCTTATGTTGTCCTTTCTTTGGGTGACCAAGTAAGCATTTTTTTGTTTAATCTTTAAAAAACAAATGAAATTTGCTTCTAACAAAGAAAATAAAATGTTTTTATTATATTTTAACACTTTCAATATTTATTCTTGTAGTCAGTAAAAACACGTGTCATAAAGAAGAGTTTGAATCCAGTGTGGAATGAGAGCCTAATGTTGTCAATTCCAGAAAACATTCCTCCCCTTAAAGTGGTAAGTTCAAATATTTTCCCACTTATGGTACCATAATCAAATTATAAATTTTATTACTTATAAAGTTTAAAAATATGAATATGCGATCATTTTAATATATAAATAAATATTAAAAAATTATTAAAATTTATTATTTTTGGCTATTAGTTAATCGTTAATATTTAAAAATATAAATTAAAATATATTATTAAATTATTAAATTAAAAAATTAGATCGATAACTAAAATAAATGGCTAAAAATAATTCTCAGAGGTGACCATGTCTTGGTATCTACTATACAATACGATTGATTTATCTTAAGATATTTTTGACTACATAACTCATGATGCACAGAATATTTAAGCACATTGGGTACAACTATTTTCGTAGTTTCATTAATTAAACAACTATAAGCGAACAAAACTTTAAGTAAAATTGTTAATGAACTGTCTTTATTACTAGACTTAAAGGAGTGTTAGGGAGCCAGTATTTTTATTAAATTTTAGCTAATATTTAATTATTAAAAAAAATTAAATGATTTTATGTCATTAGATGTAATATTATACTATTAAAAATATTATTAATGACTAATTGATGACTAAAAATCATAAAATCTGTTGACCGTCTAAACTTTCTTTTAGACTTATATATATGATGTACTTCAAGTTTACTGTATTTTAAATTGGACATCACTCATACAATATGTTAAATTTTAAAATATTCGAGGGATTCAAGTTAAAATATTTCTTTTAAAGTCTACTTATTTCAACATGGAAATGCATAAAAATTATTCATTTCTTATATTATCATTTTCTTTTAGACAGTAACAACAATTTTAATTGTGGTAGTCGTAATAATAGTAATAATAATTTGATAGTAAAAGTGACAGAATAATAAACGAAAAATATATAATAACAGAAAAAAAATATTTAAAAAAAAAGACTTTTAATTAGAAGACAAAAATATAACGAAATAAAACGTTATAAATAAAATTAGGACTTAATCCATTCAATAAGAATTTTAAAAAGTAAATATCATAGAGTAGACTAGAAATAAAATTAATTCTTCTTTTTTGAGAATAATATGTGGCCATAATAATATTTTTCTTTTTGTCCTCAATTCTTTGAGAACAAAAACATAATTATAATTAAACAATAACATTATACTGATCTTGGTAATTATTATAACTATTTAAATATTTATTTATTATTGCTCTGATTGATAGAAAAAGGTAAATATTCCCTGCAGTGTGTATATGATAAGGACAAATTTTCAAACGATGATTTTATGGGTGAGGCTGAAATAGACATTGAACCTCTAGTGATAGCTACAAAAGAATATGAGGAGTCTAAAAGCTATGAGCATATGCAACAACAACATGGGGGATGTGGTTCAATCACAGAAAACACTTCCATTTGTGAAGATGATGCTAATGCCAATCACAAAGGAGAGATGAAACAACATTTTCTCAATTAGGTTACAAAATGTTGAGAGTGGTGTGTTAGAGATTGAGATTGAATGTGTTCCTCTTACTCAATAATATTCAAAAGAAAGTTGAGATAATAGAATCAATTAACTTGAATACAAATTTTAGACAAATGTATCGTACATAAATATAATTGTAGATTCTCTCTCTCTATATATAATAAGGAAGAACTTTAGATTCTCTCTCTCTATAATAAGGAAGAACTTTGTCTATATAATTGCAGAATTTGAAAGAGTTAATATTTAAATTTATTTTTAAAATTTATTTTTTAAATTGATCTTTGAAATATTTTTAATTTTTAAAAAATATAATGATAAATCAAATTAATTCTTTTGTAAGTTAGATAATAACGTATTACGTTTTAGTGAAGAGTGAAGTTAGATGAAGAGCGAAGATTATAACTAAATTTTTTAAGTAGAGTTGCATATGTTTTTATTTTTTGAATAATTTTTTTATTTTAAAAAACCAATCTTCATTCTTCATCTGACTTTTTTTTTATTATAATATTACTCTTAAATCATGGTTACACACTTGGCAATAAAAAAGAATATATAGTGCAAAAACAGCAGATGATTATCAGATACTACTGATCGGATATTCTCCAACATCTTTACAGCAACGTCTCTAAAATTTTAGAATGTAAGATTAAATCTTTAAAAGCATTGCCTCTCATATAAAGTAGAAATCAACCAGATTTTAAATTCGAAAAAAAGAGCACGTACACTGAAGATTCTAAGAACATTCTCTATTTATCTTGTTCTTCACTTTTTATAAAAAAATCATGTTTTTCTTTCTAATTTTTTTTGTAAAAGAAAAGGCATTATTTGAGAAAATAGAAAACAAATCAAAAGAAAAAAAGGCAAGAGATAGATTTGTGAAAAGCTATTTATGTCATTTTTGATATAGTATTTTCTTGTAGATGAACCTAGCTA
>NC_029779.3:41610483-41615807 GCF_000817695.3 Arachis duranensis | reverse complement strand
TAGATAATCTTAGTAGTTAATAAACTTAGTGAAAAGTTTAGAAAATTCCTAGATGGATAAGTTTTTAGCTTTTTTAAAATTATATTAAAATTTTACTATTGTTGTGGTAGAGATTAAATGCTGATTATATGGCATTAAGTAGCTAGTTGAATCAGAATACATAGTGGTATCAAATTCTCTTTACCATCCATTGTTTCTCGAACTTGCTGATTCTTTACCGTTGTTCTTTGCTTCTCTTTCTTTCCGAGTCGCAATCATTATGTAATTTCGGTTCATTTATGAGTTAATTGTGTCGCAATTATTATATAATTTTGATTCATTTCTGGGTGAATTAAGGTATTTTTGGACTCGTTGTCCTGCACAATTTAAAATTCTTTCTCCTTACCTTCTACTGCAATAACAGCAGCAACAAAAAAATGACGTGAGAAGAAAATACGCGAAGAATAAGAAGAAGAAAGAAAAGGAGAAGGAAAAGGAGGAGGAGGAGCGCGAAAAAGAATAAGAAGACAATGACAATAATAACGTAAAATCTAAGCCAGGTTAAATATATTTATTGATGACTTAGTTAGAAGAATGATGTGTATGAGTGTAATCAGTTTTTTTTAATGAGAGTGATTATTGTTGATGTTGAATTTACTTGGTTAGACTTAGATAAAAATATTACTTGAATGTGTACTAGATCGATTTTGTAAAATTATTAAAAGTTGTAAAATTTATTCTTTTAATATAAATAATTTAAAATTTAGCAAAGGATCATGAGTTTAAATCTCAAAAAAGTTATTTTTATAAATTATATAACAGGATATTTTAAAAAAAAATTAGTGACTAATTTTTTTTTGTCCTATTATATATACAGCATAGAAACAGAGATTATATATTATAAATTTCCATGTATAGATATATATGTTGAGCTTTTTGTGACGATGGTTTAGTTTATTTTTTAAATTTTAGAAAACAAGATAAATAAGTCTTTAATTTTTTTATTTGTAAATATTTAAGTCTTTAAAGATTTAAAAATACATTTAAATTTTTTATTTTTTTAAAATTTAGACATATTAATCTTTCATATTTATTTTGATCTGTCAAACTTAATAGAAAAATTAAATATAACTTCTGTTATACTGACATGATTAATACAAATGTATATGTAAAAATTTTTTTAAAGTGAAACAAATTAAGCATTTAGATTCATAAATCAATGTGTCTATATTTTAAAAAAATTAAAAATTTAAATATATTTTTAAATTTTTAAAAAATTAAATATATATCCGTAGACAAAAAGACTAGGAACAGTCATTTTCTCTAAGTTTTAAATAACCAAACAGATTCCTATCTGCTTCGTTGATGTATGCCTAGCTAGGAATGCTATGTTTCTCCACACCAAAAGAAAATAAAAAAATAAAAATAGCTAAACACTTAAACACGACAAGTTATTGTGATTTGTGAACGTCCAATGCTGACTGAAAATAATAAATCTCACATGCAAATTACAAGAAATAGTTTTGGAGTTAAAACTAATTCGTCCGCATGGTGGGACAATAATGCTTGCCAATTATGGATAACAATACCAAATACATATATAAAATAAGAAATAAGATAAATATTTAAAGCTGTGTTTGTTTATGTAAATAGAATAAGCTAAGATATTAATTATAAAAACAAGATAAAAATTCAAAATTAAAAATTTGGTGATAAAGTAGAACAAATTATAAAATTTTAATTTATTATTATTTTTTTATTCAAAAAATTTAAGAAAAAATAATAATAAAAATTATAATTATAAAAAATTAATAATAATAATAAAAAATAAATTGTGTCATTTGTTAGTATTTTTATGCTCTTTTTATTAGAATGAACACAAATTAAAATACACATAATATTCATGTCTTATCTGTAAAATGCAATTTTATATCTTTATATATGTGTCTTAGTATTCCATTTCAGTAAATAAATGCAGTTTAAAAATTAATAAAAAATCAATTTTAAATAGTCTAAAATTGTTCTATTTTATATTTTTTAATTATTAAATTATATAAATAATTGAATAACATTATATACAATAAATATATAATTATAAATATTATACGCATAAAATTATAATACGAGCCTTTTTCATGAAATCATAATTGTATTTCCCGGTTACTTGTGGAGATCTTATATGGCCACTTACAATTTTACTCCCTGATCTTGACACATCAACTCCAACAACCAGCATTCACTATTTTTACCTGCTATGTACATTAATCATTTCGATCCATTATTAGAAATCCGTCTATACTTTAAGCATATAAGTCAGTTTTATCATTTATATATTATAAGCAAAGTAAATCAATTCTTTAGGTTTGCTAATCTATAGTATAACTTAACATTAAATAAATTTGCGGAAAATTCACTTTTATTGGATTCCACTCTTCCAAAAAAAATAATGAGATCAAATTTAATTTGGATGTGAAAATTAAACTACTCCTTAGCTTTTAGATGAAAGTTAATTAAATCTAGCTATAATTTTAACCTAAATATATGGCAAGAATATACGTACTACTTTTTGTTTACTAATTCAACATAACGTTGCCAATAGTTATCATTTCGATAGTTTAATACTTTTATTAGCAATTAATTACTGTATGTAGTAAACAATACTACTTAACTTTCTCCAGTAATAATAGTACTTATTGAAGTAGTTGATGTTTACGTTGGGGCATGACATTATGATCTCACCGGCTAATTATAAATAAAACAAATAATTATAAATAAAAAAATAATAATAATATTTGAGAAATTTTTTGAAATAAATTAAAAAAATTATTTATTTTTCAAAACAAATAATTTTATCTTTATTTTTTAAAATATGCTTTTCTTTTTTTTTTTTAAGCTGGAACAAGTTGGCTCACTACATTGACGAACTTGTCTATTTTTATGAAGTTTACCCACTCCATCGGTGAACTTCATAAAAAATATAGAGTTCGCCTACCACATCGGCAAACTATATAAAGTTCGCCTTTTCCAATGAGAAACTTATTCCAAAATGTAATATAATTTTCCATGCACCGAGTTCCTTTCCTTCACTACATCTACATATACTTTTTCTCTTTTATACTTCTTATTACTATCCTCCATATAATTTTTGAAATATCATTATTTTCAATTCATTACAATGGTAAAATTGTGTTTGATCAAAATAGATCTGTTGTGTTTAGTTCTACAAATCGACCTTTATATACTTGCCGAATAAAGTAAGAGACGATAGTGACGTTGACAAATTTTATAATACACACGATTGGTCAACAACACATGAAAAGAATGAGAAAAATCTATTACATATATTCGATGGAGGTGGACGGCATTTTAATTTACAAAAGGTTTTTTTTTTCTTATTTCCTTGTATTTGTCAAATTATTTTTATATTACTTTTATATGTAAGCATGACTTTTAACAATTTTTTATTTGACCAATGTATTGAATACATAATCATAAGAAGATATACAACTAATCAGGAGTTGACACAATTACTTTTCAAACGTCCATCTATTAGAATTATTTACAAATACGAGTCAAAATTCATTCGACATAACATATTTAACTTTCTTATTAACATTTATCACATACTAGATAAATGTTAATATTGTTCAAAATCCATCTCTAAGATCGAAGTCTGATCTTCGCAATGTCATTGCGTGACTCGTAATCTACCTATCTGTCATACATTGCAAGATTAAAAGTCACACAACAATAAATACTTATTTATACTAACTTACATAAAAATGAAAAATACACTTCTTAAATACAAAACATGCCTCTCCATCAACGAAATCATCACTACCAAAATCAGAAGGTAGACAACTCGGGATGCGATGATATGCCCATAATAGAAGCAACCCTCTACATCCATCCAAATTTTGCTGCCTAAAGTCCGTAGCACGACACACCTGGCGATATAATCATGCAAGAATGGATGAACTCCAAGACAACTGGCCACAACTAACGGTCCAGATCCTCCAACAATGGTAACCATCTCATGTGCATGCAAGACTCAAATGCATCTGGAAACAACATGCCCCTTAAGATCTACATAATGTACCCATAGGGATACTATAGTAATCGCTCATCTGTCACATCTTCAGCCAACTCTCCACACACAGTGTCTCTAAACCACGATAAGTTGATGGTTATTTTGACCTAATCTGTGGTTCGGACCTGATACATGTCCTAGTAGCCACTAACACAAGTCTTCTGTAGAACGTCCGTCATGGTACTGCTATTGCAACCACCAATGCAGCCATTAATTGGATCTCTATCAACTTTCAAACCCATTTGATATGTCATGTCACTACAACATTTTGGGTCTATGGCCACGGTTTTTTTGGTCACGGTCAAAAACCGTGACCATAGACCCTCTATGGTCACGGTTTTTTAGGGTGACCAAAAAAAAAAAGCTATGGTCACGGTTTTTTTGGAAAGGGTGACCATAGAGTACCTATGGTCACGGTTTTTTAAAAAAGACAAGTTTGGTGATTTTGTTTTGGTGTTTGGAGCATTTAGGAATTGGCCAACACTACAACATTTTGGATCTATGGCCACAGTTTTTTTTGGTCACGGTTTTTTATTGTTTTTTACCGTGACAAAAAAAAAGCTATGGTCACGGTTTTAAGAAAAAGGGTAACCATAGAGTACCTATGGTCACGGTTTTTTAAAAAAGGGTGGCCTAAAAAGGTCTATGGTCACGGTTTTGGGGGTGACCTAAAGGGGTCTATGGTCACGGTTTTTTACAGTGACCAAAAAGGGTCTATGGTCACGGTTTTTCAAAAAAGGGTGACCTAAAAGGGTCTATGGTCACGGTTTTGGGAGGTGACCTAAAGTGGTCTATGGTCACGGTTTTGGGGGTGGCCTAAAAGTGTCTATGGTCACGGTTTTGGGGGGTGACCTAAAGTGGTCTATGGTCACGGTTTTGGGGGTGGCCTAAAAGGATCTATGGTCACGGTTTTGGGGGTGACCTAAAGGGGTCTATGGTCACGATTTTTTACAGTGACCAAAAAGGGTCTATGGTCACGATTTTTCAACAAACGGTGACCTAAAAGGGTCTATGGTCACGGTTTTGAGGGGTGACCTAAAGTGGTCTATGGTCACGGTTTTGGGGGTGGCCTAAAAGAGTCTATGGTCATGGTTTTGGGGGGTAGCCTAAAGGAGTCTATGGTCACGATTTTGGTGAGTGGCCTAAAAGAGTCTATGGTCACGGTTTTTTGAAAGGGTGACCTAAAAGGGTCTATGGTCACGGTTTTTGAGAGTGACCTAAAGGTATCTATGTTCTATTTGCTTAAATATGAGAG
>NC_029779.3:41601615-41604492 GCF_000817695.3 Arachis duranensis | reverse complement strand
TTTTTGTTGCTGAGCTTAATTTATTTTGTTATTGGTTGCTGAGTTTATTGGTTGCTGAGGCCTGAGGGTTTTTGTTGTATGTTACAGGCAAAACCCAGTCGCCGATCACCAGCTTCGAAGGCCACCGTCCGTCGAAGTCTTGCTCCATTCCCCGAAGCTGGGCATCAGCCTCGCTGGTGTGCATAGCCCTCATAGCTCTTCAGGTCAGCAGTCATTCACTCCATTGAGTATTCCAAGTAAGTTTCTTTCTTTTCATTTCAATTTAATTAGTTTAGTTTTTACAATTAGCCAAGTTTTTTTCAATTTGATCTCATAATTTCAATTCTAATGAGCATTGATCTGCATTCAGAGAGTCCCTTTAGGTTGCTCTTTAGCTAGATATCGTATCCTATGATTCTAATTGAAAGTGTACTATAATACATATAAAAATATCCTGTAATCCAAGCATGAATTAGGTGGTTAGGTAGTCAATTGATTTTGTAGTGGATTTAGGTTTGAACTCTGATGTTTATTCTATCTGAAATTGATTTTCCTATGCTGGTAATGACTTGCCCTGTTCTAATTTAGTTTCATGCTGCTGGTTTATTGATCTGTCCTGTGCTAAATTAGTTTGTTTGGTGCTGTTGATTAGGTTTAAACTGTTATTGATCCTATATTGCTGTTTCATTGATTTACTTTTGTGCTAAACTGGTTTATATGATGCTGCTGCATAGTATTATTGCTGCCTTATTCTTATGTTGGCTGCTGCTACTTAATTTGTACCTTGAAGCAATGACTTTGCCTTATTCTTATGTTTGATATAAAGTAATTATCAACGAAAGTTGTTGTTTTGACAAACTGTTTTGACTACACCTTGAATGGATACTCAAGAATTTTTCGAGACTATTACAAAGTGAAAGAAATACCAAGACCCATTCAAAATAATTAAACAGAAGATGCGTATTTTGAATTTTAAGTTCAAACCCCATTTTTGGGTCTCCTGTTTGACATGTTCACTTGCTTTATGTTTCACCCTTTTAATGTATTAAATAATAATGCTTATGTCATTTTCTTCTATCTATTTTTATAAGTAACTTGATTAATTTTCTACTTGATTATCAATTATCATAACTCAGATCTTGTTACATACTCTAATTAATTTTGTATAAAACTTAAATTGAAAGACCAATTTTAAAGATTAATGCTCTTTCCAATGTTAAAAAAATAAAATTAAAAAAAAATATAGTTTTTCTTTTTTCAAATAAAATTTATAGGCAAGAAAGGGAGGTTTAATAATTTAATTCTTCATATAGTCACCGTTGTCCTGAACTTTTTTTATTTGTTTTGCATGAGTACATAGTTGGTGTAAATAGTTTTTTAGAGTTTGCCTTCGTAAAGGGAAAACCGGTTGGAAAAGAAATCCAATGTCCGTGTGCAAAGTGTGGAAACATTTATTGGCGTGAACGAGACGCCGTATATGAGCATCTTATTTGCTATGGGTTTGTCGAAGGTTATAAACGATGGACTAATCATGGGGAATCAGTAATCCCAACAGTAGTAGATACTGACATGGATGATCGAGGCGGCCTTGATGATATTGACGGGTTGCTGCGTGACGCATTCAGAAATATGGCAAATCTTGAGGAGGGGAACAGTGGGTTGAATGAAGATGCGAAGAGATTTTATAAGCTAGTAGACGAAGCAGGTCTGGAATTATATCCGAATTGTACAACTGGATTTTCGAGATTATCGTTCATCATTCGTCTTTACCACTTGAAGTGTCTACATGGGTGGAATAACACATCTTTTACCTCCCTCTTGGAGTTATTGAAAGAAGCTATACCTGATTTGAACATTCCCACTTCTTTTAATAAAGCTAAGAATATGGTTAAAGAGTTGGGTCTTGACTATGAAAAGATTGATGCATGTCCTAATGACTGCATGCTGTATCGGAATGAGTACATAAATGACTCAGTTTGCCGTATCTGTGGAGAGTCTCGATATAATCAGACTCCTACTACGGATGGCAACGAACCATGTATCAAAGGATATGGAAGTAAGTACTGTTCAAATTTAGTGGATTTAGGTTTGAACTCTGATGTTTATTCTATTTGAAATTGGTTTTCCTGTGCTGGTAATGACTTGCCCTGTTCTAATTTAGTTTCATGCTTCTGCTTCATTGATCTATCCTGTGCTAAATTAGTTTGCTTGGTGCTGTTGATTAGGTTTAAACTGTTATTGATCCTATGTTGCTGTTTCATTGTTTTATTTTTGTGCTAAACTGGTTTATATGATGCTGCTGCATAGTATTATTGCTGCCTTATTCTTGTGTAGGTTGCTGCTGGAATGAAAAAATTTTGAATTATTTGTGCAGTAGTGAATTTCTGAGTGTTAGCTATCAATACTGCTGCATTCTTGCAATAGCTGCTGTTTGAAGTGAATGATGATTGTGAATAATTCTTGAGTGTTTCCCTTCTTTTGCTGCATATGTATTGCATCATCAAAACCATTTTTTCTAAATATCTAAGATGTTTATTTCTTTTACGTGCAGGAAGACATGATGTGATGAAGAAAATATGTTCCATACAAATATCACATGGGATGAGTCTTACAATGACCTTAATTACTTATGTAAATGTAATATTTTGATGTGTTATGTACTTTTTGAGGTATTACATGTAATTGGAAAATTTTCACACTATTTGGATTTGTGTTGTTTAGACTAAAGATTAAACATATCTATCTTATAATGAAACTTTTATGATTTAGATTTCTTTAATTTCTTATTTTTAGATTTATTTTGTGATTATTATCATTTTGGGATGTGATTATAATTTAAAAAAATTGAATCTCATAAACAACAGGCTATAGTCACCGTTTTAAAAAACTGTGACCATA
>NC_029779.3:41597809-41601407 GCF_000817695.3 Arachis duranensis | reverse complement strand
TTTATCTATGGTCACGGTTTCAATTTTCAAAATCTGACACTTTAGGCCACGTTTTTTTACCGTGACCATAGGTTAATCTATGGTCACGGTAAAAAACCGTGACCATAGCCTTATCTATGGTCACGGATAGCCTTATCTATGGTCACCCCTTCTTAAAACCGTGACCATAGATAAGGCTATGGTCACGGTTTTTTACCGTGACCATAGATTAACCTATGGTCACGGTAAAAAAACGTGGCCTAAAGTGTCAGATTTTGAAAATTAAAACCGTGACCATAAAAACCGTGACCATAGATAAAAAAACCGTGACCATAGACCTATGGCCACGAGAGAATAGACCAGGGTAAAAAACCGTGACCATAGGTCCAAAACCGTGACCATAGATCTATGGTCACCCTTTTCACTAGCTATGGTCACGGTTTTTTACCGTGACCATAGGCCTTTTTTTTTTGTAGTGTGTCCTGTAGAGTAATCGTCATCTCTCCACATGACATATGAAAAGTATGAGACTCTAACCGCCATCTCTCTACTAACACGGATACCAAAGGTTAGTCATGGTCCCACTCAACCATGTAGGTCACATGCTCAAAACCAGTTCAGTCGTCGAAGGTATACTCTGATATATTCGTCGGATCTCACCAATAAATTCCGACGCATCTACAACACCCTATTAGGCTAAAAAATATTTGACATTTATGTCAAATATATGTTTAAAATAATATACATATTTTTATACTTATTAAACTTAAAATTTAAACATTATACAAATTAGTTAAGTCTGCCAGTAATGTGTTCTATTTGGTCTAATCTATATAACATATTTTCATAATCTATTAACTTTTGGTCCATTAAAGTATCTAAAATATCAAATAATTACAAAATTAATATGATTAATTTTTAAATCTACAAAATTCAAAAAATATCAATTTTATATTATTCTAAACAGTTAGCAAAATATATCTAAGTAATCACTTTTAAGTAACTTTTATAATAATTTCTAAATCAGTAAATTTGAATAATTATTCCTATAGTTCTAGGTAAATATCTAAAAATAATTATCCTTATATTTTTTAATAATTAAATCTAAATGATTATCTTTATATTTTTAAATAAATTATTTTGAATAATAAATTTTATATTTTTAATTAATTAAGCTTATATAATTATAAGTTTAAAATTATCTAATGCTAACTAATTATATCAAAAATTCTATTTTAAACTAATTATATAAAAATAAAATAATTTAAAAACAAAGAAGTAGTTTAGATAACTTAAAATTTAATTTAGGAAGAAAATCTTAAAATAAGAGGGTGAAAATGAAAAGGAGTAAAAGAGTAAAAATTAGAGAGAGTTTGTCGCAGATGAAAAGTAAAAGAGAAAGTATAGGGAGTCAATGGAATATTTGTACAATGTGTACAATAGAAATTTAAGAAGTATTAGAGATATAATCATTAATGTTACCGTTTTTCATCAGCTGAAATTTTTGGGATGAGTGGTATCATGACATGGTATTAGAACTCTAGGTGTGAAATGTCAAGAGTTTGATCCTTGATGAACTCTAAAATTAGTTCAAATTTTTTGGATGAGGACCTGAGATGTTTATTATCCCTAGTACTCGTATAGGTGATGTTTATTTTATAACTCAATAGTCCATTGTATATATTGTACACATAAACCATTAGCTCCCTAGCACTACCCAAAATAAAAAAATAAGAACACCTCGGTTTTTAGACTCAGCACATGATGTTTGCCACGCCAATGGGCAAACTCTGCATTTTTCGTGAAGTTTGTACAAATTTCATAAAAATGCAAGTTTGTTGATGTAGCGAACAAATTTGCTTTAGCTTAAAAAAAAAAAACGTATTTTAAAAAATAAAAATAAAAATATTTATTTTAAAAAATAAATAATATTTTTTTAATTTAATTTAAAAAATTTGCCAATTTTTCGGCCATACAAGTTTACTTGATATTTATCGATTATCATAAGTATATATAACTAATTTAGATTGGTCGAGTGGTTAGCTAGATTAAAAAAAAAAAGTAAGTGTACGTATTGCATTAACGGCATGTGGTAGTAGATCTGTCCGTTTCTTTTTCCCCTCTATAAATAGTTGTTTGCCAAGCTTTATTTCTAACTAGAAGCAAAATCAAAGCAATTGCTTTCGGGAATATCTATTTGTTGTTGAAAGATAAGAGAACATGGGGAAAGCACATAAGAATGTGGGTGCAGTTGTAATGATATTTGTTTTGGTGATAGGGATAGCAGAATGTCGAAACTTGAAAGAAGACGAAGTAGTCTCTGGAGTTGGAGCAGTTGGAAGAAACTATGTTGTTGGATTTGGAGATGGAAGAGGTGGTTTTATCGTATCAGAACCAGCAAGCGGGTTAGGAGCTGGAGTTGGAGCAAGTGGGAATGCAGTCGGAAAAAAATTTCATGTCGTATCAGAACCTGCAAGCGGGTTAGGAGCTGGAGTTGGAGCAGTTGGAAGAAATTTTCATGTCGTATCAGAACCAGCTGGAGTTGGAGCAGTTGGAAGAAATTTTGTTGTCGTATCAGAACCTGCAAGCGGGTTAGGATTCAGCAGTGCTGCCAGTGTGGGTCAAGGAATTACCGGTGCCACTGCTGGTGGTGGTGGTCTTTGAATTCATCTATTATGATGCGTGCAGTGTAATGCTTTTTCTTTTCTTTTTAATAATATACCATTCACTGTAATGCACTAATATATGGAACCCAATACGTAATACAAAATAAGCCTTCATCTCTCATCATTTCCTTCTTTGAATTTTTAACTACATATTCTCACGCCCATAGTAGCAGTAGTTCATAAAGCTCAAGAGAGGTGAACCATAATTTCAAATGTTCCTCTGCTTTTATCTATTGATCTCAATCATTATGTACATATTTTGTGATTGAGATTAGTGACTAAAATCAATTTCATAATTGAAATTAATAACCAAAAACATTGAAACACATTGAACTATGATATACATGATGAAATACTTCCTACAAAGTAGACTAAATTAAACAAGTCAAAAGGACAAATTTTTATGTATTTTAAACAAGTCAACAAAATATCAGTTCTACTTGTTTGTGCTAACGAGTTAATTAAACAGTTGATTTGTTTGACTCATTTTTTCTCCTTCCAGAATGGAAAAAATCATGGTTCTGAAAATTAAATTAGTTGGTTTAAACTAGTTAATCAAAACCGACCAGCAGATCAATCCCATTCAATGTGAAAATCGATTAGCACGAACCAATCAATGCAAAAACCTAAAAAACCAATTAAGTGGTGGATGAATCGATTTATTTTTTAGCAATTAATTGGTTTAAAAATAACAAAACACACAAAATATATTTAATTTTTAATTTATATATAATATATATAAATATATTATTTTATTAAATCTAGTTTAATTTGCGTTGAATACTTAAACTTTTGAATTTCTAATTCTATCAATTTGATGATCGATTTGTTTTTAAAACCTTAAAAACAATTACTATAAAATTTTAGCCAGTTTTTTTTACCTGATATATATCTGTACAAACAAAAAGGTTTATCATACAATCATATATTTTTGTATGGGAAAGCAAAGTCCC
>NC_029779.3:41596427-41597790 GCF_000817695.3 Arachis duranensis | reverse complement strand
AATAATAATAATAATAATAATAATAAATAAATAAATAAATAAATAAATAAACAAAATATATTAGTTATTAATAAAATAATACTTTTTATTTTTTATATTTAAACTCCTATTGAGTTAGCTGTTAGAATAAAGACATATAATTATCAAAATCGAACCAATTAAATTATTGAATCAATAAGTTATTGATTCAACCATTGAGTTATTAATTGAATTTATTCACTTGATCGATATAATTAAATAATTTTATAAAATTTTATCTTTTTTTTCATATGATAATTGTTTTTTAGTTTTGTTTTTGTATGTTTGTATCAAATTAAAATTTTTCACCTCAAGTATTTTATTGAAATTAGATTTAGAATTAATAATAATAAATAAATAAATAAATAAATAAAATAGGTTAGTTATTAATAAAATGATATTTTTAGTTTCTTATTTTTATGATATAATTTAATCAACTTTACGTATTATATATAAAATACAATATCTTAGATGATACATTATGTACTAGCCTAGTGGCAAGCATAATACAAGTGCTAATATCAGCGTGACATTACCAGGCGCGTGTCACCCACGGATTCGGTTCAAAACGAGTTTGGCCGACTCTGGATGGGTTTGATTGGATCGATCCGAATTTTACTAGTTCAATAAATAAAATGATCCTAGATCTAAATTGGACTGATTTAGAAGAGGAGTGCGAGAGACAACAGATTTTGTAATTTGTAATTATCAATTAATTATTATTAGTATTTTTAATAGTATAAAATTATATTTAATAATGTGAAATTAGTCTTTTTTTACTGATTAAGTGCTGACCAAATTTTAATAAAAATACTAGTTCTCTAGACTTTTTCGATTTGAAATTCAGTTTATTATTTTTTTGGTTGAATCGACTGGTTCCATTCATATTTTTAAGGGATAAGTATGATTTTGGTCCCTAACGTAGAGGTCGAAATTTTTTTTTGTCCCCGACCTTTTTTTCGCTATAAAATGGTCCCCAAGGTTTCAGTTTGTTTTAAAACCGTTCTTTGAAACAAAATGCCCCTATCCCTTCCCTTCTTCCCCAAAATCCCAGAAGCACAAGCAGAAGCACCAGCAGAAATAACAACAGTTATTAATTAAACAAAGCAGCAGCAGGACAACAACAATAACAACAACACCAATGAAACAACAATGGAATCAAGTAGAAACAGAAGAAGTAAGAGCAGAAACAGAACAACAACAACAATAACAATTTAACAATATAATCAATCAAGCAACCAGAATTAACTAATAATTAAAGCAAAAGCAAAATGGGAAAAGAAGAAGAAGCGGCGGACGGGTAGTGGCGGGATCAGAGACGGCAGGGCGGTGGTGCGGTGGTGCG
>NC_029779.3:41566574-41596412 GCF_000817695.3 Arachis duranensis | reverse complement strand
TTTCTTTTTTATTTTATTTTATATTTATTTTATTTTAAAATTTTTTTAATAAAGAATAATTTGGTAATAAAAAAAATAAAATTGGTAAAAAGGACGATTTTAAGACAAACTGAAACTTTAGGAACCATTTTATAGCGAAAAAAAAGTCGAAGACAAAAAAAAATTCCGGTCTCTATGTTAGGAACTAAAATCATACTTATTCCTATTTTTAATACTAAGTAATGACATACCATAAGATAGCAAGTTACTTTCAGATAAGATGTCGATTAGATAAAAATTGTAAAACTGAAGTAAACAACCTTCATACTATGATCCTCTTTTTCTTGTACCCAGCTCCCCACTCCAACAACAAACCTTAGAATCTCATAAAAGTATATTTTCCTGGGAATGTATTCTATTACTTGATTGCTTGATTGGGAGTCACATTGATTTTAAGATTAGGGACACAAGTATAATATGTGTTTCTGAAAAGAGAAATTTTATATAAAAAAGAAAAAAAAAGTCAAATGAGCAAATCTATGCGATCTTAATCTAAATTCATTTAACTCGCGAGTTATCCTAACCGAATTAAATTGAACTTTTTAAAAACAAATTGTGATTTTACTAGCTCGATTAATCCATTTTTAGGAGCAAAACAAGATGATCACTACCAAAAATATATTCATTATCATCGGATTTTGTTTTGGTTGTTTCCATTATAATTGCCGTTGGATTTTGTGTGGGAAGATTCGACGATAATACCTAAAATTAAAATTCTCGGAACTTTTACCGTCGGACATAAAAATATGACGCTGGATTTATCACAAAATTTTGGCACCAAAATAATTTAAATCGTGCGAAATTTTATCATTACTTACTTAAACGTGTTGTTTTGCTTAGTGAAATTGTCACTATTGGTGGATTTTTCCGCCACAATTTTATCATTTAGTAATGTGTTGATTTATATTTAAACAATTCTACTAGTTAATTAATAAAAGGTCTAGTCAACAAATATTTTTGAATTGTATTTTATACTAATTAGTTATTATTAATTCGTTATTATTTAAATTTTATTTTTTTAAATATAAAATTAATAATTATTAATTACAATTGTTTAAAATTGGCTGATTAGGAGTTATTTACCTATACTTTTTCATATTTTAATAATCTATTTCTTATTCCTGACTATTTTTAAGTTATTTACTCATCTAATGATGAATAGAGTATTCTGTCAAGTACTCTGCCAATTTAAACTTATGTATATTTTGTTGAATAAATGACCAAATGTACCCATAAAAGATGAAAACGCTGACAATTGTACCCATAGAAAATCGAAACTAACTTTGTACCCATTGAAGATGTGGTCCGTGTGACAGAAATACCCTTCATTGGTTTGACACCAGCTTCGTGCTTATACGAACCTAGGTGACACTCCAAACCCCTATCTACGTGGATTTGAACGTTATTATAAGGATTAACCCATGAAGTGGAAACCCTAGGGAGTCATCTTCCCCAATTTGAACCACACCCCAGTAAATGCAATTGACTTCAACCTCATCCAGTTTCAAGTGCACATAAGGAGAGAAGGAATTTTCTCGTGAGCCCTAGCATGTCGTTGCGAAGATATAACTCTCCTGCAAGTGATGGAACTTGCAGCAGTTCATCAAGTTCGAAGAGGATGAAGGGAAAGATGCTCGACGGGAAATCCAACTTTCTTTATTTTCTGACTCCACAATTGCATAGGCAATAGGATATATATGATTATTTGCATCCTGTCCTATTGCTGTCAATAACTGCCCCCGTAGTACCTTCTAAGAAAGGTTCCATCCAAACCTATTAAAGGTCTACAACCTCCCACAAATCCCTTCTTGCATGCATCAAAGCATACATATATCCTCAGAAACAAAGGATTCGAATCAGGTATAGGATTCGAATGTATCCTTACTGTCGAGTCAGGGTTAGTCTTTAGTATTTCATTACCATAATCACGAAGTCTTGCATACTGTGCAATCTCTGAACCCTCAATCCTCTCCTTCGCCTTCTTCATAGATCTGTAAATTTTTCTCTCATTGATGAGTACATCATATTCAGACCTGAAGTATTGGTCAGCCTCCCTCACTGTCAAGTTTGGTTGAACTCTAATCCTCTCCTCTAGCTCATCTATTACCCATTTCCCATCTGCTGACTTACAGTGATTATCTCTGCTACAAGTGTGTTCATTGACAAATGTCTTTACCTGATAGCTTGCGGAAAACGTTCTCTTGGCACAGTAGATTTGCCAAGGACAGTCCTCATCGTAGCATATAGCCTTGGATCTTGTTGAGTCACAACGAGCAAAGAATATGCTCCTGCCAATGTGGATATTAAACTTTCGGACAGCCTTTCTGAACTGGTTGAGAGTCTCAAACTCCATCCCCAATTCCAACCTCACCTGGCTAACCGGGGCATCAGCATTGCTCTGAGGAAAAATTGGAGTCTCAGTATCATCGTCACTTGCTATGCTATGCAAGTCCTCTGAAGAATAGCAATGATGTCCAGGGTTTTCATCAGAAAATTCATCCTCCTCAACTGGTACATAAAAGGTTGGTGGCTTCTCCGGATCAAGGTTCGGGATAAAGGATTGCCCTGTAGGGGGAGGCCTCCTGGTTGATCTCCTCTTGTTCCCCTTTTGCCCTCCATCAACCTCAAATGAAGGATTGCTTTGATTAGTTTGGGGGATCCTATTGGAGTCAGAGGATCGGCCTGAATCAGGGATCGATTGGGAAAGTGGATTCCTGCACGGCTGTGGGGTGTATTGGGTAAGTTGTTCAGGTTCAACAGGTTCAGAAACATTGGCTTCAGGCTGCTGGGAGGGTTGTGACTGACTTGATGGTGGCTGATCTGGTAGGACAGAGGTTGGAGGAGGCTGAGAAAAATGTCATGCTTCATGGGATGATGCTGGTGGTGGATGTGCTGTCTCCTGGGACATACTGTGACTGTCCTCTTTTTGGGCCACAACTTCAGCCTGTTTATTTTCTTCATGGGCCTCTACCATGTTCTGGGCCTCACCCCTTCTTTGGTCCTCTTTCACAACTTGCACATTACCTACAATTTCAGCATCATCATGATCTTCCACTACTACCAATCTTCTCTTTGGATTCTTCTTTGGTGTTGGCGTCCTTTTGACACATGTCTTTACTCTCCTCTTTGACGGAGTCATATTGTTCTCCTCAACAATCACAGCCTGGTCCATCGGATGCTCTGTATACACATTGATTTTGTTTCCATTCTTCACGGCTGCCTCATATATTCTAACTACATCCATATCAACCCTTAGGTCCCTCAACCCATCATCAAGCTCCTTCCCCGGTTCTTGCCAGTAAAAATTAGAAACGGACGTATATCCAATGTCCTTCAACAAATCAGTTATAAAAAAACCGTTCAGTGTATCAACGTTCACCCTATTGATTTCTGCGACTTCACCACCAGTATAACTAATTGTCCCACCAGACCCTCTCTCAAACCGTCCTCTATGATTAATACACAGTGTTATATGGATGGTGGCCATTCCTGGAAATGAAAATACCCAACATAAGCTAAGAAAACATTGTATCTAACCACATGTAACACAAACCCTAACCCAACTTTTCTACCAACCCTCAGCAATCACATGATTTCTAACTAATGGGAATGACATGAAATTAATCAAAAATGCTATGAGATACCTCTGTTCGCTGAGCAGCAAAGGTAGTGAGCTCTGCGCCATCCACCACGACACCCTTAGGCTACGTATTGGCTTCGTACTAGCTTCTTCGACTTGGGGACGACGATGACGAAACCCCTTGATTCACCTTCTTCGCGTGGGAGTTATTCACAACACGTCTCCGATTGGGAAAGCATTCGATCGCGACCAAAATTTCTCTGCTAGGGCACACCTTTCCTCTCCCGCGCAATGTTCCTCAAAAACCAAACAGTTAGCAACAAAAAAAGGTTTAATCCACGTAGATAGGGGTTTGGGGGGTTTGGAGTGCCACCTAGGTTCGTATAAGCACGAAGCTGGTGTCAAACCAAGGCAGGGTATTTCTGTCACACGGACCACATCTTCAATGGGTACAAAGTTAGTTTCGGTCTTCTATGGATACAATTGTCAGCGTTTTTATCTTTCATGGGTACATTTGGTCATTTATTCATATTTTGTTTTTAAAAGTTTTGTGATTTGTGAAGTATCTTTTATTTTTATTTTTTTTATAACTTCAACACTTGACAATCACTTCCTTAATGTTTATATGCATTTAAAATTCAACATTTAATTGATACAGGAAAGATTAAGAGTCAAGAGTAGAAAAAAGTTTGTTAACATGATTGCCATTTTCACCACAAAATTAAATGTAAATATACTCTTATATTCTCTTCTCTCTAATGAATCTATTTAGTATTTACATCCAGGACTTCCTGAACAGCTAATTTCATTTTGTTTGATTGGGATGCCATATATGAAAACAGTAGATGAAAGGAAAATGTTCTAATTAAGAAACTACCACTGCCCCTATATATATATATATATTATCAAATTTTGATTTTGTAAGAATTCTTATTAAACGGTGCACTTGATTCTTGTTTCCTCTTGTTATTGTTGATGGGTTGGGTTTCCTCTTCTTCCTTGGATCTTGATTTCAATAAATGGGGTTTCAGCTTGTTCACATCTGATTGTTGAACTGGTTTCAGAAAGAATTCTTCAGCCCCATCTTCCAAGCATCTGATCAAAATAAATGAGAATTTAGACTTATTTGGCATTCAGTCAACTAATGCACCTAATTTGTTTAAAAAAATGTAAAAGATATTTATACAACTAAAAAGTTGATGATATTGGATTGGGTTATGGGATCCAATTTCCTCACCTATTGATCCTTGATGGAACATTCTCCGAGGACATGATCACAACTGGTATGTCTTTAAGAGAATTTGATTCCTGCAAATCAATGAACCTTTATTAGTATTTAATATTTATATTTAGAAAATAAAAATATTTAAAAATTTTTACTAGTGATATACTTATCACGTCTTCTAAAGACACATGCTAGACCTTTATATTTATTGAAATCTATTAAGAGAACGTGAATTAAGAAGACGAGTCCAACTTCAAATTTGGTTTGAGTTTTGTTATGGTTTTGAAAATTTAGAAAATATCACAAGTGACTGTTTGTATTGTTTGAGAAATCCATATCACTGGCATTTATGAAATCAGATCCCTTCTTTTCAAATTATTTTCAAAAATAGGAAAATAAAAATGTTGATCCTAAAATCAAATCCATAATTAATAATTTGATTTGACCAAACTCTCTGATCCATTGAAATTTTGAAAATGATAAACAAATAATGTCAGAAAAATTTACACTAATTAAAGATCATACCAATCAAAAGCTACCTTAATTTTTCTTAGCAAATCATGGCCAGTCATTTCTGGCATACAGTAATCTGTTATGATCAGATTTACATTAACTTCTGCATTCTGCATAAAATAAGTATAAGAAATTATAGCAAAATATTAACACAACTTGTTCATTTAAAATTATTTCTTTCTATCCATAAAAATAAGCTAATGACAAAAGAATTGAACCTGATGAATTTCAGGTGTCTCATAACCCTTTAGTTTATCTTCAACCATACCAAGGTATTGTAAAGCCTTAATGGCAGAGTCCACTGTTGTAACTGCAATTACATCACATTCATAAGAATAAGATACCATATAACTGCAATTACTACTAACTTTAGTAACATAACTTTTTAGCTCTAGCACCAAAAAAAAAATCCTTCATTACATGCAGATGAATGGAGCTAAATCAAGTTTAGTCAAGTTTAAACTCGACTTTAACAATTGAATCTACTTTAAAACTCAATTTCAAGTTATAAAAAAAACTCATGAATTAGCTCAAATAGCTAAAAGACAAGGATGCACTTAATTTTTATTTTTTATTTTTAAAATTTATGAAAAAAATTGGTCAAAATAAAAAATAAAATTTTATTGTTTTTGTAATTTTTTTAAAAATTATAAAAAATAAAAAAAATCAAAATACAATTTTTTTTTATATATATCAGCAATAGGAATTAAGTAACGGGAGGGAAATAATGAAAAAAAAGAAAAGTACCATGAAATGAAGAGGTTTTGAGGAGCCTCTCAATCAACATTCTATCAATTAGGCTGTCATCAACAGCCAAAACATGGAACTGTGCCGCAGCAGACATACCCATAATAATTTGTTGAAAGAGATAAAGTATTGGGAAAAGAAGAGAAGAGAAAGAGATTAAGATGAAGATGGTGGTGATGGTGATGAATCATGAGGACTTGGCATTTTATTGGGGAGCCAGGTCCTAGTCATGAAGATGCATAATCCACATAGGAAATCTCACAGTTTGGAAAGGGAGATCCCAAAGATTTCATCAAGAATCTCCATGATATTCTACGTTGATTCTTGAATTCACGAATAAGCAAAGAAAGTTCTCTTTGTTTTTATCAATATTTTGAAAAAGACTCCTTATCCATAAAAATCAAATATTAAATCAGTTNTATTGTATTTTTAAATTGTAAATTTTCTGTCAAATTAAAAAATTATT
This sequence comes from Arachis duranensis, assembly GCF_000817695.3. NCBI lineage: Eukaryota > Viridiplantae > Streptophyta > Magnoliopsida > Fabales > Fabaceae > Arachis > Arachis duranensis. Next base: position 41,589,842 of record NC_029779.3, on the reverse strand, counting down.
TTTTCTGATCAGCTAATAAATAGTCAATAAAAAATTAAAATACAATTTCTTGTTTAGCCAATAAGTGAGGAAAAAAAAAGAAAGAGAGAGAAGACTAAAATCAACGGATACTAAATGTTAAAAAAAGAAAGATTTTCAAACTTTTATTCACAACCTAAAAAGAAATATTGTTCTTAGAGCCAACATAAAAATAATCATTATAAAAATAAGTGATTGTTATGAATGTTTAAAAGATAGTACTTAAATTACTAAAAAAATTAAAAATTAATATTTTATTTAAAATATAAAAATAAATAATTTTTAAAATTTATTATAAAAAGTAAATTGGATAAAATTAGATACCAACTCATAAATACCATAGAATTTTACCAAAAAAATATTGGGGTAGTGCTTTGTATGTTCTGATTTTCTAAAATCATTCTGGCTTTTCATGAGAGCTAAAGGACATTTGTTTATATCAAAGACAGATCTCATTCTATTTTTTGGCATGTGCATCACTTGCTTAGTGCTTACCAAGCCCCACACATATCAGTAGCACCACCAATCTTGTAATAAATTAAAGATGATTTCCCTGAGCGGTGGCGGAGCTTAAAAATATTGAGGGGGCAAAAATTTTCATATAAAAAGTATATAATAGCATTTATATATAAACAAAATTTATAAATATCATTATCCTTAAAATTTGATAATAAATAAATAATTTTATAAATAAATTTTATGAAATATCTTAAAGTGATAATTTTTTGAGTTTTGAATAACTTAAAATCTTTAGCAATTGAATTAAAACTAAATTTTTAGTATTTTTGTTAATTTTATTGTCTAATTCTAAAAAATTAAGATGAAATTCAGCAGATGTAATTCTTTAAATATATAAATCGTAATATATGTAAAAAATATAATTACAATGATAAAAATTAATATAATACTTATTGAATATTTTTCTTATAAAAAAATTAATTAAGAATAGTCAGCAAATAGTATTAAATTAAATAAATGATCTAATTTCTTAAAGATGGTATAAGAAAATATAATTGTATAGAATTTAGTTTAAAAGATTTAAATTATAAAAGTTGTGACTCATAATTTTTTTATCAATCTATACGGATACAACAAAACTATTATTTATTAGATATCTTAATATTTTTATCTAAAAAAATTAAATTGAAAAACCAATAAAACATAAAATAATATTTAAAAACAAATCAATTATTCTAATGATTATGATGATGACAAGTCTTGTTGTATTCTACTAAATAATTATAATTTTCAAAAGCCCATTAATAAAATATGTTACAAAATATAATATATATTTAAATAAATTTTTAAAAAATTTTGTATTGAAATTTTTCGACACTAAAATTTTTTTATTATGTTGAGATCAGTCTTTTAACTTTATAAAAATAAGATATATGTCTTTTTGTCATATTTTTTTAGAATTTATTTATTCAAATGAAAACAATGAATCTAATTAAAATTAAATGAATCTAATGAGTTATGTGTAGTAACCAATATCAAGTCCGTTAGTCATTTTTATCCTTTTGTTGTCGAAGAACCTTTTTTTATAGTAATTACTGTCAGGTGACATCTTATTTACTATCATGACATTGTACATTGTGTGACGTGACTTTTTTAACGATACAATAAAAAATAATTGCCAAATTTTTTGAATTTGTTAAATTAGAATAAAAAAAGATTTATGTACATGATTTCGCTAGTACAGGTTAAGAGAAGGATCAGAGATTTGCCGACCTTGGTGGTGATAAGGTCGGACCTCTAGAATAATGGGGGGTAGTACTGGCAAAGAAATTTCGACGCTCAAGTCAGAATCGATCAGAGAGGTATAGGTAAGGGTTAGGAATGTGTAACGTACCTGAGGGAGCCCTTAGCTCTCCTTATATAGTTTGTGTCTGTTATCTTATCTTATCTTATCTTGTTGGATAAGATAAGAGAAGTATTTGAATTTGAATATTGGTTAGGGATTAAAGTTTGGAGTTTGGACCATGGTGAGGGCCTGGACCTGGGTAATCGGGTCGTTATTGCTCCGATAGGGGGACTCCAAGGATCGGGTCAAAATAGTTTCTCCCGGAGTGAGAGAGTGTGCTTGCTCAAACTCATCGCTGGAGGAGTTCGTTTTGTTGTGGGATTGGGAGTCGCGAGCCTGGCATGCGGAATGGAGTGTCATCCCAAACTTTTTGGCTGAGATTGGAAGTCCGTGGAGCACTTGGTTGCTCCATTAGTTGCTGATGCATTTCTCGAAAAAGAAGAGTTCTATCAGTTGCGGTTTCCAAGACATCATAATGATATTTAATGCGAGGAGAGGAGTTTTGGGTTTCTTTTCCATTTTTCCCTCCGTGTGCTCATTCGAAACGTTGGGGTTTTTTATTTCTCTTTATTGTAGCTGCTTCTCCTTCTCTCTTCTTTTACCTTTTTATTTTATCTACTCGAACGCTCTCTACATTTTCTCTTTGGCACTGCGTTTTTACTGGATTGTTGGGCTTTTTGAAGGGGTCGTAGTGCTGTATTTCCCTGTGCGCATTGCACTTTCACTTCTGCCGTTCAACTTTCTGAAAATCAGGCTAGTGCTCTTTGTTTATTTTTGTTACTTGTGCGTGGCTGTTACTTCCATATTTCCCCTTTGGTTTATTTGCTTTTGTATTTTTCTTTTCAGGGGTGTTTTTTGTTTAGGGGTAATAAGAAAAAAGGAGGTGCCACTATTTTGACACAGTTTTATGTTTGCGGTAGCGGTAGGAAAATAAAGGGAGATGCCATTGCTTTTTAGATGTTTTTAGGTGCTTTTAGCATAGAATTTGTATGGTTTTCTCTTATGGGGAGTGGAATGACGGTGGTGCCCCCTTTGTTTATAGGTATGGTCTGGCAGAGAGCTGAGGGTGCTAGGGTTCCCGTTGTTCCGGGACCGAAAGCGTGTCTAACGATTATTATTAGGTGACCTCCGACGTGTGGGGCACACCTTCTCGGCTTACGGAGGAGGACCTCCAAAAGTTACGCGACGAGGACGCGGTGTGCGGAGGTGGTGAGGCGGAGCTTTAATATGTGCTTTTGCTCTTCGGGGCGGATGAGCGGGTTTACTACATAAACCTTGATTCCCCATGAGTCGCCGACTAGATGTGGGTTTACGAGTCCATGTCCACGAGGTTGGGGGTGTGGCTTCCCTTTTCTACATTTGTTCAAGCCTTGCAGAATTGGTGTTTGGTGGCACCGTCTCAACTGCATCCGAATAGTTGGGTGCTATCCGGACTTTCAAACTAGTCTCTGAGTATTTGGAGCTTCTTGCTCGTGTGGAGCTCCTTTTGTATTTTTTATGTGTACTCTTCCAAAATACAGAGTCCCAAAATATAACACTCTGCTTGCAGACATAACTTCAGACGCATACCGAGGTGTCTCTCATACCATATATATGTTGTTGTTTTCAGATGCAGGTCGAGAGACACCTCGGTAAACGTCTGGAGTTCTGTCTGCAAGCGAAGTGTTATATTTTGGGATTCTGTATTTTGGGTTTATGCTTTATATTCTGTAGTAGATTCTCCTCTGTATGTATAACTTTATTTTATTCCTCTTAGAGGTTGATGTGGAGAAACAGGTTGTTGTTTTATCTATTTTGGGATATGTATATATCTATGTATTTATACTTTGGCCAGCCTTAACTTTGCAGGTTGAGTCGGAGATTCGGTATATTGTAACTCTTGACATTCTACTCTTTATACTTATGTGTTATCCTTTCCTATTTTACTCGGTTTACATTCATGGGAGCAATGCGCTTTTATTTTTGCGACTTATTGTTTAACCTTTCTTTCAAAACTCCTTGAATATATATTCATTTCACCTATATGTATGTATGTATGTATGTATGTATGTATGTATGTATGTATGTATGTATGTATGTATGTGTGTGTGTGTGTGATTTTATTTTTAGAGGTCGTAATACCTAGTCACCTCAGTCTTATGACTATAGCATAAGATTCTGTGTGGTAGAGTGTTACATTATGATATCAGAGCAGTTCGTCCTCGTGAGCCTGTGAGATGGACTGCTTATACTTCAATGCGTACTCTGAATTGTGCCTGTGCTATTTAAGATATCTAACCGATATGTCTAGCATGAAGTTCATGAGTGTACCTTTGGTAAATTGAAGCACTTAACTTGAGATATTGAGACTGATCACCTTAATATCACTTATTTTATGTGGAACCTGAATTGGCAACTCGTGGACGGGGTCGCGGACGGAGAGGAAATGAGAGACCCGCTTTGATTGGCAATCAAGCTGAATTTCTGGCGGCGATGAACCACCTTATCAACACTATGCAAGTTAAGGCAGCGGCTGTCAACCAAGCGATGGGAAGGATGAGCGGAAATGAGAATGGTAACGGAGCTGGAGGAAGCTCAGCTGCAGGTCCAGGTGCTCAGCAGTGAGCTGTAGTTTGTCTGAAAGATAGCGAAAACCTTTAAGATCTTTTATTTACATTTTGCTTAGATTCTCTCCGCTTTTGTTTTTTTAAAGAACTCATGCTATGTATTTAATCCTTTTGAAAACTTGCCTCTAGAGGCCCTTATGTATCTTTTGGGAGAGATTGGGAAGTATCGTTGTCAACTACTTTTATACTGTACCCTAGCCGGCCTAAACTTCGCGGGTCGCGACTAGTAGCTATTTACTAGTGTTATATATTTGTACTTTGTCTTATTATTACTCTTTTTATGGCTTTATCTGTGTATCGTTTTCGATTCACGCTTTGCCTTCTAATTGTCGATACGTGAGTGTCACGACTTCGCGATTTTATTTTCACTCTTTTCAGGCTTCTCGATTAATACTTCTTTTCAATTATACTTATAATTATGTATTATAATCCACCTTGAGAGTCGTACCACCTTATTATCATTAACTTATGACTCGAGTATAAGGATTTGAATATTAGGTGTTACAGTGCTTCTATATAAGTTTTTGAATATGTCACATTAATGTTGTAAATTATTTTTTCTATTTAAAAAAAATACTATGTCATAGCTCATGCTCTACGTGATGGAATTTTAAAATAAAAAAAAAAGAAAACTCAATTCTCACTTACAACTAGATATTTTTTCACATTTTTAAAAAGGGAACAGTTAGATAAAGATATTAAAAAGTATTTTTTTAAAGATATTTTTTAAAAATTAAAATTTAACACATATAATTAATTAAATTGTGTTATTTTTATTAAAATTAGACTGGACAAATCAGTTTAACCAAAAAATTAATAAATTAAATTTTAAATCGGTATAAATTAATATTTTTTAGGAAAAAAGACAGATATGGGTTTATCAATTTTTCGGTCAATTAATTTGTCTGATCTAATTTTGACAAAAATAACATAATTTAATCGATTATATATATTAAATTTTAATTATTAAAAAATATTTTTTTAAAATGTTTTAAAAGTGAACCCCACCATTCTTCGGTTCAACACCTCTCGTCTTTATCTTTGGCAATAACACACAAAAAAACTTCCATATCCAAATTTTTTAAGGAAGATTGCGTGTGCTGCGCTTCTTTCTGCATGTATGCGGTATATATACGGTATTTGACCAAATATAATGTACATGCATGTATCACAAATAGGGGTGTTTTGTGATGCAGTTTAGTTCGGTTTTAAGAGAAAACGTCATCCGATTCGAACGCTTAATTTATGTGCGGTGCAGTTTGAATTAGATGAACTTTTTTTTGAAATCCGATCCGATCCGATTCGATTACAAACGGTTTGAATCGGTTTGGATTTGCAATTTTTTAAAAAAGAAAAATTAAATACATATAATAAGTCTCAATATCAAATTTTAAATAACCAACAATAACATAACAAATTTTAACAATATCTTAAAAAGCAATAATAACATAACAATAGAAATAAAATTATAGGTTAGTTAAAATAAATAAATAAATAATATTTTGAACATAAAATATTTATTAAATAATAATAATACATGAATAATAGAAAAATGTATAACAAATTGAACATTTTATAAGTATAATTATAAATATAATAATAAAATAATAATATTATAATATTTTGTACGGTTTGGATTGAATTAGATCGATTATGAAAAATAGATCCGAAATCCAATCCAATCCTGCGGTTTGCAAAAAACAGAATCCAATTCAATCTGAACTAGTGCGGTTTTAATTGATTTTCGATTTAGATTGAATTGGATTAAGGGTTTAATTTGGATCGGTTTGAATTTGAACACCCCTAATCACAAATGCTTCTACGTGTGTAAGAAGAATCCAGTAGCCAATTCTATTTGCTTTTATCTTAAACATATATAAACATGAAGAAAGGGCAGAATTGCAAAAGCAAAGATATCATATCTAATACTAAGGTAACCATAGTAAGGCAATGCATTGAATGTGCCAAACCTTACCCCTACCCTAAAACAGTTTATAAAACAAGAAACAATGCATGCACTGAATGCCAAGGTGTTACTAGCTATTAATTATTGATGAAAAACTACACCATATAGATCAGACTCTTGGACGGTATTTGTTGAACCTGAAACCTTGATTGTTGCTACTTCTTTCAGCCTCATCCACCTTTTTGTACACATAAGACTTGGCTAGCAACAAATACACACACAAGCTCCCAACACTCAATCCAGCCAAGACCCAATAATAGTAATCAAGGTGTGCCCTGTTTATATTGTTACCCAACCATTTTTCACCGCTTCTTGAGCTTATGTCCTCCACAATAGCTATAACTATATTGCTAACAAAGCTTCCGACTCCTACTATGCTTATATAGGCGGCCGCGCCCAAACTCCTCATTGCATCTGGCATTTGATCATAGAACAATTCTTGCAGGCCGACGATTGTGAAGGCGTCGGAAACGCCGGTTATCATGTACTGAGGAAGCATCCACCAAATGCTCATAGGTATGACTGCTTTGGGGTCATCAATGAGTCCGTGGTCTCTAGCCACGCCAACCCTTTTGGTCTCCACGAGTGCTGACACCACCATGGTCAAAATAGACAAGGCTAGACCAACTCCAATCCTTTGTAAGACCGTTATACCGGCCGGATGGCCTGTGAATTTCCTTGCGAGGGGAACGAAAATCCGGTCATAGATTGGAACGGCCAGAAGGATGAAGACTCCGACGAAGCCTTGGAGGGATGCCGGAGGGATTTGGAAGTGGGGCCCTATGGAACGGACTAATGTGCTTCCTTGCTTTGTGAAGTATGTGTGGATTTGAGATTGGACAACACAGAACATCAAGCAACTTAGCCATATAGGGATTAGGCGAAGGACAAGCTTTACTTCTTCTACTTGAGTCACTGAACATAGCCTCCATGGATTTCTTGTTTTGCTTGATGCATCAACTTCATCTATGATCATTGCTTTGTCCAAAAAGCTGTTTACAATTTCCACAGTAGAATTTTGTTTAGGGGTATTTCCTCTATGATAATATGTCGTAATAAAATAACAATAATGATTCCAAGACAAAAGAAAATCAGCTCAAATAATATGGTATTTTATTTAGTATTAATTAATTATGGTCATTATAACTGTGGAGTTATATATGTTATATGTATAAAATTATAAATGTAGTGTTAAATAAGATTATTTTAGTTATTGTAGTATTACCACCAATGATGCACGGATACTAATACGGGTACGGGACACGACATGATACGGAACACGCCGACACGCGAATTTTAAAATTTTATAAGATATGAGACACGCATACATCTAAAATATAAAGTATTTTTAGATATATTGTAATGATATTTTGATATTTTATTGATATTAAAATATAAATTAATTTTTTAATTATTTTTATTGTCTTATTTTAATTATATCAAGTATTTAAAATATTTTTTGTTTTAATAAATAATAATATATACTATATTTAAATTTATTTTAAAAATATATATTAAAAATAATACTAAACACGCTGACACGTGATAATATTTAGGTGTGTCGTATCTAAAATATGTCCGAAACAACTCCGTAAAATATCCGTCGTAGATTACCACAAAATAAACCGTCCACTATCGAAGAATGAAAAAAATCAACACAAATAATTCCGATCAATGCACACAATGAATATTCAATGGGATTGGATAATTAATGTAACGTTCCTTCCTAAAACAGGTCAATTTAGTTTTGAGAAATTTTACAATGAATTCATAAGTCTTTGATAGAATGAAACGAAGATTTTGGAAAAGAAGAGAGGGATCATTTTATGGGGTTTTAAACCTTCACAAAATATAAATAAAATTCTCATAAAATTAATTTTTATTATTATTTAAATAAATTTTTAACCAAGAAATCATATTGTCCCAAAATAAAAAAGTTGAAGGTCAAAGTCTCTTTTTTTTTAAGACATGAATAGCTTTGTCTTTCGTAAAAATAGACAAAGACCGGTTTAAATGTTTACTATTATAATTTCTTTAGAGAGTTGTTGGTATTCTTCTGTAGGAATTTATAAATAGAGAAGAGTGGCACTTACCTACAGTGTTGAGTGTGCTGCAAGGCGTGAAATTTGAGTTGATGATCATGGAGCTGGTTATGCTCCTCCTCGTCCTCCCCATAGTAATAATCAGTGTGGCCGGACTTGTCCTTCACACGCCACTTGCGCGCCGCCGCCACGAAGACTTGGGCCATCGTAGTGAATGGGCTTCCTTGTGGGCTTTCCTTTCTATACCTATTGATTCCCAACAAGAAAAGCGCCAACGCTATTGCCAGGACTCCTACCAGCACTCCTAATCCTACTCCCCATCCAACATTGTCCTGCTCATATATATTTAAAATTAATAAATTAAGAATTATCTTATTGGCCCATTCAGTAAAATGATGATGCTAGATCATGTCATGAAAAAGGAGTGATTTATATGGAAAGTGATTTAATTTTACTTGAAAACTTTAAATTACATCATTTTCTTTCTTTACCTTATTGTGTGAAATTTATATGCTTACTTCTCATTTGAATTAATATGGATACATGGATAAAGTATTTTTTTGTTTAACATTTTTACAATATTTTTTAATTTATATTATCATTCATGTAGCCAGATGTGTGTATGTTGTTGATCTATATTAGATAAAGGAATTTTGTATTAAAAATATAAATTAAAGTCTTTACTTACTGTTACAAAAAAGGAATGTGTTACATCGTTAGTATTTTTTTTTTGGTAGTTCATCGTTAGTTAAAATTGAATATTCACTGCATATTTCAGAGAATTGCCAAAATAGTTTTTTTTTTTTTAACATTGAGCTGATCTAACAATGTATAGCCCATTAGATTTCTTTTTGTATGTGATCTTAAGTTTGGGTTGTAAGGATTATACCAAAACCAATAATGTTGGAAGGGTAGCCACAAACTTTGGGCCGATATGGTAATAAGATTCAGACATGGAAAATAAAAAAAATACAAATTTTAATCATATCTTTACAAAAATATTTAGTTGATACTTGAATGCTTTAAAAATATCATAATAAAGATATGGTAATTTTATATGACCAAATTATTTTGATAATAAAAAATTTAATTTAGTCTAATAATTTAATAGTATAGTAAAAATCAGTTAAAAAAAGAAAAAAGAACACCAGATAAAAAGAAAAAAAATTGTTTAAATTTAGGTATTAAAATAATTTGTTCACTCGGTATTATGTTATTAGATAATAGTATAAGACTTAAATCTTTTATAATGTTGACATGTCACAATTAGCATCTTATTTAATTATATTTTAGCAACTGTTTTTTTCTGTAAAATATTAAAATAAATAAATAAGTGAATAATGATCCGCTTGGCTCACTTTTACAGCAGATAATTCCTTTCGCCTAATGTGCCCACATATGATGCATTAAGACCACCACGAAGAATATATTAGGTATACTTGCTCTGATGGTTCTTACATAGTTTCGTAAAATTTTTAATTAGATTTTTATATTTTTTTTAATTGAGTTTTTTATTAATTTTTGAGTTTTTACATTTTTCTTTTTTTATTTAAATTTCTATACTAATTTTTTTAGTTAGGTCCCTATATAATTAAACTTATTATTATTAAAAGAGACCTAATTAAAAAAATTAGTATAAGAACCTAACTAAAAATAAAAATTATAGAAATATAATAAAAAATTTTGTAAAATTATAGAGACCAATAGAATAATTAAACCAATATATTATTCCTATCTGTTTATGTTGGTGAAATTTGCTCCTAAAAAACGAAATGTTTGTAGTCCATAAGTTTCTCCTTGTATGAGATCATCATCACCCACTATATTAGCGAATTCTATGGTATTTTTTTATGGTGGTATTTAAATTAACTAACTTATTTTTAAAATAAAAATATTTAAAATAAAAAATTTAAAATTTAAAATTATCTATTTGTTTTTTTGGGTAAATTAGACACAATATTAAAAGTAGGTAACATTCATCATATATATTACTATATTTTTCATATTATTGGTTTATGCAACAATTTTTATACTGCCGTCGAAAACTTTTACTTTATATTTTATCAGGAGTTTAATTTGTATGTACTGATAATATAAAATATTTTATATAATTAATATAAAAAGTATTTATTTCACTAATGTAATTTTATGTAATTAGATGTATATATAAAATAATTTTACAGTGTATATTAAAATTAAATTCTTTTATTATTTACAAATAAATTTGTTTTATAAGAAAATGCTCTTCTAATAATTTTCAATATCAATTAATATATAAAAAAATAATACTCTTAAGAATGTGGTTAATTAGCATAATTACCTGAAGATATATGACTACAAAAACTGCAGCAGCAGAACCAGCAACAATGCCCAAGTACCACCAATTGAAGAAGGAACTTTTGGCTTCCTTCTCCTCCGGCGTGTCCTCGTCGAATTGATCGGCGGCGAAGGTTTGGACGCACGGCTTGTGCCCTCCGTCGCCGATCGACAACACGTACAGCGCCAAGAAGAATAGCGTTGTGTGTTTAACTACCGACACTGATAGTGTCAAGAAAATCATCCCCTGTATTGTGTTAAATATGATGTCACAGTCCTTTTCAAAATAGAAAAGAAAAAAAATCACTCTGATAATAACATTAACAGAAATATTATTTTTTTCATCAATATATTTTCATACATACGTATATACATATAAATTAAAATACATATGCATATAAATTAATATAATTTTCATGCATACATATACATATAAATTAATACAACATAATTTGCAAACTTCTCATGTTTCATAGAATCTGCATATAATTTTGCGTTCCTGTATAACTTTGAATCAAAATAAACAATATATTACTACTCAAAATTTTACCGCATACTTCTTTTTTTGATATTGATTTTTCTGTTTGAGAGTTGCATGTGGCATTATTAGTGTTTGAGACCATTCTATGAATGTTGACAAAAAATTATTGACAACCTACCAAAATTCAAGAATAAATAAATAAAAGATGAGAAGTGGTGCATTTTTTTTAAAATAAATTATATTTTGTTTTTCTACAAAATATCTAATTAAGTAATACTTCTCTCTTATTTATTTATAAAATATATACTTTCATCTCCTGTAAAATTTTAAATATATATACTTTAATCCATTCAACCAAAATACCATTTAATAGTTATTATAATTATGCATATATATATGAGTAAAGCTAGGAAACCAAAAATATATCAGCCAAAATCCAGCCAAATACTTTTGGATGAATTCAAAATTTTTACGAGTTAATATATATGGATGTTTCTTCTACTAAGTATTAGAATGTTTCTTTTTCACATTAAATGGATGTTCTTTTGTATATTTTTCGAATTTGTGATTGTTAGAAGTAGATATATTAATGTGAGAAAAACGAGGAAGGTTTTTATAGGTTTTAATTAGGTTTACTTAATCAATTTAAAATTCTTTAAATTTTGAATTTAAAAAATTTAAAATTAATTAATTATTGATATAAATTAATATAGTTTTGTTTAATTTTTGGTTGATAAGCTTTTGGTTCCTTATACTTTTCCTATATATATATATATATTAGTAATGTATTTTTAATGTAACAAATTTTATTTATTTTTAATGTTTTATTATTAATCATGAGATATATAAAAAGTTTAAATAAAATAATTTTATAACAAGTTAAAATATTTTATAATGCGATAAATATTAAAATTAAATAAATTTTTTTACAATAATAAATATATAACTTATAGTATTATTGTTTGAATCAACTAAATAATTATTATTAATTTATATATAATTATAATAATTATTATTGAGGAGTATTAGGGGCCAGCAAATTTTGTGTTTTGTAATCATTAATTGGCCATCAATAGTATTTTTAATGGTGTGAGATTACATCCAATGATGGAAGATCACTCACTTTTTTTTTATGGTTAAGTGCTGGCCAAATTATTAAAAAAATGCTGGCCTCTAGACTTTTCCATTATTAAATGGTATTTTGGTTAAACAAATTGAAATATATATTATTTTTTAAATAGAAAAAATATAATATCATTTAGATAAAATGAAAATGTCAGTTTCTCATAAAAAATACGATTTATTAAATTTAATTAAATTTCACTTCTACAATTGTGGGTACTTTCACATAACTGTAACAGGTAAGCGCATGCATGTTGCATGGGCTGACTAATGTATAATGTGGACAAAAATCCTACCAAAGAAAATGTGCAAATCTTATAATGGGAATATTGGAATCATACACTTTATGTACGAGTCCTTTCACGGCTGATTTTTTTTTTGGAGTAATATATTTAAATATTATAATTTTTGATATTTTTAACATTATGAAAAATACACAAATTAAAAATTCTGAGTTTTTTATTTTAAATTTTTTATTTTTTTAAAATAAAAATTAGACAATCCAATTTTAAAAATAAAAAACTTGATTTTTGTACTGCAAAAATTAAATAGTCCAATTTATATACATTTTAGAAATTGAAAGGTTTAATTTCTATATTCTAAATCAAACGCTGTCATATTTAAGATTAACACCCAAAAAAATTCATAGTTTAACTTTTTCTAATCGGTTTAACAGAATATTTTTTATTTCTATATTTTGAAAAGATAAATAAGCTTTCTGAGTGATTCTCCATCATATGAAAAACCATTTCAAACAAGTCAACTTGAAGAGTTTTAAATAGATAAAAAAAATTGGAATTTCATTGAAACCAATTACTATAACATAAAATTTTTTCCCTAATTTTTCGGTGACCAAATTTTTTCGTAATTAATATTTCAAGATTTTAAAGGGAAAAGCGTAAACAATTTATTTTATTTTATATTTTTAGATAAAAAAATCTGAATTAAATAGTGGTTATAAAAATTTTCATGATTTTATTGTGGAAAATATTCAAAGCAATTTATTGTGATATTGATGGTTCGTACAGCTTGCTAGACCCAATACATATGACTAATACATTATGAGAAAGTTTAACATTAACACTTTTATTAAAATTTAGTTAATATTTAATTAAAAAATAAAAAATAAATAATTTTATATTATTAAAAATATTAATAATAACTAATTAATGACTACAAATTACAAAACTTGCTGTCCTAACACTCATCTTAAATATAATTAATTACATTGTATTATTATTAGCTAATAAGAAAGTTCTTTGATATTACACATGTGGTTATAAATGCATTTGTATATTAACATACACGTGTTAATTAATAAATTAAGTATGGGGTGATACATAAATAAACTTTTTGCTAATTAATTAATCTTTTTAATGAGGTTTTATTGTGTGCTCTTGTTTGACGACTCACCTACTTGATTTTTTTTGTTTTATTTATTGCTAGAACTAGGTTATCCACAACTATAAGTATCCATGTTGAGCTAAAAAAATTAATCTAATCTAAGCTCATACTAAAAATAAAATTGAAATTACTCTGAAAAATATGTTAAGGTTCTTAATTAAAAAGTTCTTATGAAAATATAATTTTTTAATTTTTTAATATATAAATTAAAGTAAAAATTAAAAACGAAAGAATTATAATAATAGTTTAATATATGTTCTTATTAAAATTCATAATAATTAAACCTTAACATCATTAATAATGAAAATCTATACTATATAAAATGAGATATTGGAAGGATTGGGTGTTTAAAAATATCTTTTATTATATATAATTGATAAAATTACTTATCATCTTTAATAACTTAATTTTTATTATTTAAATACACATTTAATAAATAAAAGAATGAATTAATAGTCGTGATACACTAGTAGTAACAATGATAATTTTATGGAGAATTTACCAGGAGATAAATAAGTGAAGATAAGAGAATGGTCCTGAAGCGACCGAGACAGGAATCAGCAATGAAGCCACCAAGCAAAGGGAAGAGCGAGGAAACACCAATCCAAGTGTTGACATTTTTTGCGGCGGTTGTTATTGGTTCGTTCAAAACATTTGTGAGATATGTGATAAGATTGCTCGCCAAACCTTGGTATGCAAATCTCTCCGCAAATTCCACGACTGTGAAACATATAAATAATCATCATCGCATAAAATTAGGATATTAATATTATTATTATTATTGTAAATTTTTCATTCATTAAAAATATAATCTCTTTTTTATTTATTTATTTTTTTCGCTCTCTTCTAGCTGGATCAGCTGTCAGCTCACACTCTCACACCCAACACGAAGCACGGAAGCACCATCACAAATACTCTCTCTCTCTCTCTCTCTCACAGAAAAAAAAGCATCTCTCTCATAGATCTCTCATAGGGGGGAAGTGATAGATCGCCACTGCACTGGAATGAAGAAGATGAATTGCATGGCGGCCGTGGTTTCTCTCTCGTCGTTCTCCCTCCATCGCCACCGCCGCCGTGTCGCTGCCATCTCTCTCATCAGCATCTCTATTTTCTAATTTTTTTTTATTTTCCTGTTTTACCCCTTTTCAATGTTCATTTAAGTTATCGATTGTTTTAATTGTTTATTGATTTATTCTATATATTGTTGATTCCCATTGCAAATACGTTGATGTCAGTGCTTATTTATCTATTTTTTGTTATTATTTTTTTGGTGGTGGGGGGAGGGTGTAGGTTGTTTAAAAGAATGGGTGAGATCCCCAAAATGAATGAAATGGAGTGAAGAAGAGAAGAGAGAGAAATAAGGGGTATTATTGGGAGAAAGGACAATTATAAATGGAATTGAAGAATTGGAAAACTCACATATAATGTAGATGGCAGCATGCCAACCACCTTTCTTAGTGTGGTGAAAGATGAGGGAGTTGCTCTTGCTGCTGGGGCTATCTGCCATGGTAGTTGGAAGCTATAAAGCAAAGGTTATTAGGGATGGTAACTTTCTTAGTGTTTTGGGCGAATCAAGTTTTCAGACGCTTTGAGGGAGGATTTGGTGCTCCTATATAGCCACGAATCTATCACTAGTGAGTCACTGAGTGACCTTTGTTTTTGGATTTTGTGTGCCGAGTGCCAACTGCACTAATAATTAATAAATTTGGACCAAAGGAAAAGTAAAAGGTGATTGGTTGCTAGTAGTAGTGCCAGGGTTTACCACGGAACATGCCATAAATGATAAACGTTTACTACTTCAATTCGTTCTTAATTTAGTTAAGAGAATAAATTTAAAATGTTTTAGTTCGTCTAATATATTTAAACGCATAAAACCTCTTACCAGATTTACAAAGTAAATATCTAAAGTGTCCTAACATTTTAAATTTAATATCTGGATCTTTAGTAGTAGAAGTGAACTCACGAACCAATTTGAGTTAGACTCGTTAATAGTTCGATAAATTGAGATCGTGAGCTAATGAGCCAAACTTGAATATAAAATTGAGCTCATAAATTAAAAGCGTCGAACTTAAACTTGGATAAACTCAGTTCATTAGCTCGTGAGCTATCTCGGTTATATATATAGTTTATACTTTTAATATTATATACATAAAATAGTAATATATAATTTTATATATATTAATGTTTTTATTTAAAATTTTATAATTATTTTTTATATGATTTTGATGTAGAACGTAAATAAAAAATCTCATAATTAATAGATATACAATATATAAAATTAATATTTTTTAATATATATTGATATAAACTTATAAATTATGTTTCTCTTATTTAAGTCCATTCGTGAGTTCGAGTTGATTCATAAGTTTTCAGTGAGTCAAATTGATTTTAAAAAATAGACTTGATTGTTAAAGAGTTGACTCGTGAATCAAGCTCAATATTTGTGAATCGAACTTGAACTTAGTCTAGATTGATTCACTCCAGCACTATTAGTCTCTAATAAATTTGTTATACTTTGAAAGTTTTTTAGAATTATTCTAGTGATACAGATTAATTTTTCCTTTTGTTTTTAGTAATTTTTAATTAATATATATGATAGATAAATAAAATTTTAACAAATTTATTAATAATTTAGTTTTTAAAAATAATCATTATAATACAAATTAATTTTTCTTACGAAAGAATAATTTTTTCTTGAGAATTTTTAGAGTAAAAAAAAAGTGTTGGATATAAATTTTTTGAGAATTAATTTAGGTATTTACTAGATTTATACATAATTATTAATTGAAATGTTTTGACCCACTTTTTTATTTAAGACCTTTTTAAGAAGTATTCTTAACAAAATCTCTTAATTAATTGTCTTTTTGTACATTAAAATATTAATTTGTTTAGATATTATCTATTCTATTATATAAAAATTAAACTTTTATATTTAATGATAAAGTTGATGTAGTATATTTATAAAAGTATTTTTAATTTATTTTTTTAATCTATTGAAAATAATTTATTATAATAAATTAATTATATCAATTAATTAATTTAATTATATATTTAATTATTGTATAATTTATTATAATTTATATAAATTTATTTTGATAATATTTTAATTTATTTTTTAAAAAATAAATAATTTTTTTAACATTAAAAATTAGATACCGATAAAACTAACTATAAAAACATTAAATTAACTTTGTATCTATAAAAAATAGTTTTTTTTAACAATAGTATCCAATTATTAAAATTTAGAAAAAATTTCACTCTTTTTCTTTGAAAAATACAAAAATGACATTTTTTTCTTCTTTATTTGTAAAATATATATTCTCCTTTTTTATAACTTTTAAAAAATCTCTTTTTTAGTCATTAAAAAATTTTTAAAAAAATATAATTTAATTAATAAAAAATAATTTGTTAAAGAATATTTTAATAAATAAAATTTAATTTAAAAAAAATAAATTTTTATTAAGGAATATTTTTGTAAAAAATATTCTTTTAAGGATAAAGTACTAAATTAGTCCCCTGCGTTTGGGCATATAATCATATTTTGATTCTTAAGGTTTAAAGTGTCCTATTTGAATCCAAAAAAGTTTTCTTTATCTTCAATTTGGTCCCACCGTGAGGTCAAAGATAAATAATTAACGAAATGTCCTACATGACAGCAGTATAAGAACAAAATCGATAATTTGGAGAATAAGTACAAGCTCTAGAGGCACAAAATCAACCGTGGATGCCTCAATATATGTATTTAATATTTTTTTAATTTTATAGAAAATTTTTCATTTTAATTATAAGAAAAATGATAAATAAATGTATTAATGCATCCACGGTTGATTTTGTGCCTCTGAAACTTGTACTTATTCTCTAGATTATCGATCTTATTCTTATACTGCGGTCATGTAGGACATTTCGTTAATTATTTATCTTTGACCTCCGGTGAGACTAAATTGAAGCTAAATGAAATATTTTGGATTTAAATAGGACATTTTAAACCTTAAGGATCAAAACAGGATCACATCCAAAGGTAGGGACCAATTTAGTATTCTACCCTTTTTTAAAAAAAAAATCATAGAATTACCGTTAGTTAACACAAAAAATTTAAANTTATAAAGAAAAGAAATGTACATTTTATAAATAAATAAATAAAAATAATATTTTAATATTTTTCAGAAAAATTTTTTTTTTTCTAAAATTTAATAATACTATCCAATTACTAACTTACCCCTTTTATTATCTTTCTTATCCTAATACTTCAACAACTTTCACTGCCATTAGCCGACCTTCACATTATCCTTCGCGCTTTCGACCATTGATAAGATAGTCCAATAATAAGTCGAATTAATAAGCATCCATTTATATAAACTGTGTCATCTAAGTAAATCAAATTAAAAATACAAGAAAACTAAAATCAAATCTATTCATATTCGATTTACATGGAGAGAATGATTTTAGCTGTGTGTTTCGAATTATTTTGCATCATACTAAATCAAATTTTTTCAGTATAATTTACTTTGATCTGTTCTCTATTCTGTTAATTCAATTTATATATAGTTATTCAAAATAGAGCGTGTGATCATTTTTAGTTTAGAACATTTGCATAATATTTATCTCATTTATTTTAACGATGTAAATTACTCTAATAATTAAGTTTGGGTATAATAATATAATTTTTTTTATATATTTATTATGTGAAAAATATTTTTTTTTAAATAATTTTTTTAAAAAATATATAAATTATAACTTCTAAAAAAAATATTTTTATATTTTTCTAATATTTTTATTTTTATTACAAAAAAAATTATCAAACATACTAAAAAAATTATTATTTTTTTTTACAATTTAATAATACTCAAATAAGATCGAAGCAACTCTTATTAATTATGTTAAAAAAAGAAAAAATTATATATATTCAAGACTAATGATATTTGAGGTAATGTCTAATTTGTTTCTTAATTTACAAATCGTGAATCTTCATTCGCCCTTAATTTAATTACCGTTAATAGAGTACTGACATATTAAAGTCTTAATTATGTCATTTTATCGTTAAAGATGTTACATTTGCAACATTTTATGTTAGCGTTGTGTGATAGGCAAAGGATACTACAAAGTGTCCGATCTTTAAGGACAAGAGATCCCGAAGTTTTGGCACGGTTGTAAGTTAAAAAGATATTATAACTAAAAGTCTTTAACCTAGGTGCACTCTTTTTCCCGACAAATAAGGTGTTTTTAATGAGGCGCTAGTACAAAGGCTAGAGGCACCCAAGCCTTTAGCAATAAAAGCTCCGTAAAGAAATCTCTTAAACACTAATGAAAGATCCCTAGTTTATTTCTTTTTGAAGTTTCCTAAGTTCGACAAACCGCAAAAATCATCACTCAACTTAAAAAAGTCAGCAAGATAAAACGACGAGATACAAGTTAATGTAAGAATGTATATAAAAAAAACTCGTATAAAGCGATCTTAAAACGGGTCAGAACAAAAACTGAGTTGTAAAAATAAATTGCTAAAGACCGATTACCGAAAGTCGAGCCTAACTAAGGAAATTAATAATAAGAAGGATCAAACAACGAGCATAAACTATGTCTCGTCAAAAGGTATTTTTCACAAAATACAATAAAAATTCTTGAACATTGCTTAAAGTTATGAACAAGCAACCAAGCAATAAAAGTAAAGTGTTCAAAACAACTACTAGCTATTACAAAGCCAATTTGTTATAAATACCCACAGATCGAACCACCACAAGCAAAATGTAAAAGCTTGAAACATCCTAAGACCTCTCACCCATGAGAGGGTTAAGGCCAGGGCCTCACCGGTCACAACATCTTGACCTTCGGCCGAAGGAGCAGGAGGATGCATAGAAACTGGACCGGTAGACACAACTCCAGGAGCAGAAGTCTCTTTAGGGACAACTTTGAGTTGAGCATCCGACATAGAGGGCTGACCAACCTGTGGCTCCAACATCTTCAGATTGAGAGGAAGATGGACATTCTCATTGGGAGTTCGGACAATTTTGCCATCGACCAAAATGTTGTCAGTGCTAAAGAGAGAAAGGTCAAGGTTGGGAGCCAAGATTTCGATCTGAGCTTCGGATCAGCGAACCTCTCCTTTTGCTTCTCTAGCTCCTCTTCAAGAGACATCCTCTCTCCAAAGACATGAGTATAGCTCTCTTGATACTTCTTCACCTTCTCCTTGGCCAAAGCAGAGGTGGCTTCCGACTTTGTCGCTCTCTCCCGAGCTCTTTCTAAATCGGCCTTCAAAGTATCTTTTTCCTGTTCCAGCTCAACCTTGTTCCCACTAAGTCTCTCCACATCAGCTCGGGCAGCCATCAAGGCCCCCGATGTAGCCTGGATGGGAGAACTCTTCAGCTCCTTAAAAAGTTGGGAACAAACTCCCACTAGACGAAGCCCCCATAGGCAAGAGTCTGAAGATGATTCTGAATTGCCACATAGTTCATATTGACACGATTGTGAGGAAGAAGATTTTCTTCTTCCCAAGTCAAAGCATCAAAATTCTTCGTATAGACGCTCTCCTTTTCATCAAGTTTTTGCTTCTTGGAGGGAGGCTCAATGGATGAAAAAGACGAGGGGTGGACTATGAGAAAATGAGACAGAAAAGAGGAGTTGGAATAATGACCTTCTAATCAGCAACATCAGATACTGACCTCTTCCTGAAAGAAGATCAGACAGATGACTCAGCTTCGGCCTCTCTTTGTTGTTCAAGGTTACGAGCCATGAAATTCTTCTTGGTATTTCAGAGAACTCTCATAGCTGACTTTGGGGCCATATTCTCTGAAAACAAAAAAACATACACTCAGAAAGGACAGAATATACATATTAAATACAAAAGCCAAGGAAAAGGAGTTACTGAGCTCAGATCTCAAAAAGCCAAATCTCCTAGAATCCTTTTTATATCCAAATGAGGAGGTTGACCACAGGCATTCAACAAAAAGTCTACCACCCCCCTCTCTAGATCATCTAACTCCAACAGGTCGACCTTAAGAGTTACAACAAACTCTTGCCAGTACAAGGGAAAAAGGGAACTCTCAGTTATCGGAAAGAAAGAAAGTTTGGGTATCAACAGCAACTCGAACCTTGAAAAAATTATTTTTGAAGTCGTGAAAAGATTCGTTGAAAATGAAAAAAAATTTTCGACCTTGTACGGCTCGGAAGGATATCCATCCCGACTTGTTAGTGGAACTGTAAGGCTTTATTGCAACGAAAAGATAGAAGAAAACTTTCAGAGAAGGATCTACATTCAACTCCCGACATACTAGCTCGTACACTTTTATAAAAGCCCAAGAATTAGGGTGTAATTGGCTAGGGGTAATGTTCATACCATTACCCAATCTCCACAGCAGAAGCTGAAAAATACTTGAGCCCGACCTATAACAATATCAGACTCAAGTAGGGGTACTGTTCATACCTTAGCCCAATCTATAAAAGCTAGACCCAAGAAAACAAAAATGCCCACTAATAAAGTGGCCCTCCACGATAAGTCCGACCTCTTATAGATGTCCGGACAAAGATATAAAGGTCCAGTTCAACTTGACTAAACAAGTAACTGCCTACTTAAATCTCTCGTGCTTTCCCTCCCTCATCTAGAAGGTAAATCCCAACAAACTCCCAAGATAAAGATAACGCTTATCTATCAAAAAAGATAGAACTACTCCAACAAAGGTGGTCATTAAACTCTACTATAAATACGCTGGCACCCTCCAGGTATAACACACGTTCTACTCTATAAAAAATCTGCTTAAAGTCCTTGCTAACTTAAGTATCGGAGTCTCTTGCAAGTACCACTCCCATCTCTTCACGAGGAACTCGGACAGGCGACACCTCAGCATCACAAGTCGGATGCTGCCACTCAAAGGGACTTGGACCTAACGTTCAGGCCCAAATCAACGTTTCAGCCTTTCAGGTAACTCTCAAAACAATAACGTTATAAGTTAAGTTATATCTTTTTTCACATGTTAAAAAAATATAACCAAATCTTTCTTGTAACACTTTTTCTCCTCAATTTTCTTTTTATACAAAACTCCAAATTCTAATAATCGATCATCAATGCTTCAAAATAAAAAGAAAATTTTTTATATTAGTGATCGTTGATAGATCGATTTTACACACATACTAAAATCAAATGATATTAGCTCTTTAATATTTAAATAGTTTGTGTCAAATTTAATAGTAGAACAATATTAAACTTGCTTAAACTTTTTTTAATTAAAATAGAGCATCTAAAAAATTTTAAAATTAAAATAAAATATTTAAAACATTAGAAACCAAATTAAAATAATATTTTATCCTATTTTAAAAAATCATCTAATAGATTTGCTTTTTAAACGATTATACATGTAATACTTACGAAAAATAATTATTTTTAATTTTTTATTAACATAATAATATGTATCATTTGTTTTGGATTGACTTTTAACAAACCATCAGGTAAAAAAAATGATAATATGTAATAACTGAAGACATGTGTTAAACTTAAATATCGAAACAGAATAATTATTTTATTTATTTATTTATTTATTTATTTATTCCCTCCTTCCATCTCGACAATCAGGGATGTTTACAGTGGGATTAAGATTAGTTTTGAGTCAAAAATTCATTCGATCCGAACACTAATTTTACTTGCGGTACGGTTTGAATTGGATACAAAAAAAATCTGATCCGATCCGATCTAATTTCAAGCGGTTTGGATTGGATTGGATTTGTGGTTTATAAATTAAAACAATTAAATACATATAACAAGTCTCAACATCAAATTTTAAATAATCAACAATGACATGACAAGTTTCAACGATATGTTAAAAAACCAACGATAACATAATGATAGAAATAAAATTATAGATTAGTTAAAATAAATAAATAAATAACATTTTGAATATGAAATATTTATAAATAATAATAATACATAAATAATATACAAATTTATAAAAAAATAAACATATTATAAAAATAATTGTAAATATAATAATAAAATAATAATATTATAGTACATTATGCAATTTGAATTTGATTGGATCGATTATAAAAAGTAGATTTAAAATCTGATCCAATCCAGTAATTTGTAAAAAATATAATCTAATTAAATCTGAATTAGTACAATTTTAAATAATTTTTTATTTAAATTTAATTAAATAAACAATTTAATTTTGATCGGTTTAAATTTAAACATCTCTATCAACAACAATGAGTCTCCAAGCAATAATGAAAAATGTTTACTTTTTGAAAAATGGACATGCAGTCAATACATCAAAACTTTTCTGCCATTTGCCTGTCAAACTTAGTGCTTCCCCGATTACACCTATATAATTTTTTTATTATTTTATTTCCTTTTGGGAGAAAGGTAAATTTTCTCCATTTTGCTTTCAATACCAAGGTTTGGCCGACCAGAGGCGGAGCTCATAGCTAAATTTTAATTTTTTATATTTAAATCTTAATTTATTTATTTTTTATTTTATTTTAGTCTTATTTGATTTTACAAATATTTTTTATTCTCTTCTAATATTTAT
>NC_029779.3:41427441-41566554 GCF_000817695.3 Arachis duranensis | reverse complement strand
CATATTATTCACACACACAATTGAACTCTATAGTCTCCTAAATTACTAATTATCAAAACATCTTTTTAATATGTAACAAGGCTTTATTTAGGTGGTAAATAACAGAGCAAAGTGAACAAAGAATTTAATTTTAACGAAATAAAATATCTAGTTTGAGTCTGGAAAAAAACATCTAGGGTAAAAAATAACAATTTTTGGATTTTTCAAAAGGTTAAGGGAGCTAGAAAAAAAAATTAATAGACAATTTTAAAAAATAAAAGTTTTTTTCAATAATTTTGTCACATTTTTTGTCCTCTAATTATTTTTCTTATTACTAAATGCTTGATGTATCACTGCTATACTAATTAAGAAGGATGAATTACTGTTATAACTTATAAGTATAATTGTAAGTAAAGAGAAATCGTTAGAGAATGGTGCAATAGGAAATTTATATGAGTGCTTTATTTAGAAAAAAAATCACTTAATAAAAAAATTCACTAAAATAAAATCATTACACATGATTTGTTTTAGAAAAAATTATTAAAATAAAATCGTTATTCATGATTTCTATTTTTTTTAAAAAATTACAAAATCCTTTAAATAATTTCTCTATTCCTATCATTTCTTTGTTCCTAATATAAAAAAAAGCCAAATAAATAGTACTCTTTATTTTTAATTTGACGATGAGATAGGTATAATAAGATAAAATGAGAGTTGAATATATAATGCACATATATAGAATTAATAACGGTTTTTATATAAATTGTTAAATATAATTTAAATCAAATCGTGAATCAAGATTTGAGTGGAGAGAAAAGAGAAAAGAGAAAAGAGAAGTTAGGACCTGTCCGATCATTGATCAATAGTTGAAAATTATTGAAAAAAAATATCGATTTTTTCATGTTAATGATTTTAAAACAAATCGTCACTCTCATTTTCATTGAGCAAAAAATTTTATTCTCTATCAAATCGTTACTCATGTATTAAGTGAATTTTTTATCACTAGTTCAAATCATTAGTGACGATTTATTCTAACATTATTCCATTTCATATCAATGTATTACATTAAATTTACATAATATTACCATATACCCTTCATTTTATAACATCTAAAAAAATGAGCCCCATTTGTCTCCTACAAAATTAATCCATATATAATGAAAAGATAACCTATAAATAAAATGGAAATTTAAAACTGCGTGCTGCTTCTTCCATGACCTATGCATATAGGGTTTGGCCGACTGTCACAATCTTTCATATTAGTGATCCCAATAACTAACACAATGAATCTAGCTTAATGGCTATGCCACATTTGAATTCATTGTCATTGGTATATATATTTTATTATTATTGTACCTGTATAATTATATTATAGCTTCCATCTTCTAGGAGCAGCCACATATACTTGTTTCTTTCTTTACTTTCCCGACACACCACTTGCACACAACACTAAGCAAAATTATAGTGAAAGTAGTGGTAGTAAGCCAGCACCCTAAACTGAAGCCAAATCTATATATATAGGCCAATAGGGTCCATTTTTCACATTATGGGGTGTCCAAGTTCACTCTTATCAGCTGCACATTTCATATTCACATTTTCTGAGCTTATGCTCTTTGACATAAATCGAATCTCACAGTAGTGAAAGCAGCACACCAATAAGAAAGGGACGTTCTAGGCCTTCTGTGCATGTATCACTCACCAAAATCCTTCTATACTCTTAAGATATAATTTTTGTTAAATGATCTTCATAAACCAAAATAAAACTAATTTTTACTTGTATTTCTTAAATCCAAAAACATTACGTGGATGTCTTGTTGTATATTTTAATATAAATTGAATTTATTAAATTTAAATTAGATTCATAGCACTAAATCAAACCTACTTGATTTAAATTACTTGATTTCGAGTTCACACGTAAATTGAATTAAATGAATTCGAATTAGGCCAAGTAATATTAAATCGAATCAATCAGTTTTGATTTATATGACCACTACAAAATCGAATTAGTAAGTTTCGATTTAACTCCATTAATAAATCCAATGTACTAAATTCGATTTATACTCAATATTGATTAATGACAAATCGACTCAATTAGCTTTGATTTATTATGATTTCTACTATATAAATAAATCGAAAGGAGTTAATTCGATTTAGTATATGCCTAATATATATACATATGAGTTGAACATGAATTTTTCATTATAATGGGACTCACAATGACTAGTAATGAGAGTTTTTAGTTCTAGAGCACTATAGAGGGTCGATTAAGAAGAAAACGTGATCGAAAATTAAATTCACTGATAAGGATCTGTTGGGTATTTTTCTCAAACTTTTGACGAGTTTCACCGAGTTTCAGAATACTATACCCCAAAAACTGGGGCTGCTTAGCATGAAACGGGTGGAGAAGTTATTTTACAAAATTTCGATTTGCGTGTTGAGCAATGATATGAAGTACGATTCATTTGTCATATGCAGCAACAAAAATTTGCAACATCTGTTCCATTGTCATCGTCAGTTTCCCGAGGTGAGGATCCTTGAGCTGTTGGCGAAGCTTGTGGATGTGATCTGTAATTCTGGAGGTTCGAACCGAAATCCTCAATCCTCAGCAATGCCAACCTGCTCTAGTTCAATGCCTCTTGTTGCCTTGTCATCTGTGCTGGTGATTGCACCTGAGGCAGTTTTAGTTGCATCTTCATCCTTTGCGGCTAATATAAACCGCAGTCTTGACGGAGAAATAGGTGATACTAGATCGTTGGGTGAGTTTGCGATTGCGACGTCTGGAACTCCTATTATGGTCCTGGTTTTCGAAGAAGGTGGAGTACCGGATGGTGTTGAGGATGCCTTACATGATGATGATGATGTCGATCCTGCCACGATAATTGATGATAGTGATGATGATATAGTAAGGACTACTCTAGTTATGGGTGGATGACCATCTAGTTCAGAAACTCATCAGTACCCCTGCACTTTTCAATTTTGGACTTGGATTCCATGGACAACAGGGGATTTAGGAGTACTTGTTGGTTTCGGGATCAGAGATGCACAGAATATAAGAGCTCTTTCTAAATTCCAAGTTAGTCATCAGTTTCAGAATAAAGAGGAAGTCGTGTTAAGCGTGAAGACTTATAGCATCCGCCGTGGGGTTGAGTACAAAGTGTTGGAATCCAATAATCGCAAATACTATGGCATCCACACGAACTATGAACAAAAGTACTTATCGTTAGTAATCATAAACAGTAAACAGTGCCAACATAATATTAGCGATAAACATATTGAAATCATAAATACTCACATTCCTGAGCTGAAGTAAATTTATCCTAAGCCTCCGATGCGTGACTCGAAGCTCCTTGTCGCTCAACGTCGGCTGATAACCTGACCATTTGAAAACCTAAATATTTTATCAACGACGGAAATAAATCGATAACTAATTAAAAACATGTTGCATAACCCAAAAGTAAGTACCTCGACGCCAACAACCAATGAAAAACATCAAATCCATCAGGCCGGAAAACCAGGGAACCTCCAGAAGATCCACGACTGTAGGAGGTATAATGGACCGGCTAACTTGACGACATTCCTGTTGGCCATACGATACATGCACCAATATAACCATGACACACAGCAATAGACCCCTAACTATATCGTCCCATGTCCTCTAGCCTGTTGATGCGTGAGCATCTTTCCTATCTTTTCCTAGTGAATTTGCATCTAATTTGTTGAGTTTAATAAAGAATTAATTATCTTTTAGCCCATATGGATGCTACTTTGAGTCTTTTACAATTTTGTTTATTTTAGGTAGCATTCAGCTAGATTTGATGAAGTTTTTGCATCACAAGAATCAAAGAAAATGGCAGCGAGGAGCGACGCGTACGCGTGACTGACGCATAAGCGTGATTTGGGCTTTCCATGGCGACGCGTGCGCGTGACTGTCACGTATGCGTGATTTGAAGAATTTCACAGCAACGCATGCGAGTCACTTGCGAAAAAGACCATCGACGCGTACGCGTGACTGATGTACCGGTGACATACGCCATGTACAAAAAACGCAGAAAATGCTGGGGGTGATTTCTGGACCCCATTTTAGTAACCAAGTTAGGCGCGGATCCAGTGAAGCCAAGTGATCCCCACGTTACAAGATGCGGAGTAGTTAGTTAATTCTGATTTAAATTCAAATTTGATTTTAAAATAGGAAAAGATATTATCTTAATTTTAGATATTAGATTTTAAATTAATTAGGATTAGTTATAAAAAGGGGAGACTTCTTTTCTATTGTAGAGGTTCCAGAAGAGGATTCCATTAGGGAATTCTATACAAATTTATATTCCACATTCAATGAGCAACTAAACCTCCATTGTTAAGGTTAGGAGCTCTATCTATTTGTATGGATTGATTCATTTGCTCTTTCTAATTTAATTCATGTTTTGATTTATATTTCAATATTTTTTTTGTTCTTTATTTTATGAATTTGGGTGGAACGGAAGTATGACCTATGTTCTAATTGAGTTCTTGTATAACTTGAAAAAGCTCTTTACTTGAACAACAGCTTGAAAATATATTATCCTGAATTTCTAATTGTTTGTATTTAACAGGATACGTGACATATAATTCTCTTATTTTTTGATAATTAGGATTCTTGTGGCATATAAACTGGAATTCGATCATCACCTTCTAATTGGAATTAATTGACCAAGGAATTGGCAGTTAATGAATTTTAGAGGAGACTAGGAAGGTCTAAGGAATTAGGATCTAGTCACATATAGTTTGCCATGAATTAAATCTTGCATGATTAAAATAGTTAGTAAAAAAAATCAATCTGAAAAATAGATAACTCTGAAGTCTTAACTGTCTCTCCAGTATTTTATTTTCAACTTACTTACTTGCGTACTTGCCTTATGATATTTTTAAATTTAAACCTTTTGAATATCTCAAAATCCTTTTCTGCTTGCCTAACTAACCCAATTAATCAATCATTGTTGCTTGATCCATCAATCCTCGTGGGATTGACCCTTACTCATGTAAGGTATTACTTGGTACGACTCAGTGCACTTGTCGGTTAGTTTGTGGGTTGTAATTTCCACATCACCTGGCTACCCTACGAATGTGAAGACGTGTACCATACTTATCATCGAATAGCTACATCGATAAGAGCATCATGATATACGCCCGGGCATACCTCTTAACCTTCTCATTGTCTGTACCATCACTAAATGTCTCTTGCATCCAAGTGCACTTCACCGTGAACTTGTCGATGCAGTTCGCAGGAGGTAAAACACCCAACAGCTCCTCGAACCATGCTCATGCTGGACTGCCACCTTCGATATGTCGCTCAAAGTCTGTGAGGCATCCGTTGATATACTGACCGTCAATCGGAAGTCCTAACTGGTACGATACATCTTCTACCGTGATCGTACGCTCCCCGAACGGCATGTGAAAAGTATGTGTCTCTGGACGCCATCTCTCCACAAATGCACTCACTAGTGGCTCATCTAATCTAAACCAAGTCTCGTTCAGCTTTGCAAGATGGTATAAACTGGCCATCTAAATGTACGACACGGTCATGTCATCCAGGGACATATTGTGTTGCCTTCTCATGCTGGTGATTCATCGATGGGCTGCATAACGATAGCAAATTTTTTTAACAGCCATAACAAAACAATATTCGATTAAAAGCTAAACCCAAACATAGAATTTCACACTATCAAACAAAAGAGAAAATGCTAAAACTAAACGGGCTCAAGTACATGACTACTCTAAACAAAATTTATCTTCAATGTATAAAATATATTGCAATACTTAATTAGCACCATGACTGCAACCGTTGATTACAGTGAATCCTACTCCTAACCTACTTCTCGCTGAATATAAAACTAACAATTTAAAAAATCTAACACAACCTACAATCACTATCCTAACTAACAATTTTAGGTAGCATTTCAATTTCTCAAAATTTAACCAATTAATAACTTACTACTTCTAACCAGTAATTATATTGTAAAAATTAATTTTTTAATTCCTAACTAAGGATTGTAAACAACTACTACAGGAAGCATGCTAATATTACTTTCATGACTATATTATGTTGAAAACAAAAATTTTCATTCACTAACCTCTTCATGGACAACACCGATAATATGTGCAACTCCATCAAACCGCTAGATACGATTTGGATCGTCCTCCATGTTTACAAATTTGAATTTTGTGGGGTTAGTTTCTTTCCAAAATCTTCGAGGAGAGTTGTTTGTGGTGGGATTCGGGGTTTCGAATGTTGATTGTAATTCGAAGTAGCTGAGTTCAAATTTTATACATAGGCCTATTGTAAGTAAATTGACTCCATTAGTTTTGATTTACTACGGACTCTTAATTTCTGTTAATCGAAACCATTAGATTCGATTTAGTGAAGGTAACAAATTGAAACTGCTTGTTTCGATTTACTGTGGTGAAATTTGAATCAATACCAATCCACTGTAAATTAACTTTAATAGATTCGATTTACTAAAGGAGAACTAAATTGGCCATATAAATCAAAATTTGTTGATTCGATTTGTTATTAGTTACCCTAATTCAAATTCGATGAATTCGATTTATATAAAAATATGCAACGAGACAATTACGTAAAGTTTTTAAAGTTGAAGAATACACGTAAAATTGGAGTTATTTTGGTTTGTGTAGGTGAATTACCCTATATTTTTATTTTCTAAATTGTGTATAAGATCACTCATTGTTGTTTGTATTTGTTATTTATATGTAACTTTTTTTTCTAAATAATTGTTTATTTTAAGAAATTAGACAACATCAATTAATAATTTTTAGTAATAACACTGTTAATTGCAAGAGAGAAAAAGAATAATTATGAAAAGAATAAGAGAAAACAAGTATAGATATAGAATGATTAATAAGAATAATGCATGTTTCTAACCAATTTGGTTGGTCTATATATAGTTATTTCATTAGTTCATTTAAATAAATGTGTAGGATCTGAATCTCATTTTGTGTATGAATAGTTTATTGGCCAGCAACAAACTCTTAAATAAAGTTTAAATCTATAACGGATTAATCTTTAATTTGTCAAACTAAAAAATATCGAACATTATTATTGGCTGTGAATAATTTAATAAAGATAACTTAATGGAATCACTTAAATTAATTCAAAGGCACATATTTCTTAATTCATATATAAAATTAAATATAATTTAATAACAATTATTTAAAATCAAATAGAGTAAATATTTTGAAAAAATATAGAAAATTAACTTTTAATTAATTATTATTACTTATTTTTTAATTCAAAAAACTATCATTTTTAAAAGATTTAAAATTTAAGATCGATGATTTTATTTAATATAAATAAAATAATTTTTAAAATATTGATTAATATTTGCTGGAAAAAATTAACTTGCTAATATTACTGATTTCTTAATTCATATATATAAATAATATAACTTAATGAGGGAATGTGTAGTTGCAACGTAAGTGGAGAGAATGATGAAATATAGTAGAAGAGAATGCGATAATACCTGGGAGTATGAAATAGTCCTAGGTTCAATGAAGCCAGGGTAGGAAAATTGTGAGAGTTGGAGAGAGACATTATTGTGCACCGTACCCTCTGCTTTGATAGCCTTTTTGAATTTGAGGAAATGGATTTAGTTTGTTGCATATGCAATCAAGTTGAGAATGACTTGTGTGGCTTTATGGAACAAAAGGAACCGCAGATACAGATTTTGTTGCCCTGTGTTTAGATTATTATTGTGGTGTCAAACAAAGTCATTGGTCATTACACTCTCACAGCAAGAGTGTGTTCTTTTTCTGTTTGCTACATTGTATAATAAATAACAAAAATAACATTCAAAGTATTTTTATGTTCATGAACACAGAAATAAATTATTGTGTTCTTTTTTCTTTTTTCTGTTTGCTACATTGCAAGAGAAAGAACATTCAATGTAAGAAAAATAACAAAAATAACATTCAAAGTATTTTTATGATAAATATAAAACTATGTTGATTGTTAGCTAATTTTTGGTATCCATATAATATAATGTATAAAATGAATAATACTTAGATAGCTGTTAAGATAGAATAATCCACACTTTTGATAATGATAAAAATATTCACAAAATATTATAAAATTTGGCAAAAATACCAAAAAATAATATTATTTATTTAAAACGTGAAAAACAACTTTTGTATTTAGTAAACTATTTATGCATTTGATCTAAAATTTTGTAAAAATATTTAGATAACTATTTATAAAATATATACAAAATATCATATAAAAATTTGATTTATAGAATTTTTTTTGAAGTATTCTTGCTATTGATAAAAAATTTATTTAGCATTAAATCACCAAATTTTAAGTATATTTTTTTTCTAATAATGCTTGCAAAATTTAATAAAATTCAATTTTTAAAATTTTTTTAAGAATATATATTTAATATCGAATACTTTTATACATTTTAAAATATTCTAAAGATATTTTTGTCGTTAATAAAAATGAGATCTTTTTGTCAACATTTTCATAATTAGAGTGTAAAATTAGTGATTTACTCTAAGTTGGAATTATGCATTTAATCCCATTAAAAATTTAAGTTTTTTTTATTATTGACAAGTATCCTAATTAATTGTGGTCAATACTTAACAAACATACTTAAGAAAATCTGAATACTAATTTTAAGTTCAATTTTATTTCGATGCCACAAAATGATTTATCAGAATTAATAAAATCATATGTCATAAATAGTAAT
Organism: Arachis duranensis; assembly: GCF_000817695.3. Classification (NCBI taxonomy): domain Eukaryota; kingdom Viridiplantae; phylum Streptophyta; class Magnoliopsida; order Fabales; family Fabaceae; genus Arachis; species Arachis duranensis. Next base: position 41,557,837 of record NC_029779.3, on the reverse strand, counting down.
TTAAAATTAAAAATAAAATTTATTACTTTAATATTTGATCTCAATTTAATTTTAAATTTAATATTATTTTTATTTATTCTATTAAGATAGTTATATAAGTGATAAAATTTTATTTGATTTTTTATTAAAATTTAATTTTGATGTAGTATTAGTGTAAAATAATTTTACATGTGTATTAAATTACATAATACCACATCAGCCTATGTTCCATGCCCCAAATCTCAACCTTCTGTCGCTCCGACCTTTAGTTTTATCTTTTTCTTTGTGAATTAGCTTATTTACCCTCGTCCATTTACAACAATACGGAAATCCTTACTCATTTAACACTACGCTCGGGCTCATTTGACACTATACGCGAGCCATATAGCACATTGTTTCCGAGCAATAATCTAACTTTAGCGCAATAACGGGTTTGATCCGTGTCGTAAAAATTTGACTAAGATTTTATGTTGGTTGTCGAAAATCTAACACAACCCTCCTCTTTTATCTGGGTTTGGGACCGGCTATGTACCACAAGTGTAGCATAGGCGGAATTTCTTCCCATTCACTATTATCCTAAGAAAAAAGCTCCATCATTATTCCTTCTGTCTTCTCACTCTTTTTCAGCGTTTTCATCCTCATCGTCATCTCCTATTCATTCTTCTTCAACAATGATAGATGCTCGCAGTTGAAGATATGAGTTCACTAGCACTGCTCGAAACTCAAAAGTAAAGGAACCATCCTCCGATCGAAAGAACAATTTCTATGAGTCGCAGAGCTGCTTTCGCCCTCCACCGACGTACTCACACCTACTCTTTCTTCCACACCGACGATAAAGAGCCCTCCATAGAAGATGGCCTTCGTATGTTACACTCAACAGTCAACGCTACTACATCACCCATCCAAAGCTTGCGTACAAATTTGAGAAGAAATTCAAGAGAGGAGCGTGGTGACTTCCTCCTCTTTCTCTCTCTCCTTCTTTCTTCTCCTTCTTTTTATTTCAAAAATTTTGAATATTAATTTTGTTGTTGGTTATGAAAGAGACTGAAAGAAAAATCATCTATAAAAGGCGACGTGATTACAATGGACGACACTATTAAGGGGTGGGATTTGTTAAATGCTGAGGGTGGCAATTATAAAAGAAGGGATTTTTTAAAAAGAATTGTAATTATTATTTTTATTAGGAGTAAAATTGTGCAAAAGGTAACTTTTTTTTTTCTTTTGTAAAAGGATGATTATAAAATCAAAATTAATCTTAGGACGAAATCAAATGCAAAAGCTCTTGAAATTATTTTAGATTTTGGGTTAAACTTTAGAAACTAAAATCATATTTATCACAAAAAAATTATTAAATTAGTCATTATGTATCTATATATATTTATACAATTTTTTTACATATTTTTTTAATATAATAATCAACCATTAAAATAAACAAACTTTTTAAAATTATTATGTGCACACAAAAAATCAGCTTCTAAATTAATTACTATATATTTGTATATAAATACATATTGTATTTAATTCATTTTCAATATATATGTTTTATATTTTAACTTGTATTGTATATGAATTACTATTATTTGACTAAAGTGTGTGGAGTTAATTAGGATAAAAAGTAGTTAATTAGAGTATAATTATTATAGAAACTGATTAAAAGATTTGTTATGACCAATTACTTACAAAATAAGTAAATTAATTTGTGAATATAGGAGATATATATAAGAGTTTGCTAGCTTTAAATATACAACCACATTGTTATTCCTGTGATCGAATTTTCCGACTATTTTTGTGCAATGTTTACTTTGCTCTCTAGAAAGATCAGATGTGACATATATATATATATATGTCATGACAGTAATATAATATTTTGTACCCACTAAAAATTAACTACTAAATTAATTATTTGTATAGAATATATGATAAAATTTAAAATATATATTAAAATAATTAAAAATATACATATAATACAAAAATATATTATAATTAATTTGATAATTTATTTTTTGTACACGTAATATATTATTGATGTCCCTGAATAGATGAATGTTTGTTGCAGTAGTTTGGAAGAAGCAGGAGCCGGTTTTGTGCATTCATCAAGAAATAAATAATTAAGATAAAAAAAGTGGATATTATTCTTATTCAACAAGATACAAAACTGTTATGAAAATTAAACAACTAAAATCTTAACCTTAAAACTCTTTTTTCTTTTATAAAAATTCTGATATATATAGAAGTCTAAACTCTCACGATATCATACACATTTAACATTTAGGTAAAAAGAAATGGAAAAAATTACACAAAGAAAATCATACAGATATTAAAAATGTCCATAAAGATAAAAAATTCACCCAATACACCCCAAAATTAATGCTCGCCAGGGGGATGCACTTGTAATGGTGTGGGGCAAATACCCCTATTAAATTTTGAAAAATTTTCAAATAATATTTAATAATAAATTTTATTTGTTCTACTATACAAATAAATGTGATCCCATAATCATAAAGACACAATGTTATATATTGAATTCTCCAGAACAATAAGTCCACAATGTTATTGAATTAGTTTGTTATATTTGATTTTAATCATTTATAAATATATAAACTTTGATTTTAAATATTTAATAGGAAAGAATTAAATAATATTATATTTATTAATAAATTAATTTAAGCTTATAAATTTATCTTTTCTAGTATTAGAGAAATATTTTAAAAAATATCACCATTATTGAATATCATAAATTTATTTTTTAACAACGATAGTAATTGAAAGAATTTTTTTAACTATAAATATAATAAAGAATTGACTAATCCTATGGGAGATAAATTTTTAAATAATTTTTTGAGAACATACAAAAAAATATTTAATTATATTAACAATAAAAAATTATATAATTTTTTAAAAATATAAAATCTAAAAGAATAAAATTTTAAATTATATATTATTCTTTAAATTATTATTTTAATATTTAATTTATTAGTTAAATAATTTTAAAATTAATTATGGTTTATAATAACAAATTTTAATTATAAAAATTATTGTTACGAAAAAATTTTCTAAATCCGCCGCTCTTACTAGCTACTATATTGTCTGAACTGTCAACTGCTAGTAACTACACAAAGCATTCACGCAACTACCCCTCTCTTAGCTTATGTTAAAAATAGCTTCCTAACCCCTTTTTCCTTTTTTACTAATCATTAATACTCAAGAGTGTCCAAACCATGCACCACAAGAACTTTTTCGTTTTAATATTGTATTATTAGGGGTGAAATCCGAGTTAAATCTCAAAGTAGTCTTGAGATTCATAAAATGCACCGATTTAGTTCATAACTTCCCAATCGCACTAATTACGTCCTCCAGATTCTAAAAAATGCATCAACGTGATCCCTCTTGAATTTGCCGTTCATATTTTTTGCCGGCGAGAGTGACGTGGCGAATGATTGCCACGCTAGAGACCCAAGCCATCATCCCCAACTCTAAAGTTGCTATCCCCTTCTGTCCGTGTCGGCCGAGCAACTTCTTATCCTCCTCGCCGTGATGCTCGTAGTTCTTGCCTATTACGCTGCTTCTCGCGGTCTTTCTATGTTGCTTTACTTCTCGCCATTTTCGCCAAAATTCTAGTAGGTGAGTCCTTTCTTTGCTGTGTTTTTGCTGCGTTGTATTCTTTTGTTAATTTGTCTAATTAGTTTCTTAATTTTTTTGTCCTTGTTCTTCCGGCATTGAATTTTTTCACCTTCCATCTCCTTGGTTGCAGGAAGCCACATGGAGAGGCGACACAAATTGAAGACAGAGAAGAAGGATCATATTGATTTGGCATAGGGTTTTCAGAATTTCCAATTACACCCGCGGACACACAACGTGTTCCAAACTAAATTCACAACAAAGTATTGTAAATTTGTTATCAATATCGTATCTCTCGCTGGAAAAATCGAAAAAGGCCAATCATCAAACTCATAGTTCATCGATATTACAAATTTCACAGCCAATAATTTTTAACATCAGCAAGCAAAATCGTTAAGCCACCAAAAATGGGAGGCCATGGCGGTCTCAACATTCTCCTGCAGAAGCGGTGGAACGTCTACAACTACAACAACAGGGAAAAGGTCCACCGCGATGAGAAGCAAGCCACCAGAAACGAGTAGATCAAGTGCGACGAAGTCAGAAAGCGCGACGTCGAGCTCTGCCTCGAGCGCCTCTGCACCGCCAAGGGTTTGGCTCCTCTCGTTAAGGCCAAGGCAAAGGAAGAGAAGGGGGATGAAGAAGAAGAAGAACTGGAATTGAAGAATTTGGGTGACAACAGACACATTAACTTGTTCGAGGGGATTAAAATTTTTGATCCTGTACTGAGAAATCGAGAAGAGGAAGGAGTTGTTAGGGGAAAGGGAAGGGTGGAAGAAGGAGAAGAGGATGAAAAAAGAAGAAGGGAAGTCCTCGGGGGTGGTGGTGGGTCCCGAGGATGAAAAGTATAGGTTAGAGCCGTATGGGGTAGCAGGGAAGGGTGTGAAGATGCCTTGGTATTTTTTAGATTCGTAATGGCGCCGATGAGAAGGGTGATGGGGATGATAATGATAGGGAAGTGAAGAATGAGAACAAGAAGAAGAATGGGGGGAAGACTTTGGAGGAATTGAGAGAGGTTGAAGAGGGAGAAGCACGAGAAGGAGGGGGAGAGGAATGATCGCCAATACGACGACGTTTTTCATCCTCCAGCGTGGTAATCATTCGCCACGTCACTCCCGTCGGCAAGCAATATGAACGAAAAATTCGAGAGGGACTACGTTGATGCATTTTTTGCAATCTGAATGACGTAATTAGTGCAATTGGGAAGTCAAGGACTAAATTGGTGTATTTTGTGAATCTCAGGGACCATTTTAGGGTTTAACTCGATGAAATTCTCTATGATTAATCAAATTGTGTGTTAAATATTACTATGGTCATATATAAAATGTCAATAACATTTTGTGTTTTTTTAATTAAAATAATATTTTTTAACAAAACATCAATGACGTTTTGTGTTTTAATAATTAAAATAATATTTTTTATTACAAAATATCAATAACATTTTATTCTTTTATAATTAAAAATTTTTTTATTACTGACATTTTGTACTATCACCACAATTCTATAGAATATTAAAATGATCAAATATTTTTATATTTGACATTAAAATTTTTTATATATAAAAATTTTAGTCGCACAATAAAGAACGTAACTATCTGGATAAATATTAAACAACTTTGGATATATAAATCAGTTTTTGTTAAAAATTAAATTAAACTTAACTAAGTAATTAAATTTAAAATCTTATATATATGTAAATACTTATAATGATAATACTGACTTTATAATTTTAATTAAATAGCTCAATAATATTATATTTTACTAAAGTTTCTTTTTTATTATAGCTTAACGAAACTATCAAATATCAAATATATAAAAGAAATTTGTTATATGTTTAAATATTATATTTCAATAGAAAAAAGGTACTTTTAAGATAATACAGATAAATTCAAAATTTAGTAAATTTTTGTTTTAATTCGTTGATTGTAATTTTATTCATATACTATAATTTTACTTTTAATAAAAAGAAATTATATGTATATATTTATATAACACAATATCTAATACGATGACCAAGTTTTAATCTTAAATTTTATCCAATCAGAGGCTTAACACACAGCTTTCAGAATATACCATCTCTTACTATATAAGGCTACTTTGGGCGAATTAATAAGGAGCACGCAATACATACTTTTTATGTTGTTTAATTTATTCTAATAATAACCTTTTTTCAATGTTTCTATTTCTGGTTTTATTTAATAAATTAAAGCAGTGAGGTATATATCAAGTTATCACGCACTAGCATAATTTTATATTTAGTTATTTACTCTAAAAATACAAGTGTGAGCATAAAACACGAAAAGCTGCTTTATGAGGAAAGGTTCAGCATGCAGAAGAAACAAAAACAGTATCCCGAATATCTAATTAGATCAACTCAAAATAAAGCATGAAATCTAAACAAAGAAAAAAGGAGAAAGTAACTGACCAACAAATCTTTTGATATAGATCCGTTAAAAAGAAAATATTAATAAAGCTAAGGACATATAGAATAGAACGATTGTGACATTTCTTGGAACAAACAAGGTATGCATTAATTAATCAACATAATTATATAATAATTCTTAAGTAAGATTAATGATTATATCTCTAATATTTCATAAATTTTTATTATATATATTATACAAATATTTCATTAGCTTTTCGTACTTTTTTTTAATTCATATGATTTTAATTTCACACATTTTTACATTTTATATTATTAAACTAATAAAATATTTGCACTTATTATATCGGTGTTGAAATTGCGGATAATTCTATATATTGTATGAGATTGAGAAATTATGGGTTTAATTTTTTCATTAAATAAAATTAATTATTTAAAAATTAGTTTTGAAAATTTAGTAAACCTGGAAATAAATATTAACCTCTAACTTAGATCATCAAACTCAATACTTTTATAAGAGTACCGTAACAATTCTCTATAATAGTACATAACTATGACTTCAATTTATAATTCGTTTTTCAAAAAACTACCAAATCATTATTATTGTTTTATTTTTAATATGTATATTATATTATGTTAATAATTAATATATATTTTATACGAATAATTAATTTGATATATACATTTAATATGGTTAATTTTTTTTTCACTTGCAATATAAATTAAATCTAATTTATATGAAAATACATTTCCTCACCCAAAGAAAAAGGAAATAAAAACAAGGATCTAAAATCAAGCATGGAAATCGAAAAGATATTTGGGGCGAGAAAGGATCAGCAAACAAAAACAAAAAAAACAAAAATAGTATATAGTAATCATAATAAGAATAGAGTATGAAAGGAAAATTAAAAAAAAGCAAAGAAAAAGAGAAATAAAGCAACTGTGATTATTGTCATGCAAGTATTCTCGGAAGAAGGTATGGTATTCTGTTAGGAATGGTGGGGTTATGTTTGTTTTTGTTGCTATCCAAATGTCCCAATCCTTTTGTAGCTAATAATACATGATGGTTTAATTTGGAATAAATTCATGTGATGGCATTCAAAGGAAGGAATCTATGGATATCATTGTTATTCGTGGTAATCTGGCCATTATGGAATAATACAAGTGATTAAAAGTGGTAATCTGGCCATTATGGAATGGATCTCGCTAGGGAGACAATGGACTGGGTTCACCAAGGATCGAACTCTTGACCTTTTAGATCTAGCGCTTTAATACCATGCATGATACCACTCATCCCAAAAGATTCAGCTGATGAAAAAATGTAACACTAATAATTATATCTCTAATACTTCATAAACCTCCATTGTACACATTGTATAAATATTTCATTGGCTCCTCATACTTTCCCTTATGGAATAATACAAGTGATTAAAAATGGAACCGGACTGAGAGTACGTCACTATCTTTCTTTATAAAATTATATGACTTCACCTTTTTTTTGGATGAAATGATGGTCTTCAAATATTCCCTACTCACCTTATATATATGGTTATGAAATTGAAAGCATTCTACATGCATAAGGGAGTGGTAATAAGGAGTTGGTATTGGGTTTTATGTGATTAAGGTATTGTTAAAAATGCTATATACACAATAAAAATTAATCATATATAACTTAGATCGACGATAAATTAATTATTAATTTGTTAAACTAAAAATTATCGCAAAAAAATTAATTTTCTGTAAATACTTAACATAGTTAAAAGTAATGTATAAGTTAGTGTGAAAAGTGTGAGCTTTTTATTTTTAGCATTTGATTCAAGTGGTACTTTTTAGGAATGTAGATAATTGATATATTTTTTTTGTGTAGATATCACAAATTTGAGGATCAAAATTGTGATTTTAAAATCTTGTTTTGAAAAAAAAATACAAATTTATTAAAGATCAGATTTGTGGTTTATAATTTTTTTCTCACAAAATTAACCCACTAATTTACTTATTACTTGAAAAAAAAATTTAATCCACACGAATCTAAAACTGAGATTTCTCTGTTACCCAATTAAACTTTAAGTTTTGTTTTGAAAACAAAACAGCCTTTGATTTGTGAATTCTAAATTAAAAAAAAAAATTATTTCTATATCCATAAAAAATTTATTATTTTTTCATAATTGAACATAACACATTATACTTTTCCATAACTAAAAAAATTAGCCTAAAAGTGTTTGTTAAGGATATTATTTTGGTGAAAAAATTAAAACATTTTCTTTTTAAAAGAGTATGATGTGAAATTTGAGAAATGCACAAGATTGTATGTTAGCTATAGTGATGAGAGAGTTAATTATTTTTTATACTATAGATGAAATAGTGTATTATGTTGATATGAGTTGAAATGGGTGTATTTTCACAAATGTGATGCACAATATAAATTGTTACTTACAATTTGCATAACAAAAGAAATCGTTATTCACAATTTCATAAATCACATTTTTTTAAATTAAAAAATTAAAATCGTGACTTATAATTTCTTTTTTTTTGTCTTATTTAAAATAGTAATTCATGATTTTTGTCAACCTTTTTTTTTAATTTTTTGTCTTATCTAAAATCGTTGCTCACAATTTTTTTCATCCTATATCAATGCATTACATCAAAATATCATGATATTAATAAAAAACATCAATAATAACCCAATATAAAAAAAAAATAGCCGTGATGAGACACATAAAGGCTTTTGTATGGTCCTATTCCAAAAAAGAAGGGGAATCACGAGTTTCACAAAATTCACGAGTGCAGCAAAATACATGTGCTTTAAAAAAGAGAGTAAAACAAAAGCAAATTTTGTGGAGTGAGTAAAACACGTACCTAATCAGGCAAAATGCATAATAAAACCTCACTATTATTGCAAATAAAGAAAATGTTTCACCGGTGAAAAGCAAATAAGGGATTGGACAACTCTTAGCCAACTTGATTCAAAGCACAGAAGCTTAAGGAAACAAAGGTGAAAATTAAAAAAAAAAAGTAGAAAAACTAGTAAAATAGTTTGCGAATTTGCACTGTACTTGAATGATCTTCATCAATAAAAAATAATCTTAAATACAAAAAAGGTATGAACTATCTCATTGAGGAGTGCTTAGGGACAGCACTCTTGTTAAATTCTGGCCAGCACTTAACCATTAAAAGGAAATTGAATGATTCTACATCATTAGATGCAATCTCATACTATTAAAAATATTATTAATGGCTAATTAATGGCTAAAAACCACAAAATCTGCTGCTCCTAAACTTTTAAAAATCTATCAATTCAAAACGCTCCAAACGAAAATCATCCATCATTAATTGCTCTTTAATGGAAAGAAATACAATGAACAATTTAACACCCCTTGTAATAAGTTGTTGCTAGATTTAATTACTTTTAAAAATAAAAAGTAAAAGATATCAGCAACCAATGATAGATATACCAATATGACATGTTCATTCTGAATGTGAGAATCCAAATTCACAATTGTACTATCAGACATCAATATCACTTTACAGTTTTGAGCACTCAAAAATCTTAGAAGTCAAGGATATTGTGATTTAGTTTTCTACTACTACTTGCAATATACCAAACATGAATATTGTGGTGAGAAACTAGCAAAAACATAAGTATGAAGTAGGACAATAAAAGGAAACAATTGCAAAAAATATGTTTTTCTCATTTTCACAAGATTTATATGCAGCATGCATGGTGAAGTGCAAGAGATCAGATGCAACTAATATACCAAAGAAAAAAAAATGATATATACTTTTATAAATCTAGTCTATAAGGAATTATCTTATTATATATGTGATGTATGATGCACATCTAAATCTGTGATTTCCAGGGTGTTGAGAAAAGAACTCAATATTTGTTTCTCATAATAAATGTTCAAATATGAAAGTAAAAGGAGTGCCAAATTTTCTGGAAAGAATGGCTAATTAAACCGAACCCAATGCAAGTCATCCAATTGTCTCTAACATCGTTGTCCAATACAAATTCTAATCAGCATACAACAAGAACAAACATCAACTATCACAAGGATATACCAAAAGCAGAAGAAAACTAATGGTCTCAATCAGAACCTGAGTTTAAGCAATGTTACCTTGTGTACAAGCAATCTCCACAAAACTGCAATTATTGTGCTGACAGAGTTTTCTGCCTGCAACAAACCAATTAGTTACTAAAATCTACACTACACCATGAACAAGGAAGTGGAATGTGATGTCTTCTATCAAAACAAATTTAAGATTATAAGAGGCATTCAAGTACTAATTGCAGCAGAAATAAAGAAGTTAAACTGTCAGACTCGGCATAAAGCTTTGGTATAACAGCAACACAAGCACATAATCCTTGATAGCTCAGATCAAAATTCAAATACAGCATCTACTCTTATAAGAATAATTAGTTATGGCAAATGAACCAAGCATTGAAAACACAGAACAGTATTTGGTTAAGGGAATTAGGGAAACATAAACATATAGAAATATAAGTATGTATGCATCTTAAGCTAATGTACTAGCTAGAGATTAATTTGAAAAACGTTAAAATTAATGCAACTTGGATTAAGAGTTTATAACAATTTCATGTGCATGCTCTCCCAAGTTGGGCAACCTGCACATGATGGATGCAAAACAAGCAATCATTTATACTCAACTTAACTCTAATTAGAAAATTTTAAGCTAATACAAAAATTAAAAGAACATATATGTTCTAGAAATTAATTTATGTTAATTTGAAAATCAACAATTATATCATAAAGTTACACACTAGTATCACATGAATCACACAAAATGGCCTACTACCTAGATTCATTATTACCCTAATGCAAAATGCCAATAAAATTTCAATGATTTTCAGCTCGTAGGCATGTGAAACCTAGAATATCCATGTACATCTCCTGAGGAGGAAGATTATAAAATAATCACGAATATAAGCTACTGTAAAAAGAAAATGAAAATTTCAAAAATTTTATAAATATATATTTTAGCAGAATATGCGCACTATCACCTGAAACAGCATCATGGAGGTGTCATGGTCTGACTTGGAATTAACCGTCATAGAATGAGGAATACATAGGGAAAAGAAACACTTTTGCTCAGTTCAATTTTAATGAATCTGCGTCACCTTTTGTGCATGAGGAGGAGTTAGTTACAAATCAAGGACACGTGGCAAGCGATCCTAACAATGCGGTGCCGAGAGAAGGATTAATAGGAGGCTTGATGGCTTTGTGTGGTATAGTGTTGTGGACTTGTGGTAATAGCTTCCCCCTGTGCCTTTTCTGTTTCTTCTCTCTGACTCTAAATACTTCATCTTGTTGAGACATTTTGCTCAGAGTTTATTACTACACTTCCTTATACTTGTACTCATTTCTATTATCAATATACAAACTGCATAACTTCACCCTTTCAATGAACACACGCATGAAGGAGATGGAGGCTGATCTCAAGAGACTTTTCTAGTGTTGATTGAAAGTATTGAATTTCAAAAAATACTATATTTAAGATCCAATGAGTTTGTATTTTAAAGAATAAAGTTTGCATGAGAAGAGTTTTGTCAAAGAATGTGAAGCGGGAGTTAGTCGTATTCAATTGAGGAGTGGGTCGTGTCCTGAAGGATTAAAGTTTTTAAAGGTTATTTTTAGCAGTTACTCATGTTAGACAAAAGGAGTCCTAATAGCTAATAGTTATTTGAAGGCTAGTGTCGGCGGGAGTTATTCTTGAATCTGATTGGTCAAAGATTCTTATAAATAGATGAAAGATCAATGAAAAAAATATTAAAATTTCTTTTTAATCTGTATTCGAATTATTTTTCTGTAGGATTTATTCCATTGTTTTTATTTTTAAATTACATTTACATCCTTATGACTTTTATTTTTTCCGCAAATATTCTAAATTTAATAAATATATCTTATCAATGTATATGTTGTTTTTGTTAATTATTTCATAATGATGGTAATTAGTAAGAGAAAGGGATTGAATCTTAGCCCATTTTTGCTGAATATTAATTTTTTACTTTTAAATGAATTTTAGGAGATATTTTTGCATTTTATATCGTATTGAGTTAAGAGATACTTTTGTTTTGTCTCGTGCCTGAGTTAAGAGATATTTTTGTTTTTGTCTCCTAATAAACAGATACAGAGAAAGAAGTAGGGAAGAAGAAGAAGAATGGACACCAAATATATCCTGATTCAGCCACTAGGTGCAATGTGGCCTACATCCAGTCTCCATCACAACAATAATAGAATTTCACTATGTTTTCACAACATTACAAACACCAATTCCTCCCTAAGAACTACCCATTCCTATATGAGACAAATCCATATTCTACATCCAATCTGAATTTGACTTGGACTCAAAACCTAACTTTCAACCGCAAAGTGCTAACCCAACTTGTAAGGGAATCCTCACAGGATCATAAAACACAACATACAGATGTACAAAGAAACTTTAAAACATATATGGCTTTTTCTCTAATATTGATCATGTATTTTTTCTCTCACTAATTTTTTCTTACAAACCTCACCATATTTGTCTTTTTCACCATGATCCTCAAACAGACAATACTAAGAAAAAGAAAACAAAATGAACATCTTTGAAGGAGAAGAACTCAGGAAGCTTGGGTAGCTATGAGAACTCTGCGCTTTATACTTTCTCTCCTTGATCTCAACCCTTGGCCGTTCACTCTTAATATAGAAGGAAAAGTTTCCAATGTTAAAACCGGTTCAACAAAGCAACTTCTTCTCCAACCAAAAACAGCTTCGGTTCGGACAAAGAGAAAAGAGAGGAAAAACCAAAAACCAACATGCATGTACCTCTCTCAACCCTTTTCATCAAGCTCCTTCGATCGGAACCCTTGATCTTGTTTTTGACTCCAAGAAATGATTCGAACCCTTGATGATCTTCTGACCCAGAACAGCTTCTTACTTTCCATTTTTGCTTCTTTCTACGTGTAAATCAGCAGCTACCTTCTTTCTTTAATGAACAAAAATGGAAGTGAACTTTTGCAACTGAGATCTTCTTCTCTGAGCTGACAGAGATGGATTGCTTCTATTTTTGGTTTCAAAAATCTTGAAACTTTTCTTTAAATCATGTCTTCAATGGCAAATATCTTGTTTTGCCTTTCTTCATATCGTCACTTCTGAAAAAAGATCTTCACTAACTTTTTTACTTGATAGCCTTTTTCTTCCATAGCCTTCTGATATCATTTTCTTTCCTGATGATTGACATAACCGAATATAAAGAGAGAGGAAAGAGAAAAGAAAAAAATGCTTTTAATGAACAATAAACTCAAAATTCGGTTATCTATACATGCATTTAACCAAATTAAATTTTAAATTCTAATCACAAGGAGTATGTAACCGAAGAGTGTATAAAGACTTGGGTCAAATGCTTCTTTCTTTGATTTATGATGGGAGTGGATGAATTTGGACTTTATTTAATTGATTTTGCTCAAGGCTAAAATTGTTTAGTAACCCAATTGGACTTATTTTGAATGGGCCTAGAAAAATAATTTCCTTTTCCAGCACACTTGACAAAAACATTAGACAAACAATTGCAGGCAAATAATAATTTAATAATTTCTTAATCAATATTTAATAATATTTGATCATTTGTAAATACCTTCCAATCCTCCACTATTTATAAAATTTAAATGTGATAAAAGTATATGAATAAAGAATGTGTCATTAAGATTAAATATTTTTAGTGTAAATTTTAAAGTTTCAACGAAATAATAGTTGTCTAATCGATTAAACATATACTCTATATGCTAGTACCAAAAATCACACACATTACTTATACCCTTCAAGTTCAAAAATCTATAATTTTAAACACTTATACGGTCTTGTGCTCATTCTACTTTCATGAATATTTACGAGAATAAAAATTCTAAAATTATCTATTAGAGCGGCATTACTCCTATATTTATATAGATAAATTTTTTTGATAAATAATATGATCATTCCCTTAAGAGTTTTAACTCACCCTCTTAATGTATTGTAAATAGCACTAAATCCTATACCTTAGTACTTCAATCACTAAATAACTTGTTTTTACCCATTAAACCTTGAAACTAATAGTCTATTATAATAAAGTTGTGTTTCTATCATTTAACAACAATAGGTTTTAATCCCATTTTAGTAGTAGTCTCTTTGATTTGATCCCTTGACAAACTTTTAGTTAAAGGGTCTGTTAAATTTTCTTGAGATCTTACATAAGTGATGGTAATTACACCATCATCTATTAGTTGCCTCACAAACTCATGTCACAAATTTATATGCCTAAACTTTTCATTATAAACCTTATTATATGCTCGAGACATAATTAATTCACTATCACAGAAGATTGAAATAGCTGTCGTCTGTAGTGGCTATAGTTTTATATTATATAACAAATTTCTTAACCGAAAACATATACTCAACGAAAGTATTGTGGATAAATATTTTTTCATTTTCTCCCTATTTTATTTGACGATTACTTACCATGGTTCGGTAGTCTAACACACCGCGCAATTGATTCAACTGATATGGAAATTTTTCTTGTTCTGACGGCCAGAGATTTTTCATCCTGACTATATGATGATGCTAATGCAACCATCATATCTTGGTTGACAGCCCATTTAGGCACAAATTGCAGCCAGCCAAGTCCTATGTTTTGCACCTCCTTTAGTTTCTCTTTACCCGGGTCTGAGTCTAATTGCGTCATAATTGAAGCCACGCAACATGGCGAGCACCTAGATACTAGTATTTTCTACACAAAAATTCATAGTCAGCACAAAGTGACAACGAAGGAGAATGTCGGTTTTAACATTTACTATCAAAACACAATATCCCAAGTTTACAGTTAATTTACCACTAACCATCCAAGGTACCTTTATTGGTCCACCAGTTTTTTTTTACGATCCTCTTTTGGAATTATTATTCTTTTGTGTCTCTTTTTTGCTCCTGGTACGAACCATAGCTACTTCTTGTTTTTTGAACACCTGTTCACAAACAACTGCTATATATACTCAAATAATCCACTTAAATTAATCATTAACATACCAACATGTTAATCAATAGCATAGATACGCTAATAACATTGCTTAGTTCAATATAAAAATTATGGCTATTTACTATGTGTCCATGATTGTCATTATCACATCACTATAAAAAATTAATTAATATTAACTGAAAGAAATTTACTCCATAAAATTATTTTTTGTTTATAATTTATTAGATATAACCATGTCCAAACTCATTTGTCATATCCCTTTGGCACACTTCAAACCTGTTCTTTTGCATACAAACAAATTTAAATAGCTGTAAGGTATAACAATACAAGGGTTAAAGTCAATCAAAAATAAAAAATAATAAAAAATAATAAAAAGTAGGAACGAAAGTAGAGTAATTGACAAAAAGTAATTTGTGTTGTTTAATTTGAACGGTCCCAAATTACACAACTCATACTTTCATATAGAAAAATAAACAATGTTATATGTACCATTTACAAGTACTGTATTTTTTTTGTATATTTTTTTTATATTTGTCATTAAAAATAATCAATAAAGAATAGAAAATGATAAAAATTTTGTATTTTTATTCTATGCTGATCGATACAAGCATTGATGGTGGAAGAATAAGAAAAAATAAAGCCAACACTCTTCTTTGATGTCTTTCCTTCATATCCAGCCCAAAATGTCCTATTTGCAAGTTTTTTCCTTTTTCTAACTCCATCAAAGTAAGATAAAGAACAAAAATTTTATCATTAACATCGACTACAACCACATGCAACAATTGATAATGGAACCCCAATATACCAATTAATCGAAACACAATTAATAAAAAGATAAAACTATATAACATATCTATAGGAGTTGGAGACAAGGCTACGAGATACTCGACTTTTCCAGTTGAGACTTTCGAAATATAGAGGCAACTTGAACGAAATGGCCGTTTCATATTTGTCACATTATTAATTAGTTGAAAGAAAGCGCAACACCAAGTATGAAAAATAGCAATTCAAATCACGTAATATATAAAAAATCAGGGAACCATAACACACCAGAAAATTAATGTCTACATATCACGGTTTGACTTAGCCTGGGTCTTATCGGCTGATTTTGATGCTTAATCACAATGCACCCAAACAAGTTCATAGCATTTTTTTTCAATTATTTAAAAAAAATATTCATAGAAAATGGAAAATTGAAATATTGATAGAAAGTCTTTCAATAAATAAATTGTCATATTGGATAACTTTCATGAAGGACACACCAAATTCCATTGAAGACTTACGACCGAAGTTTTGAATGGTGGCTTGCCATATCCATAATCAATTAAGAGGAAATATTCTCTGTCAAAATATAAACCAAAAAATACACAATTTCACCTAACACACAGTATCAAGATTCAAGAGTAACATATACTGTAATATATAATTAGAATGTCATTCACATTGCAAAATGAATCTGTTATAGCATAATTACAGAGTATTAATAATGAGAGAAAAATAAGAATAATTATAATTTGAAAGTATTAATAATGAGTAAAGAGAAAAATCACATTAAGACAACAATAAAATAGACCAAAATTGAGAATGATAGGATAATTGGCCAAAAATATATTAACCAACTTATATCTATTAATATATGATGGATATTTAGTGTTGGGAACTAATAAGATAGAGAAGGACAATATATACAGTAACTAACGTGAAGGTTTCCTTAACATTTTGTGTGCCAGGATTTCCGATTCGTATATATATGAATTTGTTTAAGATTTTCTAATTCTAAATATTGCAACTTGCAAGATTCTTTCGGCTTCAATATGAGTGTTCTTTAAAATTCATTTTTCTTTTTTGTGCTTTATAAAAAAAGGGAAAAATAGTATTTATCGGGTTTTAGAAACTGATTAACATTAAAATGAATGAGTTACAATTAGGCTAACAACAATAGAGAAATGGGATTTTCCAGCCACGATTTAAATCTAGCTAGAAAGAAGTGATAATTAAGCAACTAAAAAGAAAAATTTGTGTTGCGCGCGAGCAGAAAAAGAAACAGATCAAAGTGCAGAAGAATCACCAATTGATGGAACTAAGGATATTTTTGACAAACAATTTTTAATAATGAGTAAAGAAAGAAGTCACATTAAGACAAACACAACAACGAAAACAGTGTTCAAAAGCATGCTCATATAACATTTCTAACGGCCCCAAAAGTTTAAAAAAAAAAACGATTCAATGAGTTTCAATAGACAGAAAAAGTTTTCAGATAATCAAAGTCCATATCTCACAGAGAAAACGCGTGAGGGAGAAAAGGGTTTTACTTACCATGAAAAAACGCAAGTAAATGCGAATACGGTGAAGATGAGAGTGTGAAAGTGAGAACTGGGATTAGAGGACAGAGGCGTAACGGCGTGTTATTGCAGAACAGAGGCGTCGGACAACAACAAAAAACACCCCTTTTCTGCTACCTTCCCTTCATCTCTATTATCAAAAAGGTAATCTTTTTCCAGCTATTCCCTTTTCCCTTTTCCCAAACCCAGCAACATGAGATAAAAATAAAAACTTTCATCCTTAACATCAACTCCAACCACATACAACAGCAGATAATGTACTATCAACATGCCAATTAACGGAAAAAATAAACTAAATAACATACCTATAGAAATCGGATACAATTATATGGAATGCTCAGTGACAAACCCCATTTTGAGGGTTTATCTTGTGCTGATTTCAGGGGTTTTATCAATAATTCCACACACTTTCTATATGAGAATACAAGAGTTTGCATTCTTTTCCTAGTTTTGCCTCATGAATGAAAACATGCTTATTTTGCACCAAAATAGATACGTTTCTAATCTTCTCTTGATGCCATTCGATGCCGTGACTTGTGTGTTAAGTGGTTTCAGGATATAGAGTAGGAATGGACAGGAAAAGGGAAGGAAGACGGGTGCAAAGGAAGGAAGCATGAAAATTGAGCTTTGGAAATCTCCGCATGGGTGCGTGCGCGCACTTGGCGCGCCCGCGCGGATAAGAGCAACGTGAAGCCGAGACTAAGAGCCAAGCCACGAGCCGGCTTGAGTGGCGGCTAAGCCAGGATCCTCATCGACGCGCACGCGTACATCACGCCTCCGCGCACATTACAAGACTCCTCAACAGCGCGTACGCGTACCCTGCGCGTGCGCGCCGATTTGCGAATGTGTTTTTTTAAGAAGTCACGTGACTTAGGCGTGGAGGTAATTAAGGATCCCACTTTTGGGGAAATGCCTTGGCGGGAAAAGGCTTAAAAGACTAAGGGAGCAAGGGTAAAAGGGACTTAGTTCATTTTGCTAGATTTTAGATATTTTTGGGAGGAGAGTTAGTTTTTCACTTTTGGGGAGAGAAGAAGAGGAAAAGGTCACAAGCTTCTCACTAGGGTTCATCTTCACCCAATTTTTGAATTTTCCATCATTTTGGTGAGATCCATTACAAATCTCACTCCATTTTATTCATGTCATAGATTTTTCTTCTCCCAATTTCAAGTAGTTGTAATTGATCAACTCTCATAGATCTAGAATTCAATATTGTAATTTTGAATTTTGTTAACTCTTTGAGAATTTGCTTTCTATTGCTACTCTTTGAGGCTTGTTGTTAGATTCTTGTGTTGCAATACTTTCAATTCTATTTTTCTTCTCATTTTACTATGACTTTCCTTTTTGCTCACCACATGTTTGATAAAATGTCAACACTAGCTATGGAGTAGAATTTTTACGCTTGGCATAGGGTTTGGTCATTGGAAGAAGTTGAATAGTTATATCAATAGTTGATTTGGAATTAGGGATTGCTAGTTGGCTTGGAGTGCACTGAAGCTAGATTCCCATGAGGTGAAGCTAGGACTTGTGACTCAAGTTGATTGTTTTCATTTGATTTTCTTCTATACTTAGGGGATGACTAATTGAAGCAAGGCCTAATTGTTGTCGACATTGAATGGACTATAAGGATAGAATTTCTAATGCTAATTCTAAGCCAAGTCTTTTGATAATTGATTGTTTGTTTCTCATTACTACGCTAAACTTTCAAAGAATTCCAACAAGGCTTACTAAATCAATAAGATGCACATTTTGGCAATTCCAAGGGAGAACGACTCGGGAGACTAGTACTCTCGGATATAGATTGTAGATTTGTTTGATGATGGATTTTTCGTTGGTTTAGACTATACTACGATTGATCACTTGATAAACTCTATACCGGCAAAAATCCATTCGTCACTCAGATGACAGAGCTGCTGGGTTTCTCCTCTTTGCATCTTTTCTTTTTCCTGGTTCCTGGGTTTATGGATGGAATGAAATGGGAGAAAAAAGTTTTGATCTTTCAATTTCTTCGGATACAATTTTTTCGTGTACTTGGATGTTAATTCACTGGACTGAAATTGCATTTTATTGGAATTAAATGTTGATAAGAGATTTTTAGGGATTTGATTGAGATGAAACAAAAATTAATTTTAGGAATGAAATTAATTACCATAGGAATGAAGAAGGGACGGGGATAAGTATGTTATTGATAAGCAAGTGGAGTACACTCTCTTATCATGAGAGTGGCATTTAGTCTGTATTATATCTATAGTATACTCTTTTTTTTTTGCTACATAGCACTCTCCAATTTAGATTGGTAATCTGGAGTTGTTAGTTAATATTTTTTTCGGAAAAAGTTTGGTAACCAAAATTTTTCAGCCATAATCAGCCAAAATTTTCCATATTTTACTTCATTTATATCACTTAATAACAGCTTTATTTTTTACTTCACTCTCTTATCATTCTACTTATCACCGTTCATTCTACTTATCACCGTTCTTATCAAATCTGCTAATTAATGATATTAATTAGAAAATCATATTCTTTTTATTAGGCACTATTGTAATCAATACTTAATATTCCTTTTTATAATTTGATTTTTATATATAAAAATACAATAAAGATTAATAATAATTATATTTAAGAACGGTAATTATAATATCAATTACATTAAATATTTGCAATTGATTCTTTGTCCGTTATGGTATTTATCATCAATTATTGGAGATATGAAACATGAAACCTATCCTAATATATACTTTATGTTAATTCAGTCATATTCATTCAAAAATCACAAGAATAACACCATTGCAAGCACAATAGTGTATAAGCCAAGAAATTTTACAAGAAATTATTTTTATCATTGTAATTTGTATGGCAATTGATTTCGACCTTAATACAGTACCTATGGCAGAAGGTGCTGAAGAATTTGTACAACAGACGGACTCACCCAATGAAATTGTTGCCAGTCAATCAATTTCTGAGAATATAGAAAACTACACTAGTTCTGATGAGGTATGGTAATAACTCGGATTATTTTTTTATGTATTTTTTAGCACTTTAGTTATATGCGTAACATTCTTGATCATTATTTGTTTGCTATTTATCTCAAAAAAAAATTATTTGCACCGGCAAATAAGTTTTAGCATCATAAACAATATAACCAAGACTATCATATATCATCACGCTTTCATACACATAGCATTCATTGATATTCTAATTAATTTAGAATTTCATTCAATTCTCAAATTGTAAATTTTACCTTTAATTTTGCCAAAGAATTACAAAATAATTTTTTAAATCAAAATTCGAGTTAATAAAAATATTGAAAAATAACTTTGGACTTATTCTATAATCTAACTATTTAAAATAAAATGCTTTTCAGAGAAAATTTATTTGAAAGATTTTAAAACAAAATCTGGAGAAATAGAAGTTATGGTCCCTACTCTGTCTTCCGTCTTATATAAGTATTTTGATGAACAATAACTTTTTTATAATATTTAATTTTAAATTACTTAAAATATAATAGAGAATTTAAATAAAAAAATAAAAAATATACGTAAATCCAAAAATAATTACATGAAGTTAACATCTACGTTAACATACATAATAAAACAAAATTAGGACCTAAAAGTATAGTATTGTGTTTTATTTGTTATACTTGATAGTGAAATTAGCCACTTTTGTATCGTTAACTATTATGTAGAGTTTCATTTGTTTTTTTTTCTTTCTTTTTTTTCCAGGTCATAAACCAAGCCATTGGTGACGAGGAGGTAGATCCCGAGGAGGGAATGTGCTT
Organism: Arachis duranensis; assembly: GCF_000817695.3. Classification (NCBI taxonomy): domain Eukaryota; kingdom Viridiplantae; phylum Streptophyta; class Magnoliopsida; order Fabales; family Fabaceae; genus Arachis; species Arachis duranensis. The sequence continues at coordinate 41,536,740 of NC_029779.3, read as the reverse complement.
CGGCACATTAGAAGATACGCGTGCATATTATTACCGATATGCGGGTAGGACTGGATTTGTCGTCAAAATAAGAACCACCGGCTGGGAGACCATAAACGATTAGAGGGTGGTTGTTAATCAAGCTTTGCATTGTAACAGAGATGGATACCGCACATCCCGTGTAAAGGCACCCCAGAGAAGGAAAACAGTGGCCTCAACAAACTGCAAAGCCCGTTGCTATTTGGCATTAGATAAAATGACAGGGCAGTGGAGAATTTCTCGAGTAGAGGTATCCCACTCACACCCGCTTAATCCGAAGCTGTCTGGAATGTTCTCAGCAAACCGTCAGCTAAGTATGCATGTGAAGGACCTGATACAGCAAAATGACCAAGCTGACATTAGACCGAGTAAGACGTACTAGGCACTAGCCAATGCAGTCGGTGGCCCTGCCAACCTCACCTTTACAGAGAAGGATGTTAGAAATTACATTAGTCGTCACTTACGCATTTCCGGGAATGAGACGGATCCAAAAGAGTTACTTAAGCATTTCTCACGGATGAAGGAGCTCAATCCAAACTTTTTCTTTGAAATAGATGTGGACGAAAACCATAGCATTAGAAATGTGTTTTGGGCCGATGCTCGGTGTAGAGCTGCATGGGAATATTTTTGGTGATGTCGTGATGTTTGACACTACTTACAAGACTAATAGGCATGGAATTATTATTTTTTCTGTTGTACTTAATTAGACTTTTTTCCATCCACGGCATTTGGAGTTTCCACCTACATATCATGTTTTTATATTTTTATTGTTTAGGTACGACATGCCATTTGGGTCTTTCGTAGGTGTCAACCACCATGGGATGTCTACGCTTCTTGGGTGCGCATTATTGCGGAATGAGGACACTCGTACATTCGAATGGCTTTTTCGTACTTGGTTGAAGTGTATGGGTAAGGCCCCCATATGTGTTATAATAGACCAATCGCTGCAGATGCGTTCTGCATTAGAGACCACATTACCACACACACGCCATAGATGGTGCATATGGCATATCCTAAACAAGATACCAAACAAGCTGGTAGGTTATCGTCATTTCGATCAGCTCATCACATGCATGAAGAGGATTGTGTTTGAATCCAAATCTAAGGACTCATTTGAGAGAGATTGGCACGATTTTATTGAAGAGTATGACCTCCACAATTCTAGGTGGCTAAATGGTAGTATAATCTTCTGGTTCCTTGCTGCCTTTGTGTGGCTACTTTATAGATGTTATTTTATAGTCATTATGGATGTTTCACTTAGAGGTTAACCGACGCTATTTTTGTTTTTTTGTATTTTTTGGTTTTTCCTGTTCATTTGCAGATATGTTTGCTAACTGACACATGTGGGTGCCAGTATTTTTCAAGGATGAATTCTGGGCTGGCATGAGGAGCACACAGCGTAGTGAGAGCATGCATTCAGTTTTTGATAAGTACTTAAACAGTAAGAGCTCTTTGTTGCAATTTGTTTGCCAATACCAAAACTGTGTTATAGACAAGGAGCAAAAGGAGCTTGAGTGTGACGCTGCTGATTTAAGGGGTATTATCCCTTGTGTTTCCAGCTCACCAATAGAGAAGCAGTTCCAGAGAGAATATACAAACTCCATGTTTCAAGACGTTCAGGATCAATTTATAAAAAAGGCCGATTGTGACATCTCCTTAATCAACCATCATGGCACAAGTATAGTTTGTGAAGTTGACCAACAAAAGATGGTGTTTGACATGTCAGTGTACAGCAGATACCAAGTCGTGTATTGCTCGCAGTCATCAGATGTTTAATGTGATTGCTTTATGTTCCAATCGAATGGTATTCTATGCTGCCACAGTCTTGCTGTTCTTCTACATTTTCGTGTGACAGCAGTGTCCTCACAATACATTCTATCCTGATGGAGTAAGAATGTTAGTCGGAGACACACATACATCAGGAGTAGCATTGACATGGACCGTTCTGATGAAAGCATGACAATTTTTAGGCAATTGTGTTCTGATTTTTACAACATCGCTCAGGATTTTGTGGCTACTCCAGAGGTTGCTGCTATATTGCGTGATGCCATGGACAGTGCTCGGGAGAAGCTCAGAGAACACAAGGAATTCGAGCATCAAGCTGCACATGTACCAAGTGCGATTTACTCACATACGCATGATGAGTGTCCCGTTAGCATGGATGAGCTACATGGCCCACGTCGTGTTCCTACGCGAGGTCGTCCAACTTCCACCAGACTTGGGGCAGATCTGGAAAAATCTATTAAAAAGAGGGCACGCAAAAACAAGAACACTCACAATCACAACAAGGTAAATATGAGATCTACCCCCCTTTTCACGTTATTTGTTTATTTTAAGTTGGTTGAATGGATAATAAGTGATGATGTTATCTTTCAATATGATTTGTGTGTTAAGGGACCTAATGGTAATGCACAACCATCTCCTACAAATGTGGCAACTTCCTACAAAGATACGCAACCGGCTTGTTCAGAAATGACAGACAATTTGGCTATGCACTCTGGCTCCTTCATATCACTATTGAATTCATTCCATAACGCTGAACAATTGTGTATGTGTACCTAGTGTATTTTTCATAGCATTAATGTCATGTCCATTTACTAATTGTTTCCTCTTTTGTTTTGTTTTTAAATTTTTTTTTCACAGGAAGCATTCTTGGAGGATTCGAAGTTTAATATCACTACATATCATAAGCATTAGAGTTTAACAACTACTTTGTACTTTGCCCATGCTTCAACTTTATTTCACGTTATCATGATTTTGGTGGTTTATTGGATTTATTTTATGTAAATCACTATACTCAACTTTATTTTAACTTGCTACTGCTTCATCTACCATTATTAAACAAAATACAATAACAGACTTGGGCAACTAATATACAACTTTTTTATTCTTTTACTCTTTGTTACCATTATTATTTGTTACTACTATTAAAAATAATAAATGTTTAGTTGATAATTTAATCATTACGATAATGTGGTGCAATACATGAAGTTTAAATTTGAATATCCAAAAGTATCCGTACATAATAAGGTCTTTCTTTTATTATTTAAAAAATTAGACATCAAAAAGTCATATCCAGACATGTATTTTATTTACATCCAATAACATCCTTTAATTTATTAGAATAACATCCACGATCGAGCATTTATTGCTTGGGCATAAATATTTTTAGCTGCCTGTTAAGCATGGATAATTGTATATTGGAAAGATAATTCAAAATTTAGTCAACGTGTTCTCGATTTGAGCAAAAACAAGCCAAACATATATAAAAAAATAAACTAACAATTTAAAAACAATTTTTTTATACATAAATATTAACTAGGATATTGAATTATTGTATTTTTTTATCCAGTCCAACTCCAAAACCTTTCGCAAATATTTCATGATAAAATCACGTAAATTCTGCAAGCATATCAACCGTAAATACACATAGCAACTCTAGTCCTAATCAATTGTTTGTGAATATATTTAACCTGCTACCCAATATAGGTTTCCCTTTAAAAAAGATGCACCCGGTTTTGGTTTATATCCGATAACATCCATCTGTATATAAAAATAACATCCACTAAATCCTGAAATCAAGTTAACAAAAAACACACACCGACCAACTCTAATATCAATTTATGGCTTATAGTTCCGTTTAGCTTTCTTAGCCAGTTCTGCCCTTCGAACCAGTGATCTTGTCCGTGGGTTCGTCCAAGGATCTTCAAGAGTTTTTTTCTTTCCCCTATCCTCCACATGACGACATGGTACATTGAGTACACCATCTACCTCACTCCTAGAGATGTTGTCTTTGCAAATTAGAATGTCAGTTACAATTTCTTTCCGAATTTGTTGCAGCTAGACCTGTGGTCACATACAGATGTATTTGTGTTTGGTATAGAATACACTAAAGAAGCAAATATAAATCCAGCCAGCATAAGTAGAATTCATCCAAGAAGAGTTATTTATCAATTATTAAATACGCAAATAAGCATCAACATATGTTTTGGATTTCACTAACCGTCGTCCAAATAGGCATATTTAATTCATCCTCTGCCAAGCTCTTTGGATCCCACATTTCCATCCATTTAATGACGTATACGCCACAGTCCCACCTATGCAACACAAATGACAAAAATTTGTGCCAACATATTAAAATTTGTGTGGGTTGATTTTTTAATCCCTTCTTTGTTTTCACCTCTAGACTTACCCATTAGGCTGTTTTTGGAGCCTTGTTTCATAGCAACATTCATAGCCCTCAGCTGTGAATATTACATTCGGGTCTACAGTTGCTGCCAACTCTTGGAGAAGAAAGCCCTTCGACAAGCCAGAGAGTAAAAATTAGGGAGGAAAATAGAAGAAAAAAACATGGGAGGCAACACCTAACACCCAAAAAAATATGCATCATCAAATCTATTCTCACTTACTACATATTTATCTATTTTCTCTCGGCGCTTCGAGTGTGGGCCATTGTGCATAGAGTCTAATACCCATAGGTTATCAGTCTTCCAGTGGAGTACATATAGCCACCAGTGATCATCTCGGCACACTGGAACAAACCACTTCATCGTTGAATAAAGCATGTTAGTATATAGTTATTTTTTCCATATTCTTGTAATGAAAAAATAGATTTTGTGTGTGGATTAGTAAGTATATAAATTACTGACATAATCAACTTTTTTCGCTTTCTCCGCATCGAACCAGTGCTGCCCGCGGCCCATGAATTTGCTAAGAACAGGGACAAAACCAGTGTTCGTCCCGGCAAATCGTTCAATGTTATCATCAGTCAATATTATGGCCTGTAAACCCATTTTGCATTAGTTAAACACCTAAAGTAATAATTTAGAGTATCCTTCACCGAGGCAATTATGGTATTAATTAATATTAAGTGGGTAAGGAAAGATTGCACTAACCATTAGTCTCGGTGGAATACAGTAAAAATGCGTGCAAAACCTTGCGTTGCTCGAAGTATTGAACATGGCACAGCAGTAATCAACCACCTGAATAGAATAAACGTATTACATTTTCATGGCACTTTAATGGATAACACATACATAGTAATTTATTACAGTTTTTTTGTTTGCTCTTACCGTATCGCTTACTCTTCTACGCCATCCCAGTGATTGAAGATCCGCTCGCTGCAGCTGAACATCATCGCCATTGCCAATCCACGCAAGTGTGGTATTCTTTGCACCCCTCCGATCTGTCACCCACTTGTATATCCTGTTCATGTCATCACCTGTCGGCCTTGCAACACCCCCAGATGGCATTAGTGTGTCCACCACAGCTTTTGTTGTTATGTTTTCTGGTGATTTAGGTTCTGGAGTCACATTTTGATCATTTGTTACCGGAGATCTGGGCGGTGAGTCTGGTATGTGCATCTGAGTGATGCCAAGCGAGAATGGCGGTATTGGAAAGTCAACTTGAGTTGGGTCCTTTAGCGCAACATACACTACCATTGCAAGCTCTCCGGATTCCCTGCACAGTCATTAACAATTAAGTGCTCTTAACTGAGTGCTCTTAACAATTAAGTGCTCTTATCTGAGCCAAAACTAAAATAAAGAAAGTTATGTAACCAGCATAAGATTATATGGATAACATCTATTATTGATTAAACAGTTCACCTCAAAAGAAGGAAAAAGTCAGAAGTAAAAGAGTCATGCAACTACTATAATCTTCAATAATTCGTATTATTGTTAAAATCATCTATCTAACTTGCCTTTGATTCGAAGGTCCTTCATCAACATTATCATCTATTCCGTTTTCAACAGGTGTGTCAGACATTGTCTCATCCCCTTTGGGCATTTCAGGACATGTCCACCTCATACTCATAGTATTCCCCCTAATGGACCTATTTTGGGACTCTTAAATTAATTAGAAGTTGAGCAGCTATAAGTGATAATAACAAAAGACACCTAATACAAATATGAGTTAATCAAGTAAATGTAGTACGCTTAAATTCGTAAATGATGTTAAATCTAAAGTTTACCCAAAGCTTCTTCGTGCAGAATAAAGTAAAGAATGGATAGTAACATCCACATTGCCAACCAGTTAGCAACCATAATGCTAGAAAGATAACATCGGGTATGAGGCACGCATAACATCCGGATTTAAATGATAAAATATTAGATAATCAAACTCCTATTCAAGATAAATATACCAGTTACAACCCGTAATTTTGCCATTCTTCTCAAATAAGCACAATATTATACGTAGGTAACGTATATTAAAATTACTTTATATATGGTAAAATGTTATATGCAAACAAACATAATGATAAATTATGTCAACGCAGTTGCCCAAAAAAATTATGCTAGTATATTATTACAATGAGGCAAGTTAAAGCATTAAAACTTCATACGATAACTAAAAATTCAATAACTTGCCTTTCCTTTGAATGCCCGTCCTTAACATTATCATCTGTTGCATTTACCACTGGCATGTCGACCAATGTCTCCTCCCCTGTAGGCATTTTGATACATGTCTTATTCATAAACACTTTATCCCCCTCAATGCATCCATTTTGTGAAGCTTGGCTACATTTTCTGTTTAAATAAATTGGAAGATGAACAACTATAAGTGATAATTAAAAAGGTCACCTAGCACAAATATAATCCGACCAAGTAAATCTAGTATACCCAAGTATAGTACAGAATGGATAATAACTTCCATAATTTAAATCAGTTAACATCCAGAAAGCCACACGAATAACATCAGGAGTATTATATACATAACATCCAAACTAATGAGACAAGATTTAGCTATTCGTAATACTATTTAAAGTCACTAGTATTGGCATTACTTAACGGGAGAGGACACATAGTCATCAAATTTATTATGTTATGGAATTAATGCTAAAACAGGAAAAGATGTATTTACATGTGTAAGGTCTATTGCCATGCTCAAAATAAGTATCTCCAACAGTTTTTAAAATATAGATTTACCAACTACAGCATCAATATCACACTTCTAAAATTAGATAAATAATGAATTACTCTATACATGGTAAAACTTTATATATGATTAAAAAGACACAAAATCTAAAAGATATTTATTTATACTATAATAATATTAAAAAGACACATGTTAGAGCAATAAAAGTTTATAACAAAAGTAATAAATCTTTGAATTGCCTTTTTTTGGAAGGTTGTTGATCAAATTCAGCAAGTGATGCATGGTCAGCCGGTATGTCGGTCTCGTTTTCATCTACCGTGGGAGCTTCTTTACGAGTCTTTCTATTAGACTTTGTTTTTTTCTTGATGCATCTTCTCTTTGATACACGATTGTGCTTTTTCGGTGACCCATACATCTTTCCAATTAAATTTAGAAGCCCCTACAGTGGACAACGTATAAGTTTTATTCACGTTAGAGCTTAAAAGCAGTGATCCGATTAACATATCTTTCACACTTATGTCTCACCGAGTGAGATGTGCTTTCCTCTTTATCCATCTTCTTCAGATCAACAAGCGACCAGTCTCTGATCCACGGTTCTCTCCCATTATATCTTCCTAAATCTCCATGCTTGTTAGCATGGAGATATATAATCTGAAAGTTATAGTAATTGCTATAAACAAGGTATACTATAAAATAACAAACAACAAATCAAAGGTTAGGGATATATGGCTCACCAATAATGCGAACATACATCCATCAACTGTTTTCTTCCCTACATCCTGAAACCTCAGAACTCCCTCAATTAAAAAATCATAAATGCACCTCGCCCAATACATCTTCCTTGGGTTCGATACATCAATGGCAGTGCGTATATGTATGTCTGAAACAGTGGCTTTCGGCGAGGGAAAGAAGAAACACTTGGCTATCAACATGATGAACTGTCTCCGGAAGTTGATTCTATCGACATCGGACTGCATCGAGCATGTGATAACATCCCTTTTCAAATCTGCTTGTGTCTTTCCTGTGAAGCTGTTAACAAGTCGGTGCTCTGCTACTATTTTTGGACTTTTGAAACTATCCCCTGTCAAGCACAAAATTGAGTCGATGCAGTCCAAATATTTAATGGCTAATTTAACCAAAAACATATAGTCAACGAAAGTAATGTGGATAATTTTTTTCCCTTTTCTCCCTATTTTATTTGAGAATTGCGTACCATGGTTCGGTAGTCCAAAACACCGTGCAATTAATTCAACTGATATGGGAATTTTTCTTGTTCCGACGATCAAGGAATTCTCATCCCGACTATATGATGATGCTAATGCAACCATCATATCTTGGTTGACAGCCCATTCAGGCACATATTGCAGCCAGCCAAGTCCCATGTTCTGAACCTCCATTAGTTTCTCTCTGCCCGCGCCTGAGTCTAATTGCTTCATAACTGAAGCCACGCAACATGGCGAGCACCTAGATACTAGTGTTTTCTACACAAAAATTCATAATCAGCACAAAGTAACAACGAAGGAGAATGTGGGATTAAGCATTTACTATCAAAACACAATATCCCAAGTTTACAGTTAATTCACCGCTAACCATCCAAGGTACCTTTTTTGGTCCAACAATTTTTTTTTGCGATCTTCTTTCTGGATTGTTATTCTTCTGTGTCTCTTTTTTGCTCCTGGTACGAGCCATAGCTACTTCTTGTTTTTCGAACACCTGTTCACAAACAACTGCTATATATACTCAAATAACTCACTTAAATTAATCATTAACATACCAACATATTTATCAATAGCATAGATACGCCAATATTATTATTGTTTATAATTTATTAGACATCACGATGCCCAAACCCATTTGTCAGATCCCTTTGGCACACTTCAAACCTGCTCTTTTGCATACAAAAAAAAATAAATAGCTGTATTCTTTTTCAAATTCTAATGTATAGAATTGCGAAGAACACAATTTAGGTGTATGATGAATATATCAGTCACAAATTATTAATTATTGAACTTATTATAGGGAGTTTTAAATTTCGTTGACAAAATCTAAGTCATCTATCCTAGTTAGTACTTAAAATAAATATCAGATTCAAGTTTAAATGTTTTAACATTAACGCTAAGCAATGTATAACAATACAAGGGTTAAAGTTAATCAAAAATAAAAAATGAATAAAAAATAATAAAAAGTAGGAACGAAAGTAGAGTAACTAATATCATGTAAATTATTATAGAGAGTAAATAAACTTTATTTTATTTCAGAAGGTGTAATTATATATATATANCATGCTTTCATATAGGAAAATGAACAACGTTATACGTACCATTTACAAGTACTGTATGTTTCCTGTATATTTTTTTTTATATTTAACATTAAAAATAATTAATAAAGAATAGAAAATGATAAAATTTTTGTGTTTTATTCTATGCTGATGGATACAAGCATTGATGGTGGAAGAATAAGAAGAAATATAGACAACAATTTTTATTAGTCCCCATCGCTGTCTATTATATTCTTCCCTTTCCCAATTCATTACTGCTCTCTGTCTCTCTCTTTGGTGATCGAGGGTTCTATGATTATTTGATTTTGTTAGTAGTGGAGATAATTAAGGAATGGATGGAGGTGTAAAAATATTTGTTTGGAATTATAAGTTAGGAAAAGTGATTGGACTTGGAGAGTTTTGATAAGGTTAGAATTGTTCAAAATTTACCAACCGGTCATAAAGTTGCTATCAAGCTCCTTAACCGTCACAAGATCAACCAAATCAAAATGGAAGTAACTAATCAAAAGCAGTTTAATTTGTTTAACTACATACCATTACTTAAATAGTCATATATGTATGTATGTTCACACTAAAAAATTTCATGGAAAATTCCAACTCAACATTTTATAAAGTTAAAGCAATTCAAACTAAAAAAAATCAAGGCATAACATCTCTATTGAACCGTATCTAGAAGGATTTTTTTTCTTTCACATGAATAAAAAAATTAATAAATTACCAATAACTTTAAGTACTCCTAATGTACTCCCACCATAGTTAACTACCATAATTAGTCAACTACTAACAAATACATAATCTAAGTGACACACATTATAAAAAAAACCCATTTTTTGGGGCCTTCTCTTCATCTCCAGCCCAAAATACCATCTTTGCAAGTTTTTTTCCCATTTTCAAAACCCCTCAAAGTGAGATAAAGAACAAAAATTTCATCGTTAACATCGTTAACACACATGAAACATAATTAATAGAAAGATAAAACTAGATAACATACCTAGAGGAGTCGGAGATAAGGCTATGAAATGCTCAGCTTTTCCAGTGGAGACTTTTGAAATATGGAGGCAACTTGAACGAAATGGCTGCTTCGTATTTGTCACTGTATTAATTTCTTGAAAGAAAGCACAACACCAAGTATGAAAAATACTTATTCAAACCACATAACATATAAAAAATCAGGGAACCATGACACACCAGAAAATTAATGTCTACTTATCACGGTTTGACTTAGCCTGATTTTGATGCTTAATCACAATGCACCCAAACAAGTTCATAGCATTTTTTTTCAATTGTTAAAAAAAATATTCATAGAAAATGGGGAATTAAAATATTGATATAATGTCTTTTCATAAATAGATTGTCATATTGTATAACATCCATGAAAGATACACCAAATCCCATTGAGGAGTTACGACAAGAATTTTTGAATGGTGTCTTGCCATATCCATAATCAATTAAGAGGAAATATTCTCTTCCAAAATAAAAACAAAAAAATATACAACTCCACCTAACACACAGTATCAAGATTCAAGAGTAACATATACTGTAACATATAATCAGAGCATGTCATTCACATTGCAAAATGATTCAATGAGTTTCACAGAAAAAGCTTTCAGATAATCAAAGTCCAAAGCCCAAAAAGAGAAATCGAGTGAGCAAGAAAAGGGTTTTACTTACCGAGGAAAAACGCCAGTGAATGCGAATATGGTGAAGATGAGATTGTGAAAGTGAGAACTGGAAATTGCGTTGAAACCTTGGTTGCGAGAATGGCGCAGAAGAAAAAGGGATTAGAGGACGAAACACGAAACGGCGTGTTATTGCAGAACAAAGGCGCCGGGAAACAACGAAAACACCCCTTTTCTGCTACCTTCCTTTCATCTTTACTCCCAAAACGTGATCTTTTTTCGGCTATTCCCTTTTCCCTATTCCCAAACCCATCACCATGAGATAAAAATCAAAACTTTCATCCTTAACATCAACTCCAACCACATGCAACAACAGATACTGTACTCTCAACATGCCAATTAACGGAAAAATTATACTAAATAACATACCTATATGAATCGGATACAGTGCTATAGAATGTTCCGATGATCTTGCTGCTGGGTTTCTCCTCCCTGCATCTTTTCATTTTCCTGGTTCCTGGGGTTGTGGAAGGAATGAAAAGGGGGAGGAAAGTTTTGATCTTTAACTCTATGTAATTTCTTCGTATATTTGGATGTTAATTTACTGGACTGAAATTGCATTTTATTAGAATTAAATGTTGATAAGAGATTTTTAGGGATTTGATTGAGATGAGGCAGAAATTAATTTTAGGAATGAAGAAGAAGAAACGGTGATAAGTATGTTATTGATAAGCAAGTGGAGTACACTCTCTTATCATGAGAGTGAAATTTAGTTTGTACTATATCTATAATATACTCTTTTTTTGGCTACGTAGCACTTCCCATTTTTTTCATTGACATTACTTATGGTTTGGGGTTAACTAAACATATTTGACTTTCTTCCAATGTTGGAGATAACGTAATAGACTTAATTCTTGGTAATTATTGTATTATGATTAATGACTAGGATAGAAAACCTTGATTCTTAATTCTTGCCATGAATGCCTCTTTAGTATTTGTTATCTTTAGTTGTTTTTTTTACTTTTTTGTCATTTAGATTATAGTCTTCTTATATGCAAATCACCCCATGAATCTCATAACCAATAACACGCATATCTCACTGCAATTCTTTTGAAAGACGACCCGATATCTAATACTCTTGATATTTTTATTGGTTTGTACTTGTGACAAACAAATTAGACTTTGATTGAGAGTTGTTTGTTGGTTTAGACCTATACTTACAACAAAGTGATTTCTTTTATTGAAAAGAAAATTCTAAACCGACGGTAACCTTCTTTCACAAATCAACAAAGACACATGTATTGTTTGATAATATTGAGTCTATTTCATCATTTGTTGCTTTTTTCTAAAAAGCAGAATCCCTTTAAGTCATAGCCTCTTTGAACATTTGAGGATTACCCTCTATGTTCATCACAATAGGAATCTTCTTTGTCACAGAATTCCTAATTCCTTCTATTAAAAAAGTGATAGCCTGAGAAGAAATAAAATCTAGACCCAAGTTCATTTCTTTTTTTACTCTCAAGGTCTTTATTAGTTCAATCAATTCTTTATCGCTTAGATATTTATTATTTTGATTATTTATTTCTTGTGAAACAATAGTATCATTTTGGGGATATTCTGAATTAGAAGTTGAATCATTGATAAATTTATTTTCAATAAATTCTACCTCTCTTGATTTAACAACTACATCAAACACTAAGTCTAATATTCTATATGCTTTAGAATTTTGAGCATATCCAATGAAAGTATTTTTTATAGCTGTTGACCCCAATTTAGTTCTCTTTTGATTAGAAACTCGATAAAAGGCTAAACACCCCACACTTTCAGATAATTCAAATTAAGTTTTCTTCCTTTTCAAATTTTATAAGGAGAAACATTTCTATATCTTGATGGTATCTGATTATGGATATGAAATGATGTTAATAATGCTTCACCCTACAAATTGTAAGTTAATTTTACATTTAGTAACATTGAATTAACCAAATTCACTAAGGTTTGGTTTTTCCTTTTTGTCAAACCATTTTGTTGTTGTAACATCTAATTTTAGCACCCCATGATCGCACTAAAAGTTTAGGTGTTACCTACCTCTACTCCTTTGATTTCATACTATATTTATTTGATATTGAGCTTTCAGTAATATATACCAAATTCGTATTTATGAAAATGGAAAGTCCATACTTTAAACCACTTAATAACGCAATTATATCCACATAATATTAAATACATAGACTTATTTAAAATTCTTCAAATACAAGTCTCACCCTTCTAAAAACCAATACAATAAACGACGAGTGGAAAGATAAAATCTAAGATTAAACCAAATATAGAAAATGAAATGCATATATACATAAGGTTCCGTAGTTCGGTCGCGACTTTGTACCAAAACTTTCTGAACCTGTCTCTGAAAAAGAAATTCTATAGGGGGTGAGAACATCGTCCTCACTGGTTCTCAGTAGAGGGTTTAAGAATTGTTATAAGAAGGGAAATACTATCAAAGTAAAGAAATACTTGCAAATAGAAAGAACACATTATAAACACAAATTCTTTTTTAAAAGAATAATACTTTGAAAAAATTTTATGAAAAATCTTATTTCAAGAAAGTCGTAAGAAAAATTCTTTAATTTGTAAATTCGTAAGATGAATAATTTAAAGAAATGAAATGGCCAAAGATGTGCCTAAAGATTTTTTATCCACTCACTTACATTGCTCTTCCCTATCCATCAAATACATAAACTAGAGAAATAAAGCAATACCTAGTCCAACCTTCCTCAATCTCCATCACCACACACCAGGAATAACCCTCGTCATGCCTCCACCATATGAGGAGTCTCTCAGATACATACACATACAAATCAGACAAGGAAAACACAAATAGGGCACAGATACAATAAGTAGAGTAAGTAGCAAATAGACACGGTTAACCATTTAGGCAAACGAAAATAATACACACTTAAGCAAAACATACAAATGCATATAATACATGCTTGTCGTAGGCTGATAAATTCATCTGTCAATTATACATATCCTAGTAGCATTTGGTTAAGGGAATTAGGGAAACATAAACATATAGAAATATAAGTATGTATGCATCTTAAGCTAATGTACTAGCTAGAGATTAATTTGAAAAACGTTAAAATTAATGCAACTTGGATTAAGAGTTTATAACAATTTCATGTGCATGCTCTCCCAAGTTGGGCAACCTGCACATGATGGATGCAAAACAAGCAATCATTTATACTCAACTTAACTCTAATTAGAAAATTTTAAGCTAATACAAAAATTAAAAGAACATATATGTTCTAGAAATTAATTTATGTTAATTTGAAAATCAACAATTATATCATAAAGTTACACACTAGTATCACATGAATCACACAAAATGGCCTACTACCTAGATTCATTATTACCCTAATGCAAAATGCCAATAAAATTTCAATGATTTTCAGCTCGTAGGCATGTGAAACCTAGAATATCCATGTACATCTCCTGAGGAGGAAGATTATAAAATAATCACGAATATAAGCTACTGTAAAAAGAAAATGAAAATTTCAAAAATTTTATAAATATATATTTTAGCAGAATATGTGCACTATCACCTGAAACAGCATCATGGAGGTATCATGGTCTGACCTGAAATTAACCGTCATAGATGAGTTGGGTCTTTTTTTTGAAAGGCACTTTTAATGAAGAAGAGAGCTATTCCAATAAAAATTAGATCTAGTGAACCAATTATATGATACGTTAAGGTCGATTAAACTTGCTTATGGTAGATAGAGAGTAGAGTTGTTAAAAAATTTAATAGACAAAGTATTTTTTTACTAACTCGGCGGAATTGATTTCGGATAAGAGGATGTAACAAATTATATCTTTACAAAGACTATTTGAAAAGGACTAATTCCACAAAAAGTAGAGTTATTTGTCTGGTTTGTCTTAATTGGCAGGGTCAATATGAAGGAAAGGCTGAATCGATTTGAAATTCTTAATAAAAAAGACATTGTATGTGTATTATATAACAAAGATGTTAAATGTATTCACCACTTGTTTTTTACTGCGATCTTACCTGACAGATATGGTGTGCTTGGATATCATATGTGGGAAGACAATGGTCTTGGCCGAATACATTAAATGAACATTTTTTAAGTTAGACAGAGATATCATCACATAAAGAAAGTGCACAAGGTGGTGTGTTTTTGTACAATTATATAAAACATCTAGATGAAAAGGAATAAAAGAATATTTTAGAATAAAAAAATATATTGAAGAAATTATTAACATGTCCTTTTTGAGTTATAAAAAGTAATTAAGTATAAATTTTTTTAATTGTTGATAGAAATGACAGAAATGACAAAAGAATAATATTAATGCTCATTTGCTTTCTTTATTTTGGTTTACTTATTGTTATTCTTGTTTATTCTACTCTTTTGTGTTGAACTCTTAAAAAAAAAAAAAAAAAACGAAACAAATAACGAACTCTTAAAGCAAATGCTTCTTATTCTTCATGATTTTGCTCGAGTTACATTTATAGCGTTGAGCTAATCAAATAGATTTTGAAAACTCTTTCTTTTCTTTATTGTGAGTTGATTCCTTGAAATGCGCAAGAATTATAAGTTCTTTTATGCCTGGTCAAGTGTTTTTGGCAAACATGACTCTTCTTTTTATACTTGTAGCAATGGAGTAAGAAAAAACAACTTTTCAAATGTTTTAACTTGTTGAATACACTCATGAAGTGAAGCCAAAACATATCTATTGAACTTGAGTGATTTTCTAAGGTCTTGAAGTGCCTTATAGGTTTATTTATCAAATTTGGACCGGACCGATTGGTTCGATTAAAAAATCGATGAATTAAATTTTTAATCAGTCTGAGCTAACAATCAAACTACACAAGTAAACGGACCAGTCAAACTCAAAAAATCCGATAAAAATCAGACTAAATCTCGGATCGAACCAGATCGGTCAGCCCGCAAGATGACGTCAGCATGTACATTTTAAAAGATTTGGCACGGCGTCACCTGGCATTCCCGGAAAATAAAGGAATTTGTAACCACCAGGCTAACGTGTTTTTTGATGTTATAAATGTCTTTTTATAAATATATTATAATTTTTTATATATATTCTAATTAATAACTTTATCTTATTAACTTTTTTACTCATGTAAAATTTAAAATCTCTTTATACTTTTGGCTTTTTATTCTAATGAGTAATTTTATATTTATTTTAATTAATTTTTTATTTATATTTACTCACTTATAAAAGTTCTTAATTTACAAGAAGCTAGAAATGGTAGCTTCTGAATTTAAAAAATTACGTTAGGATTGAATTTGTTTTTTTCTTATCAATTATACCATTTATTTCCTTGCTTGTAGTCTCTTTAGTATTCAAATATTTTAAATAATAAATTATTAAATATTAAAATAATTTAATTTTGTATAAAAAAAATTATTATAAAAAAATTATATAATTATTTAATTATAATCGAGTCAACCGATTCAACCTATAATCTAACGGTTGAATCAGTGACCTGATAATCCAATAATTTGACCGAATTAATTACCAGTTCGGTTTTAATAACTATGGTTTATACCTTATTTCTGAGGTAAAAAGATAAGCTTATATTATTTCTCAAAAAACTTTTACTTAAATCACCTTTCTCTAGTCTTATACAATTCTAGATTGCAATTAAATTAATTATTAAAAAATAAGCTTATATTATTTCTCAAAAAACTTTTACTTAAATCACCTTTCTCTAGTCTTATACAATTCTAGATTGCAATTAAATTAATTATTCAAAAATATACTTTAGTATTTCAAAAACCAAGTACACTGCTAGTAGTGAATCAATAAAATTTTAAGATTATATTTTTTATTTATCAATCATTAAAATTTAATTCGAGACATGGAACTAACACAAATCACCTTGCTTGATTGCATAAAAATCCTCTCTTAGATAGGCAACTCTCTAAAGATCTCCATGACAATATCGATGCTTTGTATATATGAAACTCAGTTACAGTCGATTTCACGTGAATTTAATAACAAAGAATCGTTAGATAATTTGACTGATTTGACTAAATTTTCATCTAACAGCTCTCAGATCTCAACTTCAGGTGAAGTCGACGGCACATAAGTTTTCATCGTAATTGAAACTACAAATAACAATCTTTTAGCTCCTCAGCCATTAATTAGTTCATTGTTTATATTCAGAAAATGGTGCTTGACAAGAATCTTCATAGTTAAAGCTTGTTTCCCAGAACTTAAGACCTTGGAGGTTTTGATTTCTACCTTTACAAGGTTCAACAAAAAGATTCATATAAGTAAAGAAGAATGAATTTAATACATTACCCAAGTAGACTAACATTATTTGTCAGCTCTGCATCTATTAATCACGAAGACATTCATGTTTGCGAGTTATTCTTGATTCATCACAATGCAACAGGCTCATTTCTTTCCAAGCATGCAAGTACTGGCCCTTCATAGTTTTTTTCCACGGAACACCAGCATAATACTTCCTGACCTCCATATAACTAATCCTCAAAATGCTATTAAAATTAAGAACAAAGTAACATCAATCATATGAAATTGAAAGAAGAAGAATAAGTGAAAAAGGGATGCAAGAAGCCTCAACAATTTCATGAGCAGTCTTCATATCCCTGGCAAGAAGCTCATGGAACTTGAGCCTAACAACCTCATTCTTCCTCCACTACTCATGAATCTTGTCCAGCACCGGCCTGCGTGAGCCCAACTTTGGCCACATTCACTTTCTCGCCTCAGTTAGGTAGCATTTGGACAGAGATTGAGAGACTGAGAAACAGAAACTAATTTGTACAAAGGATAGAATTAGCATTAATTAATTGAAATAGAGTTATTTTAAGTATAAAATGTTATTAAAATTTTAATTTTTATATCCAAAAATTTCAGTTCTTTGTGTCTCTACTTTTTAAAAATACTAAAATACATAAATTTTAGGAATAAAAACTGAAATTTTAGTACTAAACTAACAAATATAATACTAAATTCCAATCTTTTAGTTTCCGTTCCAATACCTCGGAAAAAAAAAACCTACCTTAGGTAGCGTTTGTTTTTGGAGACAGGACACAGAGACATGGACAGTACATGTTTAAAATATGTTTGGAAGTAGAGACATGGACACGAACACATTGTCTCCGAGACAGTTTTTCATATTTTTGTGTCCATTCTTTTAAGAAGGACAGTGATGGACACGGAAATTGGAAGAGTGGACACGGACCTTTTTATAAATTTTGTTTTCCTTTTTGTCCATAAATATTTTCTATTATTCCACTATTATCCCTTCTTATTTTTCCTATAATTAATCTTAAAATTTTTGAAAGATAAATATTATTAATAGTAAAATTGATCTTTTAAAATGCTAAAAAATAATTTATAAGTTGTAATTGATTTTATATAATTTAAAGAAAAATCAGTTTTTAGATAAAAAAAATTTGGTTTTTTTAAATAAAAATAGATTTTTATATGCAAAAACTATTTTTTTTCATATAAAAACAAAAAAATTTGGAATCATGGTTATTTTAGTCATTTCATATAATATTTTAGTCTTGTCCATGTGTATCCAAACATAATAATGGACATTACATTAGTGTCTTGTACATCGTATCCAAACACAATACACAAACAATAATTTTTAGTGCCTCCGTCTTATTATCTCCGTCTCAGTGTCATGTTATGTCCTGTCTCTGAAAACAAACGCAGCCTTACTTACTTGTATCCCCAATTTCAAGAGTTAGAATGCACGACGTCCTTTTGAAGCGTGAAACCTATTTGTCCGCAAACTTTTTTTTGTCGTTAGTTCATCTCATCATGGTAACAGACACGTTACTTTTGCGCATCCACGTCTAATAACTCGTACCATTTTTCACTTTTTCTTTTTTAAGCTCAAATGGATAAAGAGACCAAAATGTCACGCCATTTAAAACTGTGTGGGGTGATTTTGTATTTTTCAATTCCACAAATTTGTCATCAAATTAAAAGATTAGATATTTATTTGTTATTTTCGTATTAAATTATTCACTGATCATACAAGAGTCGTTTCGCAAACATTATTATTTTACAGTGAAAATGCAAATTTTTTGGGTAAAACTATAAAGAAAATTTTCCACAGATAATGATAATAGGAAAACAAATTTTTTTAGTAAGTGGGATTATATAAAATTTTATATTTTTTTCTTCTTATTAATTGATCTACAATAGTTTAATTTGATAAAGAAAATACAAAATCAAAATTAGAAAAAAATTATTCAAAGTTTTGAAAACCGAACCGATCATCAAACCATTTTAATTACTGATTTATTGTTTCATTAGTTTAATTCGGTCAACTGTAATTCAACTGAAATAATCGTTTTTGTAATAAACACAAGAAAAAAAATTTGGTGCAGGGACTAATTAAAAGGAAAAAAAATATAGAGATCTAATTGAAAATTTTGTAAAACTAAAGAGAACTAACAGAGTAATTAAACCTAAAATAACAAATAAAATATAAATAAACACGCTAAAACATAACTATAGTGTAATACAAATTTTAAAATATTATCCAAATTAAAAATACTACATTAAATACAATGTTATAATCTCGTTCAAATACAAATTCAAAATTCACAAAGTTTGTCACCACCACCACTTTAATAAAAATAACATCAATATCATTTAACGAAATATACAATACATTATCAATAAATTAAAAATTAAAATAATTATAATAAATAATAAAAAAATAAACTATAATACTCACACCGAAAAATACAAGAACAAAATAGAAAAAAATAACCATAAAAATATTTATTAGTTTAATTATATCTTAATTTTTAATTTTTTGTTTTAGAAATAAATGTATTTTATCTCATTTAATTTTTAATATATATAATTTAGATTTAATGTATTATATTAGTATACTAAGAAATGTATAATTTCTTTATATAATTTATTATATAACAAAATATTAACATAAACATAATCATATAAGTAAGAAAAACTGTGCATATGGGCCTCCAATAGCCCAAGCCATGTTAACCACCAAAATAAACTTAATATAAATTTTAGAATAAAGTATTAAAAAAATACATCCGAATAATTTTGTTACGGACAAAAATGTATCTAAAATTTATTATCGACAAAAAAATCTTCAAAAAATTTTAAAATGCGACAAAAATGGCTAAAAAGAATATTATTTTTTAAGTGACAAATAACTTTTGTATTTGACAAACTGTTTATGCATTTGATATAAAATTTTATAAGGTTAATACTCAAAATCGTCCCTAAAATATCACGCGTTCTCCATTTTCGCCTCCGAATTATTTTTTTAATCAAATTAATCCCTGAATGAATATTTTTAAAGCACGTTCGTCCTTCCGTTAACCTCGTGACGCTGCCGTTAAAAATCTGCTGACCTAGAACGTGAGCTGGCAATCCATCCTATCAAACGATGTCATTTTATACTTTAAGAGTATGAAAGTTGTGAAACGGCACTGTTTTGACAGTAGAGAGTGTAACGTTTAACACTTTGTCTCCTGAACAAGTCTTCATTTGTTCTTCTTCTTTACTCTCACTGTTACTCTCTGTTTCTCTTACCCATAAGCCACCATCACGAAGACGAAGAAGACCGCGCCGTTGTCCGCAACCAATAGAGTATTCTGGAGCATTGTTCGTGCGTTAGTTCTGGAGCTTGGTGAAAATCTTAAAGGCAACGACACAGTGTTGTTTCTGTGTTCGATGTGAGGGGTAAAATTTTTGTATCTTGTTAAAAAAATTAGTAACACTATGTAACTCTTAGTTTCCCCATTATATGATTGAGGCATGGTGAAGAATCTGTTAGTGCATATGGTTTAGGGTTTCATCCCAGAATTTGGTTTATGATCGGTTATATGGATAACAATGGCAAGATTCTGTTTTTATGACTTGGAAAAATAATACATGTTGTTTGTGTTAATGTAGTAATGGTTACCTATTTAATTGTTGTGTTGGTATGGTGATGAGTTAGTATTATGCATGTTCTGTGTTAATTTTTGATAGGGTTTGGAGGCATTGATAGTCTTAGATGGCTTGCTACATTGACTTTTTTTTCTTAATATTATTGTTTGCTATTATGTAGATGGACGGTCCTCCAATGACATTCATATTTCATCATGGTAAAAATTTTAAAAATAATGAGAAATGAAGTATAATCTATGAACCAGATAATACAGAAGTCTTTATGGGAGTTGTTAGGGGAACTCTTGATGTATTTTTTGTTAAAAGATACTATAAAAAACTGGGATATGCTGGGGGGACATATGTTAGTAGAAAATTCCTTGGCTATCATTTGAGGGTGGGTTGAGAAAGTTAGAGACTGATAAAGATATTCTTAAAATGTGTAAGACTCGTAGAAGGAATCACAACGTCATGAACATATTCTTTGAACATGGAGTTTTAGAGCCACACGTGATGGAATGCATGAGTGAGAATGATGAGTGATTCTACCAAAGAATGTCTCTTTGTTGAAGCTGCCTAGCACACAGCTTGCAATGCAAGCTAGCAAAAATATATCCCAGTCCTAAAAGAGCCACTCACAGTTATGGAAGACTAACCATCTCCACTCTCCTTCCAAAAATATAGCCAAAGCCAGTCCAAAGACCCAATTTTCATCCCAAGAAGTACACATTTTTTTGTGAAAGGATGGTTATAAAATAAAAAATTAATCTTAGGGATGAAATCAAACGCAGAAACTCTTAGGGAATGATTTTAGATTTTGGGTTAAACTTTAGAAACCAAAATCACACTTATCACAAAAAAATTATTAAATTAGTCATTATGTATCTATGTTTATTTATACATTTTTTTCATATTTTTCAAATATAATAATCAACCATTAAAATAAACAAACCTTTTAAAATTACTATGCGTATACAAAAAATCAGCCTCTAAATCAATTACTATATATTTGTATATAGATACATGTTGTGTTTAATTCACTTTAATATGTGTTTTGTATTTAAATATGTATTGTATATGGGTCACTATTATCTAACTAGAACGCATGGAGTTAGTTAGGATTGGAAGTAGTTAGCTAGAGTTTAATTGTTGTAGAAATTAATTAGGAAGTTTGTTATGACTAGTTACTTACAAAAAAACCAGATAAAAATTCGATCTTTAGAAAAATTTTTTAAAGTACTCTTGCTATTGATAAAAAAATTTACTTAGTATTAGATCACCAAATTTTAAGTATAATTTTTTTTCTAATAATGCTTGCAAAACTTCAATAAAATTCAATTTTTAAAGATTTTTTAGAATATATATTTAAAATTGAATATTTTTATACATTTTAAAATATTATAAAGATATTTTTGTCGTTAATAAAAATGAGATCTTTTTGTCAATGTTTTGATAATTAGAGTGTAGAATTAGTGATTTACTCTAAGTTGGAATGTATTTAATTCCATTAAAAATTTGTTTTTTTTTTTTGTATTATTGACAAGTATCCTAATTAATTGTGGTCAATACTTAACAAACATACTTAAGAAAATCTGAATACTAGTTTTAAGTTCAATTTCATTTCGGTGCCACAAAATGATTTATCAGTATTAATGTAAAATTCGTGAAATTAGTAAATAATTAGCAAATAAATTAATTATTATTCTAACGAATTCGAAAATAGAATTTTATAGTTTAATGAGGTAGAAAAAATTAAAATAAAAATTTTTTACACTAATTTTAAAGAATTTAGCCCAAGATTGGACCTAATGGGCCGAACCGATTAGACTGGGCTCAATAGCCCAATATATATAAACCCAAAGTTAAGCAATTCAGCCACAAACCTTCCCCATATGTGATTCACGCTGAAATGAAAGAGAGGTGAGAAGTGAGATTCCAATTTCAATTTCAATCTTCAATCCAACGTAATTTTTTATTCAGAGCTCCGATTCACGAGCCATCACCGGCTACGCGTTCGTCTCAGAATTCTCTATAAATTCTACTAACCAATTTGGTAAGAAATTCAATCTTTCTCACCAAGATTTTCCCTCTTCAGTTTTGAAATTCATGAATGTTGAAATTGAGAATTATGATGTTTTGATGGTTTAGAATTGAATTAGCTTGCGAAAAATGATTGGGTGTTGTTATAATAGTCCGTGGGTAAAGTAAGAAGCTCTTAACCCTTGGTGAATCTCCAACTTAGTAAACTCTATGTTAAATTATGATGATACTATATATTGTTAGATTAGATGTTAGAAGTTTGAAATAATTGGTGGTGTCGGTAATCTGAATTTGGGTTGCGATAACTGAATTTTCTGTTTGGCGCACTATTTAGGGCTGTGAGCATTCGTGGAACGGTTATAATTTGTGGTTTTCCGAGCAAGGAAGAAACCGGCCAAGGTATGGTTTTGATTTCTCGTATATAATATATAATGTTTTGTGAAAACTTAGGTTAAGTGACCATAGGATAGGTTGGAATGCATGATTGTGTTAAATATTTAGTATTCTTTATGATAATTGTTAAATTGGGTCTAGTATGAATTTTGACAATTGATGTTTGTGGTGAGAATGTATTTATGCATGATGATTTTCATGATGAATGATGAGGATGATGGGAATGAATATATACGTGATGAGTTATTGATGAGCTTGTTGGTTTAATTGAGAGGTTCATGTAGGACATTGTTTAAAATTGAAGTGTGATTGGTTGTGGTCGGATGTGGGGCTGTATTTCTGTGATATGGTTTATTTTGGTGTTGATTATGAGCATAGAAAGTTGGTTTTGAATGGTGAATTGTTGAAAATAGAGGTTAGAGTATTTTTGTGAAAATTTGATTTTTTGCCAAAATTTGGCAAGCTATAACTCTACTTTCGGATCCCAAAATTCTTTAAAACTTATTTCATATAAAAATTGCATCTGTGAAGTTTACACCGTTCAAAGAATAGATGAAAAAAGTTTTAAAACGAGAAAGTTATGCGTGTCGAAAGTTTGGAGTGTAAATTTGAAAATTCTGCAACATTCAACACTTTTGCCAATCTGCAGATCTTGTGTACACGATCACTGCACGTGACGCAACCAACCTTTTTGGGTTGGGCATCTCACGTACGCGAGCAGAGAAAAGTTCACCCACGCGTACGTGTGACCGCTTAAATTAGCAAAGTGAGTTTTGTGTTTTAAAACATAATTTTGAACCTCTAATCCTCTATTTTCATTCTTTTAGACCCTAAATATTAGTATTAAGGGTAGTGCCAAGATTAAGCTGGGAAAAGAGAGGTTACTTAAAAGTGAAAAAAGGCTTGGAGTGATAAATTATGGATGAGGAAGTGCAGAATTGATGATGATGATGTATGATTAAGGATAGAGTTGAGAATGATAAGATTTGATTCGCAATGTAATTGTATTGAGAGGAAAATGTTGAGAGTGGCAATGACCGGATATGGCCGGAATGTCCGAGATAGCAGGGTCTGGGTGTGATCCCCGCCTGCGAGTTAACTGAAAACTTTATCGAGTGGCAAATTGAGGATGGAGGATTTCCTCTCTTGTCGTGATGTGAATTATGTTGCAAGTTGAAGATGGAGGATTCCCTCTCTTGTCGTAATGAGGATGTGAAAAATGTGGAAAGACACTCTCCTTCGTATTATTTCTCCTATATTCTTCTCTGGTTGCAAGGTGGAAAGGCACACTCCTTCGATGTGGAAATGCACTCTCATTCGTATATCCTCTAGGAGAAAGTGGAAAGGCACGCTTGTTCGTTGTGAAAAGGCAATCTCCTTCGTTTATCATCCTCATGGAGATGCACAACCTAGAGACAAATGTCTGGGTTAGCTACTAGATGTGTCGGATTCTGGCAAAATAACTGACACGTGAGCTCACGGCCAGTAGGACAGACATGCATCATGTTGCATTTGTTTGCTTTGGTTGGGTGTGCATAATTGTTTTGGTTTGCTTATCTGGTGAATTCTGTATAACAGGTAATTGTGATACTTGGTGTAACTGTTCTTTAAATATGTTTGCCTTATATTTGCTTGTGTTTGTGATTATCTTTCTGTTTTGAGTACTTTGGGGGTGGACTAATAACAATGATGGTTGGTTTTGAAATGGGCCGTAGGTCGAGTTGAGTTTATTTGGGCCGGAGGCCGAGCTAGTTTGGTTTGGGCCATAGTCAGTGACCGGTTGGGTCAGTGGTAAGGGTAGAGTTAAATGAGACAGAAAGTAAACTGCAGAGTTAGAGTTATATTGTGACTTGGGTACCTTAGAGAGTTTTACCAAATTATGGTTCAGTTTATTCCTTTAAGTTTTATAATATGAGTGTCGGCATTCTAGGATTGCCTCTGGCTTTCCCAGGACCTTATTTATTATATATATAGACAACTTAACCATACTGAGAACCCCCGGTTCTCATCCCATACGATGTTGTTGTTTTTCAGATGCAGGTCAAGAGGCACCTCGGTGAGCGTCTGGAGTTTTTTCTGCAAGCAAAGTTGGTTATCCTGGGATTACTGTATTTTGTTTTATACTCTGTATATATGTATATAGATTCTCCACCATGTATTTTGTATTTTTTTCCTCTTAGAGGTTGACTTGGAGAAACATGTGTTTTGTCATATATTTGGAGTTACTCTTTTGGGTTATATATATGTATATGTATATATTTGCTTTGGGCGGTTCTAGCTTCGCGAGCCGACTCAGAAGCCTTGCTATATATAACTTTGGGATTCTTCTCTCATATTTATCTCTTACGCGAGTGATGCGATTTTCTGTTTAACGCTTTGCTTAACTTTTCTTCACAGGCTTCTAGTTAAAATTCCTTTCAACTATTATTATATATATATATATTTTTACTCTTGGAGGTCATAATACCTTGCCACCTCAACTTTATGACTTAAGCATAACACTCTGTGTGGTAGGGTGTTACAATTAATAAAATCATATGTCATAAATAGTAATTTAATACTAAAAATAAAATTTATTACTCTAATATTTGATCTCAATTCAATTTTAAATTTAATATTATTTTCATTTATTCTATTAAGATAGTTATATAAGTGATAAAATTTTGTTGATTTTTTTTATTAAAGTTTAATTTTGATGTACTATCAGTGTAAAATAATTTTACACGTGTATCCAATAACATAATGCCACATCAGCCTATGTTCCATGTCCTAAATCTCAACCTTCTATCGCTCCGACCTTTAGCTTTACCATTTTCTTTATGAACTAGCTTATTTACCCTCGTCCAGTCGTCCGTTCACGACAACGCGGGAACCCTTACTCATTTAACACTACACTCGGGCTCATTTGACACTATACGCGAGCCATACAGTACATTGCTTATAGGCAATGATCTAGTTTTAGCGCGATAACGTCTTTGATCCATGTCATAAAAATTTGACTAAGTTTTTATGTTGGCTGTCAAAGGTCTAACACAATCCTACTCCTCTATCTGGGTTTGGGACCGGCTATCTACCACAGGTGTAGCATAGGTGGAGTTTCTTCGCATTCACTATTATCCTAAGAAAAAAGGTCCATCATTACCCCTTTCTGTCTTCTCTCTATTTTCCAGCGTTTTCGTCCTTATCGTTATCTCCTCTTCATTTTTCTTCAGCAAAGATGCTCACAATTGAAGATATGGGGTCACTAGCGCTGCTCGAAACTCATAAGTAAAGGAACCATCCTCCAATCGAAAGAACAAGTTGTATGAGTCACAGAGTTGCCTTTGCTCTCCACTGTCGTACTCACACCTACTCCTTCTTCCACACCGACGATGAAGAGCCCCCCATACAAGATGGCCTTCGTATGTTGCACTCAATGCTACTACCTCCGACGACACCCATCCCAAGCCCGCGTACAAATTTGAGAAGAAATTCAAGAAAGGAGTGCTCTTGGTGTTGACTTCACGAGAGTGACGACAGGACTGGAAAGGGGCGTGGACCTCTTCCTTTTCTCCAACACCCTCAGTCCCACTATCCTAATCTATCGTCATTTCTCTCTCTCTCTATGCTTTAGTTTTGTTTTTTTCTTCTTCTTTTTCTTTAAAAAAAAATTAAATATTTTTTTGTTGTTGTTGACTACGAAAGAGATTATTGTTGGTGGCAGTGAAAGAAATTGTTTTGGAGATCATCCATGGAGGGCGAAATGGTTGTAGTAGACGACACTATTGAGTGATGGGGTTTGTACAATGCTAACGATGGAAATTATGAGAGAAGATGTTTTTTAAATTTGAAATTGTTATTTTTTTAGGGGTAAAATTGCACAAAAGTTAACATTATTTTGTGAAAGGATGATTTTAAAATCAAAATTAATCTTAGGGACGAAATCAAACGCAAAAACTCTTTGGGATGATTTCAATTTTCTACTTAAACCTTAGAAACCAAAATCGTACTTATCACAAAAAAATTGTTAAGTTAGTCATTATGTATATGTATATATTTATACATCTTTTACATGTTTTTCTAATATAATAATCAACCATTAAAATAAACAAACCTTTTAAAAATACTATGCACAAAAAAAAATCAACCTCTAAATCAATTACGATATATTTGTATATAAATACATGTACTGTTTAATTCATTTTAAATATGTGTTTTATATTTCAACATATATTGTATATGAGTTACTATTATCTGACTAGAGCGCGTGGAGTTAGTTAGGATAGGAAACAGTTAGCTAGAGTGTAATTATTGTAGAAAATGATTTGGAAGATTGTTATGAACGGTTACTTACAAAATAGGTAAATTAGTTTGTGAATATAGAAGATATATATAAGAGTTTGCTAGTTGTAATTAACTCATTTTTTCAGTTATGTGAATAAGAAACATGGTTCTGAAAACCGGACCGGACTGGCCGGTTCAACCGGAAAAACCGGGAACCGGTCAGTTAACCGGTCCGGGTAAGCTCAAAAATTGGCCAGCAAAAAACCGGTAAAAAACCGGTCGAACCGGCCGGTTAACCGGTAAACCGGTTGAACTGGCCGGTTTTTTAACGGTTTTTTATTAAATTAATATATTTAAAATTATTTTTAGGTTTTTTAATAATTTTATTTAATATTTAATTAAACCGGTTGAACCCCAGTTGAACTCCGGTCGAACCATTGAACCATTGAACCAGTAACCTCACCGGTTCATTGACCGGTCCGGTTCTCGCAACCTTGATAAGAAATAACACATTCTCTCTCCTTTATTTCCATTTCAAGAACTTGCATCTCTTTTACTCTACTCATCTTCTCTTCTTCATGTTCTTCATTTTTTCTCATCTAGTTTTTTTTTTCTTCACATCTAAACTCATTTCATAGAGCTGATGAGAGTGACTTTGCCTTAGCTATTGCTTTTTCATCAATCACCGATTTGATGGATGATTTTTAATACAATACTATTTGATTGCAAACCTTTTATGTGAAAAATCAAATCTTTTCTACCAGAATAATCAATTTTTTTACGAATAACAAACTCTAACTACCCCTATATTTTAGTATTTTTTTTATAAATATAAAACTAGGTTGATTGGTAGCTAATTTTTGGTATCCATATAATATATAACATGAATAATAATTAGACAATTGTTAAGAATATTAAAGAAAATTTCTTAAAATGTATTTTGCACACAACAGAATTGAAATTGATTTGATTTTAAAATCAAATTCCTTATTTGAAAATGTTGAGTTTGAAAAACTAATATCTAATTTGATGATAAGCATTATTAA
Source organism: Arachis duranensis (assembly GCF_000817695.3). Taxonomy (NCBI): domain Eukaryota; kingdom Viridiplantae; phylum Streptophyta; class Magnoliopsida; order Fabales; family Fabaceae; genus Arachis; species Arachis duranensis. The sequence goes on along the minus strand of NC_029779.3, from coordinate 41,508,271 downwards.
ATTATTAAATTGTTATTTGCTTCCAATAGGTTGTTTAATGTGTTTGTCAGTGTGCAGATTTCATATTGGGTCAAAAGGCAATATGAGTCCAACTTGTTATTAATCAAGCCATATGCAAAATTAATATTAGTGGGTGTGCATTGAAATAAAAGAAAACCAAATTGGTCTAAATCACAAGTCCAAATGGATCATTGAAGAAAATTCAGTCTTGGGCATAATTTATTCAAATGTTAGTGGCTAATTGTTTAAAGAAAGAAAGAAATCCAAGGTGGCCCAAATCCATCAAAACCCATCATAAATTAAAGAAAGAATCAAGTGCCCAAAGCCTTGGAGGAAGCCTTTCAATGATCACAATGAAATATCTTTAAGTGATCAAAGGCTCCATATGGTGATCACAAAAATGTTCACTCTCTCACATGCCTTGGTAACCAAAAATCAATTCAATTCAATTAATTACTCTCCTGGTTAAAATGACACATTTCCCAAGTAACCACAAGTTCCATACGTTACTGTACCTCTTGGTAATTGGAACTAGGAATTAAATTGAGTTTAATTTCCTTCAAAGCTTCCATCAAAAGCTTCACCATGCTCTCTCTTCTCTCTCCTCTCTCTTTGTTTTTGGTCATATCATGTCAATCAGAAAAGAAACAAAAGCAAGTTATCAGAGAAATTACAGTGAAGATATGAAGAAGGAAAAATGCTATGTTGTTGATGGCCTTTGAGAAAAAGAAGATCCAAGGTATGGCGTGGCTGAGATCTTTTCCACTAAAGGCAAGATGTGGTGAAGAAGCTTCAAGATCTCCATGCCTAAAGTAGAAGCAATCTGATTCGGTCAGAGAAGAAGATCTCTGAGGTGAAGCTCGTTTCCACTTTTGTTCATCCATCACAGAAGGCAGCTACTGTAGCTACGTGGAGGAAGAAGCAAAAATGGAACAGATAGAACTGTCAATGATCAAGAGTTCATCAAGAGTTAGAATTCTTTCTTGGGGACAAAGTCAAGATGGAAGGCTCAAATTGATGAAGCTTGATGAGAAGGGATGAGAGAGAGGTACATGCATGTTGATTTGCTTTTGGTTTTCCCTCTCTATTCTCTATCTTCAAACCGGCCTTGTATTGAAGAAGAAGAAAGTGGCTTGGTCGAACCGGTTTCAACCTTGGAAGCTTCCCCTTCTATAATAAGGGTGAACGACCAAGGGTTGAGACAAGGAGTGAGAGTACACATTTGGGTTCTCATAGCTCTTTGAGCTGTTTATTCTTCTCCTTCATGGTTTTCATTGAATATTTCTTTTTCTCAGTGAGTCTGTCTGTGTTCCATTGGTAAAAGACAAAATGTGAGATTTTGTAAGAAAAAGCCAATGAGTGGAAAAAGGCAGAGAGTTAAAGAAAAAGCCATTATTATCTCAGAATATTTTTGAATGTATTTCTGTTTTGTTGTCATAATCCTGAGGGGATTTCCTTGCAAGTTGGGTTAGGACTTAGCAGTTGAAAGTTTGGTAGGTGACCAAGTCAAGTTCAGGATTAGGGATAAATTCTGGACTTGTCTCGGATAGGAATGGTAGTTCCTAGGGAAGAATTGGTGTCTGTAATTAGTTGATTATAGTGAAATTCAGTCACTGTTGTAATGGAGACTAGACGTAGGCTGCATTGCACTTAGCAACTGAACTAGGATACTTCTAGGTGTGATTCTCTCTTTCTCTTCTACTCCATTTCTCCTTCTGTTAGTAGGAGACAAAATTAAAAAATATCTCCTAACCGGTTACGAAACAAAAAGAAAATGTCTCTTGACCAGTTACAATACAAAAAGCAGAAATATCTCCTGGAGCTATTCTAAATGGCAGAAAGTAATATTCAGAAAAAAGAGGGCTAAAATTCAACCTCCCTTATTTTAGCCATTAATAACCATCAGAAAAGGATAAATAATAGGAATTAAATTGATTTGTAATTATAACTAAACTCAAATTTCTTCATTTAAGATATAATTTGGTTGACATTAAAATGATTTGGTGTGTAAAAATATAAATAATTTTACCCTTTTGGAGAAGGAAGGATGTGCTATAAGTTTGATGGCGGTTAGTGATGGTTCGATGATGTTTAGCAATAGCCCGATGGAAGTTCGATGGTGGTCAGTGGCAATTTGACGGAGTCGATAGCGATTGGTAATGGTTAGACGATTGTTATTAGCGGTGATAAAAAATTTTACGGTAAATAAATGATAAGAATGTAAAATAAAATTATTATATCAATTTTTAAATGAAATCAAGTTTTATTTTACATAATTAATTTCAAACCTAATAGTATATTTCGAATTTAATTTATTTCAGGTAAAAACAATTCAACTGCATAAATATTTTAATCCAAATGCATTGAAATAATAAGTTAGAAGGGTAAATTATTAAAATTGTACTCGATTTTTAAAAATACAAACAAAAATAATCCACATTTAGTTTTGCTTTTTTTCTTCTCCTTTTTCTTTCAAAAAATTTAAATTTTTTTTGTTGTTGACTATGAAAGAGACTATTATTGGTGGCGGTGAAAGAAATTATTTTGGAGATCATTCATGGAGAGCGAAGTGGCTGCAGTAGATGACACTATTGAGTAGTGGGGTTTGTACAATGGTAACGATGAAAATTCTGAGAGAAGGAATTTTTAAAAAAATTGAAATTGTTATTTTTTTAGGGTTAAAATTGCACAAAAAGTTAACATTGTTGTGTGAAAGGATGATTTTAAAATCAAAATTAATCTTAGGGACGAAATCAAACGCAAAAACTCTTTGGGATGATTTCTGTTTTGTAGTTAAACTTTAGAAACCAAAATCATACTTATCTCAAAAAAATTGTTAAGTTAGTCATTATTTATCTGTATATATTTATACATCTTTAACATGTTTTTCTAATATAATAATCAACCATTAAAATAAACAAGCCTTTTAAAAATACTATGCGCAAAAAAAAAATCAGCCTCTAAATCAATTACTATATATTTGTATATAAATACATGTACTATTTAATTTATTTTCAATATGTGTTTTATATTTCAACATATATTGTATATGAGTTACCATTATCTAACTAGAGCGCATCGAGTTAGTTACGATAGGAAACAATTAGCTAGAGTGTAATTGTTGTAGAAACTGATTAAGAAGTTTGTTATGAGCGGTTACTTACAAAATAGGTAAATTAGTTTATGAATATAGGAGATATATATAAGAGTTTGCTAGCTATAATTAACTCCTTTTCTCAGTTATGTGAATAAGAAGTAACACATTCTCTCTCTTTTATTTCCATTTCAAGAACTTGCATCTCTTTTACTCTACTCATCTTCTTTACTTTATCTTCTTCATCTTTTCTCATCTAATTTCTTTCTCTTCACATCTAAACTCAATTCATAGAGCTGATGAGAGTGGTTTTGCCTTAGCTATTGCTTTTTCATCAATCACTTATTTGATGGATGATTTTTAATACAACGTTGATTGATTACAAACCTTTTATGTGAAAAAATCAAATTTTTTCTTTCAAAATAATCAATTTTTTTATACGAATAACAAACTCTAACTACCCCTATATTTTAGTATTTTTATGATAAATATAAAACTAGGTTGATTGGTAGCTAATTTTTTGTATCCATATAATATATAACATGAATAATAATTAGACAATTGTTAAGAATATTAAAGAAAATTTCTTAAAATACATTTTGCACATAATAGAAATGAAATTGATTTGATTTTAAAATCAAATTCTTTATTTGAAAAGGATAAATAATAGGAATTAAATTGATTTGTAATTATATTAAACTCAAATTCTTCCATTTTAGATATAATTTGGTTAACATTAAAATGATTTGGTGTGTAAAAATATAAATAATTTTACCCTTTTGGAGAAGGAAGGATGTGGTATAAGTTTGGTTGTGGTTAGTGATGGTTCGATGAGGTTTAGCTGCAACCCGATGGAAGTTCGATGGTGGTCAGTGGAAATTTAACGGGGTCGGCGGCGATTAGTAAGAGTGTGACGATTGTTATTAGTGGTGAAAAAAAAGTTTTTGGTAAATAAATGATAAAATCATAAAATGAAATTATTATATCAATTTTTATACGAAATCAAGTTTTATTTTACATAATTAATTTCAAACCCAATAGTATATTTCCAATTCAATTTATTTCAGGTAAAAACAATTCAATTGTATAAATATTTTAAACAAAATCATTGAAATAATAAGTTTGAAGAGTAAATTATTAAAATTGTACTCGATTTTTTAAAATACTAACAAAAATAATCCACATTTTTTATAATGATAAAAATATTCTCAATATATTATAAAATTTGGAAAAACTAACAAAAAATAATATTATTTGTTTGAAAAGTGAAAAACAACTTTTATATTTAATAAACTATTTATGCATTTGATCTAAAATTTTGTAAAAATATTTAGATAACTATTTATAAAATATATAAAAAAACCAAACACAAATTCGATCTTTAGAAAAATTTTTTAAAGTATTCTTGCTATGGGTAAAAAAATTTACTTAGCATTAAATCACCAAATTTTAAGTATGATTTTTTTTCTAACAATATTCGCAAAAATTCAATAAAATTCAATTTTTAAAGATTGGATATTTTTATACATTTTAAAATATTATAAACATATTTTTGTCGTTAATAAAAATTGAGGTCTTTTTGTCAATGTTTTGATAATTATAGTGTGAAATTAGTGAATTACTCTAAGTTGGAATGTATTTAATCTCATAAAAAATTTATGTTTTTTTTTATATTATTGACAAGTATCCTAATTAATTGTGGTAAATACTTAACAAATATACTTAAGAAAATCTGAATAATAATTTTAAGTTCAATTTCATTTCAGTGCCACAAAATGATTTATCAGTATTATCAAAATCATATGTCAGAAATAGTAATTTAAAACTAAAAATAAAATTTATTACTCTAATATTTGATCTCAATTCAATTTTAAATTTAATATTATTTTTATTTATTCTATTAAGATAGTTATATATGTAACACCCTACCATACAGAGTCTTATGCTTAAGTCATAATTCAGAGATGGCAAGGTATTACGACCTATAAAATAAAAATTTAGTACGTATAGTAGTATGAATGATTGATTATAACTAGGAGCCTTTGTAGAAAAAAAGGGTAAACAAAAATCGCAACTCCAAGGCGCAACACTCCGATCGATAACGTAACGAACAAGGATAAACCAACACGAGATTATATATATACAAAAGAGTGTCAAAAACAGGAATATCAAGACTCAAAATTCGGCCGCGAAGATAATCAGTCTGAGCATAACTATATATACATATGATAAAATAAGGAAAACCCCAAAGGAAACCCAAAGGGACACAAGATACAGAAAACCTATTCTCCAAAATCTCCCATAAGAGGAGTCATCATAGTTTGTATTGTTTAATGGAGATAAAAGTATATAAGCAAAACATATAAACCAAAACATAGCCCCGAGAACAAAGGATCTTCGCAAATCTACAAGTCTCCAGCATGCCTCAGCGAGAAACCTCACGTCCTGCATCTGAAAACCACAAAATCCGCATGGGTGAGAACCAGAGATCCCCAGCATGGTAACAGCTTCCACATATATAATACATAATAACGGAGGAAAGCCAAAGGCAATCCTAGAACTTCCTCCAGATAATATCAAGCTTATAAACAAGCTAAACCAAAAAGGGCATCTGACTAAAGATTCTTCAGTCTAACTAATACTTCCCTTTCCAATTCCTTCAGACCTCCCAACCACCAACAGGAGTATAATGTAGCAAACACAGTTATATCAAACAAGAAATATACAAATAGGAACAAATACGGCATTTAGACAATTAGCAAGTAATATGCAGTCAAATAGGCAATCTCAAACAATTCATATAGTATGCATATGATGAATGCCTGTCCCTAGTGGCTGATGATATCATCTGTCGGTTATAGAGCCAACCCGACAAGTCCTGGTAGCTAACCATTGGACTGTCCCTCTGTCGTGTCTCCCCAACTCGAGTTATACTCAATATAAACTTGATCATATTCATGATCCATATCCATCACCTTCACTGGTGAATATTTATGGGGGTGAGCTCATCCGGGACTTTCACAGTGCCCGGCCACCCTGACGACATAGGGTCAAAAGAGCTTCAAGTCTCAACCTGGAGCACGTGGTGGCTAGCCACTGCTTTCTCCCAGGGAAACTCTCATCTCCGATAGTGGAAGTGCAACATTCACAATTCATTCAACAGCATATATACATTTATACATAGCCATAATCATGGCTCCGCCGTAACACGGCAATAATCTAGCCATCCAGCTCTCGGTTAAATCCATAACCAGCCATTTCATTAACAATTACGGCCTTTCGGCCTATGGCATAACAAGCACTTCCACCGTCATTCTCCGCATCTCACATAATCATCTTGATCCTCATTAATCATTCATTTTTCCCTTGCTTCACTCGCAAGTTACCACATTCCCTATCTCCTTTTCTAATAGCTAGGCATATCATAATGATTTAAGATATAAATGGCGAGATCGGAGGCTTAGAAGTATGAGATTTGGCTTTTAAAACTCAAAAATCAACTTTGGGATGAAAACAGGGCCACGCGTACGCGCACTCCACGCGCACGCGTGGATGGCTACAAAACTCATCGACGCGTATGCCTCATGCATGCTAACGTGTGGATTGAAAATTAGCCAATCGACGCGCACGCGTCAACCACGCGTATGCGCGGGTGCTCTCGTGCCCCAGGCACAAAGCTGGCACAGTTTTGGCACAACTCTCCGGCAAAATGGCTCGGCATTGGGTGCAGCGCATTCGGCGAGCCCGCGCACACCATGCGCACGCGTGGATGGCGCTTTCTGGAAGATCGGCGCGTACGCGCCAAGTGCGCCTACGCGCGAGGGGTCTTTCTGCTAAAAATTTTCTAAGTTAAAAGCTGCAGAATTCACAGATTCAAACCCCTATCTTCCAACGGACATAACTTTCTCATTTTAAATCATTTTTCACCCGTTCTTCGAACGGCATGAACATCCCGGATCCAATTTTATTTCTAAACAGATTTGGCACAAAACGGAGATCCGTAGTCCAAGTTATGTCCCGTCAAAGTATGCCCAAAAACCATATTTTTCATACAAAACCACAAAGTGATATTTTCAAAACAAGCCATTTTCAACTCTTTTCAAAATCAATCAAAACATGCCAATTTCATCCATTTTCTTTGAAATCAATCAAAATATATCAAATTCAACATCAAGCATCCTCAACTCACACGTTGACACATTATCTCAATTACCAAAATCACTATCCCATCATTCTAACCCACTTCACCCAAGTGGTTCAAACCCAAACACATTGACACATCATATACTCTTCCTCATGCCAATTTTCAACAACACCAATTCTAATAAATCATTATTGTACACAATCAATATCATACTCACCATCAACATGGTTCAACCCACGATTCAACCATAACCAATCATCAAGCATATACCACAACATGCATATTTCTCATATATCATACCACCAAGGCATCAATAATCATCATCACATATATGATCACATCATATATCTCAATCATTCAACAACATCAACCATTCAATGCCTATCTTAGGGCCTCTAGCCTAAGTATTTCCTACCACATTACATATTAGATACGGGAAACCGAAATCATACCTTAGCCGATTTTCCAAGCTCAACCGGAGCACTTCCAAACCACTTTTTCTCAAGCTCTCAAGGCCTCAATACCTCCAAGAACATATTTTTCACCACCAAACCCTTTCCAAGCTTTTCAATATCTCCAATCAAGCTCCAATATTCACATATACACAACCTAGGCCACAATCATCACACCCATACACAACATCTCAAAACCCAAACATCATAGAACCATAAATTATACTAGGGTTGAGAATATTACCACACTGAAGGTCCAAGGAGGCAAGATTAACCTTCTCTTTCAAGAGAGTTGGGTCCTATAACATCAAAGAGCCCAAAATCTCAACATTTTTGCTCATGAAACTTAAAAATAAGGCTGGAATTTAGAAGAGCAAAACGTGGCTTACCTCAAGATTGATTGTATAGGTTTTGTAGAGCTCTCCGCGGTGAACGTGTGGCCGCAAACGGAGCGGCAATCGGAACTCTAGATCAAAAGTTATGGTGGTTTGAAGATCAACCAAGGGAGAGAACTTGAGAGAGTGTTCTTCCCTCTTGTGCCTCCAATTTCAGCATGTGAGTGTGTTTAGTGAGGAGAGAGAATGCTGAAAACTAGGGTTTTGGTTTAGTTATGTTGGGCCAAGGGCCCACTTTGGGTCCGGTTGGCCCGGTTTGGCCCGTTCGATCCAATCTTGGTCCGAATTCTATAAATTTGGTACCGAAATTCTCGTCTCAATCTCGTCTATCACATTTAGCCATAAAAATCACATTTAGGGATTTCTAGAATAAATTCTGATTTATGGATTAATTAGCCGTTAATTAACCGGGTTTTACAATATAAGTGATAAAATTTTATTGATTTTTTATTAAAATTTAGTTTTGATGTACTATGTGTGTAAAATAATTTTATACGTGTATCCAACTACATAATACCACATCAGCCTATGTTCTATGTCCCAAATCTGAACCTTCTGTCGCTCTGACTTTTAGCTTTACCTTTTTCTTTGTGAACTGGCTTATTTACCCTCGTCCATTTACGAAAACACGGGGACCCTTACTCATTTAACACTACACTCGGGTTTTTGACACTATACGCGAGCTATACAGCACATTGCTTCCGGCCAATGATCTAGCTTTAGCGCAATAACGTCTTTGATCCATGTCATAAAAATTTGACTAAGTTTTTATGTTGACTGTTGAAGGTCTTACACAACCCTCCTCCTTTATTTGGGCTTAGGACCGGCTATGTACTGCAGGTGTAGCATAAGCGGAGTTTCTTCGCATTTACTATTATCCTATGAAAAAAGCCCCATCATTACCCCTTCTCTCTTCTCTTTCTTTTCCAGCGTTTTCGTCCTCATCGTCATCTCCTCTTTATTTTTCTTCAGCAATGATGCTCGCAGGTGAAGATATGGAGTCATTAGCGTTGCTCGAAACATAGAAGTAAGGGAACCATCCTCCAATCGGAAGAACAAGTTGTATGAGTTGCAAAGCTTCCTTTGCCTTCCACCGTCGTACTCACACCTACTCCTACTTCCACACCAACGATGAAGTGCCCTCCATAGAAGATGGCCTTCATATGTTACACTCAACGCTACTACCTCCGACGACACCCATCCCAAACCCGCGTAAAAATTTGAGAAGAAATTTAAGAGAGGAGTGCTCTTCGTGTGGACTTCATGAGAGTAACGACGGGGCTGGAAAGGGGCGTGGACCTCTGCCTCTTCTCCACCACCCTCTCTCTCTCTCTCTCTTCCCATCTCTCTCTCTATGCTTTAGTTTTGTTTTTTCTTCCCCTTTTTCATTCAGAAAATTTAAATGTTTTTTTTTTGTTGTTGACTATGAAAGAGACTATTGTTGGTGGCAGAGAAATATATTGTTTTGGAGATCATCCATGGAAGGCGAAGTGGCTGCAGTAGACAACACTATTGAGTGGTGCGGTTTGTACAATGCTAACGATGGAAATTGTGAGAGAAAGAATTTTTTTAAATTTGAAATTGTTATTTTTTTTTCGGGGTAAAATTGCGCAAAAGTTAACATTGTTTTGAAAAGGATGATATTAAAATCAAAATTAATCTTAGGGACAAAATCAAACGCAAAAACTCTTTGGGATGATTTCAGTTTTCTAGTTAAATCTTAGAAACAAAATCATACTTATCACAAAAAAATTGTTAAGTTTGTCATTATGTATCTATACATATTTATACATCTTTTACATGTTTCTCTAATATAATAATCAACCATTAAAATAAACAAACATTTTAAAAATACTATGTGCAAAAAAAACAGCTTCTAAATCAATTACTATATATTTATATATAAATACATGTACTATTTAATTCATTTTTAATATGTGTTTTATATTTCAACATATATTATATATGAGTTACTATTATCTGACTAGAGCGCGTGGAGTTAGTTAGGATAGGAAACAGTTAGCTAGAGTGTAATTATTGTAGAAACTGATTAGAAAGTTTGTTACGAGCGTTTACTTACAAAATAGGTAAATTAGTTTGTGAATATAGGAGATATATATAAGCGTTTGCTAGCTGTAATTAACTCCGTTTTTCAGTTATGTGACTAAGAAATAACACGTTCTCTCTCTTTTATTTCCATTTCAAGAACTTGCATCTCTTTTACTCCGCTCATCTTCTCTTCTTCATCTTCTTCATCTTTTCTCATCTAGTTTCTTTTTCTTCACATCTAAACTCATTTCATAGAGCTGATGAGAGTGGCTTTGCCTCAGATATTGCTATTTCATCAATCACTGATTTGATGGATAATTTTTAATACAACGCTATTTGATTGCAAACCTTTTATGTGAAAAAATCAAATCTTTTCTACCAGAATAATCAATTTTTTTTACAAATAACAAACTCTAACTACCCCTATATTTTAATATTTTTATGATAAATATAAAACTAGTTTGATTGGTAGCTAACTTTTGGTATCCATATAATATATAACATGAATAATAATTAGACAATTGTTAAGAATATTAAAGAAAATTTCTTAAAATACATTTTGCACACAACAGAATTGAAATGGATTTGATTTTAAAATCAAATTTCTTATTTGAAAAGGATAACTAATAGGAATTAAATTGATTTGTAATTATAATTAAACTCAAATTTCTTTATTTTAGATATAATTTGGTTGACATTAAAATAATTTGGTGTATAAAAATATAAATAATTTTACCCTTTTAGAGAAGGAAGGATGTGGTATAACTTTGGTGGCAGTTAGTGATGGTTCGATGAGGTTTAGCTGCAGCCCGATGGAAGTTCGATGGTGGTCAGTGGCAATTTGACCGGGTCGGTGGCGACTGGTAATGGTGTGACGATTATTATTAGTGGTGATAAAAAGTTTTATGGTAAATAAATGATAAGAATGTAAGATAAAATTATTATATAAATTTTTAAATGAAATCAAGTTTTATTTTACATAATTAATTTCAAACCCAATAGTATATTTCCAATTTAATTTATTTCGGGTAAAAACACTTCAATTGCATAAATATTTTAATCCAAATACATTGAAATAATAAGTTTGAAGGGTAAATTATTAAAATTGTACTCAATTTTTTGAAATACTAACAAAAATAATCCACATTTTTTATAATGATAAAAATATTCTCAAAATATTTTAAAGTTTTGCAAAAATAACAAAAAATAATATTATTTGTTTGAAAAGTGAGAAACAACTTTTGGATTTAGTAAACTATTTATGTATTTAATCTAAAATTTTGTAAAAATATTTAGATAACTATTTATAAAATATATACAAAAAACCAGATAAAAATTCGATCTTTAGATACTTTTTTAAAGTATTCTTGCAACTGGTAAAAAAATTTACTTAGCATTAAATCACCAAATTTTAAGTATGATTTTTTTTCTAATAATGCTTGCAAAAATTCAATAAAATTCAATTTTTAAAGATTGGATATTTTTATACATTTTAAAATATTATAAACATATTTTTGTGGTTAATAAAAACTGAGGTCCTTTTGTCAATGTTTTGATAATTAGAGTGTGAAATTAGTGATTTACTCTAAGTTGAAATGTATTTAATCTCATTAAAAATTTATGTGTATTTTGTATTATTGACAAGTATCCTAATTAGTTGTGGTCAATACTACTTAACAAACATACTTAAGAAAATCTGAATACTAGTTTTAAGTTCAATTTCATTTCAGTGCCACAAAATGATTTATCGGTATTAATAAAATCATAGGTTATAAATAGTAATTTAAAACTATAAATAAAATTTATTTCTCTAATATTTGATCTCAATTCAATTTTAAAATTAATATTATTTTTATTTATTCTGTTAAGACAGTTATATAAGTGATAAAATTTTATTAATTTTTTGTTAAAATTTATTTTTGATGTACTATCAGTGTAAAATAATTTTATACGTGTATCCAACTACATAATACCATCAGCCTATGTTCTATGTCCCAAATCTCAACCTTCTGTCGCTTCGACTTTTAGCTTTACCTTTTTCTTTATGAACTAGCTTATTTACCATCGTTCGTTTAAGAAAACGCGGGAACCCTTACTCATTTAACACTACACTCGGATTTTTGGCACTATACGCGAGCTATACAGCACATTGCTTCCGGCCAATGATCTAGCTTTAGGGCAATAACATCTTTGATCCATGACATAAAAATTTTACCAAGTTTTTATGTTGGCTGTTGAAGGTCTTACACAACCCTCCTCCTTTATTTGGGCTTGGGACCAGCTACGTACCGTAGGTGTAGTATAAGCGGGGTTTCGTCGCATTTACTATTATCCTATGAAAAAAGCTCCATCATTGCCCCTTCTCTCTTCTCTCTATTTTCCAGCGTTTTCGTCCTCAACGTCATCTCCTCTTCATTTTTCTTCAGCAATGATGCTCGCAGGTGAAGATATAGAGTCATGAGCGTTGCTCGGAACATAGAAGTAAGGGAACCATCCTCCAATCGAAAGAACAAGTTGTATGAGTTGCAGAGCTTCCTTTGCCTTCTACCGTCACACTCACACCTACTCCTTCATCCACACCGACGATGAAGTGCCCTCCATAGAAGATGGCCTTTGTATGTTACACTCAACGCTACTACCTCCGACGACACCAATCCCAAACCTGCGTACAAATTTTAGAAGAAATTTAAGAGAGGAGCGCTCTTGGTGTGGACTTCAGGAGAGTAACGACGGGGCTGGAAAAGGGCGTGGACCTTTGCCTCTTCTCCACCACCCTCTCTCTCTCTCCCCCTCTCTCTCTATACTTTAGTTTTGTTTTTTTCTTTTTCTTTTTCTTTCAGAAAATTTAAATGTTTTTTTTTTGTTGTTGACTATGAAAGAGACTATTGTTGGTGGCGGTGAAACAAATTGTTTTGGAGATCATCCATGGAGGGCGAAGTGACTGCAGTAGACGACACTATTGAGTGGTGGGGTTTGTACAATGCTAACGATGGAAATTATGTGAGAAAGATTTTTTTAATTTGAAATTGTAATTTTTTTAGGGTAAAATTGCGCAAAAGTTAACATTGTTTTGAAAAGGATGATATTAAAATCAAAGTTAATCTTAGGACGAAATTAAACGCAAAAACTCCTTGAGATGATTTCAGTTTTTTAGTTAAAACTTAGAAACCAAAATCGTACTTATCACAAAAAAATTATTAAGTTAGTCATTATGTATCTATACATATTTATACGTCTTTTACATGTTTCTCTAATATAATAATCAACCATTAAAATAAACAAACATTTTAAAAATACATGTACTATGGGAAAAAAAAAACAGCTTCTAAATCAATTACTATATATTTATATATAAATACATGTACTATTTAATTCATTTTCAATATGTGTTTTATATTTCAACATATATTATATATGAGTTACTATTATCTGACTAGAGCGCGTGGAGTTAGTTAGGATAGGAAACAATTAGCTAGAGTGTAATTGTTGTAGAAACAGATTAGGAAATTTGTTATGAGCGTTTACTTACAAAATAGGTAAATTAGTTTGTGAATATAAGAGATATATATAAGAATTTGCTAGCTGTAATTAACTCCGTTTTTCAATTATGTGAATAAGAAATAACACGTTCTCTCTTTTATTTCTATTTCAAGAACTTGCATCTCTTTTACTCTTCTCATCTTTTTTCTTCATCTTCTTCATCTTTTCTCATATAGTTTCTTTCTCTTCACATCTAAACTCATTTCATAGAGCTGATGAGAGTGGCTTTGCCTCAGCTATTGCTATTTCATCAATCACTGATTTGATGGATGATTTTTAATACAACGCTGTTTGATTGCAAACTTTTTATGTGAAAAAATCAAATCTTTTCTTCTAGAATAATCATTTTTTTATTACAAATAACAAACTCTAACTACCCCTATATTTTAGTATTTTTATGATAAATATAAAACTAGGTTGATTGGTAGCTAATTTTTGGTATCCATGTAATATATAACAAGAATAATAATTAGACAATTGTTAAGAATATTAAAGAAAATTTCTTAAAATGCATTTTGCACACAAGAGAATTGAAATTGATTTGATTTTAAAATCAAATTCCTTTATTTGATAGGATAAATAATAGGAATTAAATTGATTTGTAATTATAAGTAAACTCAAATTCCTTCATTATAGATATAATTTGGTTGACATTAAAATGATTTAGTGCATAAAAATATAAATAATTTTACCCTTTTGGAGAAGTAAGGATGTGGTATAACTTTGGTGGCGGTTAGTGATGGTTCGATGAGGTTTAGCTGCAGCCCGATGGAAGTTCGATGGTGGTTAGTGGCAATTTGACGGGGTCAGTGACAATTGGTAATGGTGTGACAATTGTTATTAGTGGTGATAAAAATTTTTATGGTAAATAAAAGATAAGAATGTAAAATAAAATTATTATATCAATTTTTAAACGAAATCAAGTTTTATTTTACATAATTAATTTCAAACCCAATAGTATATTTCCAATTTAATTTACTTACGGTAAAAACACTTCAATTGCATAAATATTTTAATCCAAATGCATTGAAATAATAATTTTGAAGGGTAAATTATTAAAATTGTACTCGATTTTTTAAAATACTAACAAAAATAATCCACATTTTTTATAATGATAAAAATATTCTCAAAATATTTTAAAGTTTTGCAAAAATAACAAAAAATAATATTATTTGTTTTAAAAGTGAGAAACAACTTTGGTATTTAGTAAACTATTTATGTATTTGATCTAAAATTTTGTAAAAATATTTAAATAACTATTTATAAAATATATACAAAAAATCAGATAAAAATTTGATCTTTAGATATTTTTTTAAAGTATTCTTGCTATTGGTAAAAAAATTTACTTAGCATTAGATCACCAAATTTTAAGTATAATTTTTTTTCTAATAATGTTTGCAAAAATTCAATAAAATTCAATTTTTAAAGAATGGATATTTTTATACATTTTAAAATATTATAAACATATTTTTGTCGTTAATAAAAACTGAGGTTTTTTTTGTCAAAGTTTTGATACTTAGAGTGTGAAATTAGTGATTTACTCTAAGTTGGAATGTATTTAATCTCATTAAAAATTTATGTGTTTTTTATATTATTGACAAGTATCCTAATTAATTGTGGTCAATACTTAACAAACATACTTAAGAAAATCTGAATACTAGTTTTAAGTTCAATTTCCTTTCAGTGCCACAAAATAATTTATCAGTATTAATAAAATCATATGTTATAAATAATAATTTAAAACTAAATATAAAATTTATTACTCTAATATTTGATCTCAATTTAATTTTAAATTTAATATTATTTTTATTTATTCTGTTAAGACAGTTATATAAGTGATAAAATTTTATTAATTTTTTATTAAAATTTAGTTTTGATGTACTATCAGTGTAAAATAATTTTATACGTGTATCTAATTACATAATACCACATCAGCCTATGTTCTATGTTCCAAATCTCCACCATCTGTCGCTCCAACTTTTAGCTTTACCTTTTTTTTTGTGAACTAGCTTATTTACCCTCGTCCGTTCACGAAAACGCGGGAACCCTAACTCATTTAACACTACACTCGGGTTTTTGACACTATACGAGAGCTATACAGCACATTGCTTCCGGCCAATGATCTAGCTTTAGCGCAATAACGTCTTTGATCCATGTCATACAAATTTGATTAAGTTTTTATGTTGGCTGTTGAAGGTCTTACACAACCTTCCTCCTTTATTTGGGTTTGGGATCGGCTACGTACCGCAGGTGTAGTATAAGCGGGATTTCTTCACATTTACTATTATCCTATGAAAAAAGCTCCATCATTACCCCTTCTCTCTTCTCTCTATTTTCCAGCGTTTTCGGCCTCATCGTCATCTCCTCTTCATTTTTCTTCAGCAATGATGCTCGCAGGTGAAGATATTGAGTCATGAGCGTTGCTCGGAACATAGAAGTAAGGGAACCATCCTCCAATCGAAAGAACAAGTTGTATGAGTTGCAAAGCTGCCTTTGCCTTCTACCATCGTACTCACACCTACTCCTTCTTCCACACCGACGATGAAGTGCCCTCCATAGAAGATGGCCTTCGTATGTTACACTCAATGCTACTACCTCCGACGACACCCATCCCAAACCCGCGTACAAATTTGAGAAGAAATTTAAGAGAGGTGCGTTCTTGGTGTGGACTTCAGGAGAGTAACGACGGGGCTGGAAAGGGGCGTGGACCTCTACCTCTTCTCAACCACCCTCTCTCTCTCTCCCTCTCTCTCTCTCTGCTTTAGTTTTGTTTTTTTCTTTCCCTTTTTCTTTCAGAAAATTTAAATGTTTTTTTTTGTTGACTATGAAAGAGACTATTGTTGGTGGCGGTGAAAGAAATTGTTTTGGAGATCATCCATGGAGGGCGAAGTGGCTGCAGTAGACGACACTATTGAGTGGTGGGGTTTGTACAATGCTAATGATGGAAATTATGAGAGAAAGATTTTTTTTTAAAATTTGAAATTGTTATTCTTTTAGGGGTAAAATTGCGCAAAAGTTAAGATTA
Organism: Arachis duranensis; assembly: GCF_000817695.3. Taxonomy (NCBI): domain Eukaryota; kingdom Viridiplantae; phylum Streptophyta; class Magnoliopsida; order Fabales; family Fabaceae; genus Arachis; species Arachis duranensis. The sequence continues at coordinate 41,491,572 of NC_029779.3, read as the reverse complement.
TTTCGAAAAGGATGATATTAAAATCAAAATTAATCTTAGGGACGAAATCAAACGCAAAAACTCTTTGGGATGATTTCAGTTTTCTAGTTAAATCTTAGAAACCAAAATCATACTTATCACAAAAAAATTGTTAAGTTTGTCATTATGTATCTATACATATTTATACATCTTTTACATGTTTCTCTAATATAATAATCAACCGTTAAAATAAACAAACATTTTAAAAATACTATGTGCAAAAAAAACAGCTTCTAAATCAATTACTATATATTTATATATAAATACATGTACTATTTAATTCATTTTTAATATGTGTTTTATATTTCAACATATATTATATATGAGTTACTATTATCTGACTAGAGCGCGTGGAGTTAGTTAGGATAGGAAACAGTTAGCTAGAGTGTAATTGTTGTAGAAACTGATTAGAAAGTTTGTTATGAGCGTTTACTTACAAAATAGGTAAATTAGTTTGTGAATATAAGAGATATATATAAGAGTTTGCTAGCTGTAATTAACTCTGTTTTTCAATTATGTGAATAAGAAATAACTCGTTCTCTCTCTTTTATTTCCATTTCAAGAACTTGCATCTCTTTTACTCTTCTCATCTTCTTTTCTTCATCTTCTCTCATCTAGTTTCTTTCTCTTCACATCTAAACTCATTTCATAGAGCTGATGAGAGTGGCTTTGCCTCAGCTATTGCTATTTCATCAATCAATGATTTGATGGATGATTTTTAATACAACGCTGTTTTATTGCAAACTTTTTATGTGAAAAAATCAAATCTTTTCTACTAGAATAATCATTTTTTTTTACAAATAACAAACTCTAACTACCCCTATATTTTAGTATTTTTATGATAAATATAAAATTAGGTTGATTGGTATCTAAATTTTGGTATCCATATAATATATAACATGAATAATTATTAGACAATTGTTAAGAATATTAAAGAAAATTTCTTAAAATGCATTTTGCATACAACATAATTGAAATTGATTTGATTTTAAAATCAAATTCCTTATTTGAAAAGGATAAATAATAGGAATTAAATTGATTTGTAATTATAATTAAACTCAAATTCCTTCATTTTAGATATAATTTGGTTGACATTAAAATGATTTGGTGTATAAAAATATAAATAATTTTACCCTTTTGGAGAAGGAAGGATATGGTATAACTTTGGTGGCGGTTAGTGATGGTTTGATGGGTTTAGCCGCAGTCCGATGGAAGTTCGATGGTGATCAGTGGCAATTTGATGGGGTCGGTGGCGATTGGTAATGGTGTAACGATTGTTATTAGTGGTGATAAAAAATTTTATGGTAAATAAATGATAAGAATGTAAAATAAAATTATCATATCAATTTTTAAACGAAATCAAGTTTTATTTTACATAATTAATTTCAAACCCAATAGTATATTTCCAATTTATTTTATTTCAGTTAAAAACACTTCAATTGCATAAATATTTTAATCCAAATGCATTGAAATAATAAGTTTGAAGGGTAAATTATTAAAATTGTACTAGATTTTCTAAAATACTAACAAAAATAATCTACATTTTTTATAATGATAAAAATATTCTAAAAATGTTATAAAATTTTGCAAAAATAACAAAAAATAATATTATTTGTTTGAAAAGTGAGAAACAACTTTTGTATTTAGAAAACTATTTATGCATTTGATCTAAAATTTTGTAAAAATATTTAGATAACTATTTATAAAATATATACAAAAAACCAGATAAAAGTTCAATCTTTAGATATTTTTTTAAAGTATTCTTGCTATTGGTAAAAAAATTTACTTAGCATTAAATCACCAAATTTTAAGTATGATTTTTTTCTAATAATACTTGCAAAATTTCAATAAAATTCAATTTTTAAAGATTGGATATTTTTATACATTTTAAAATATTATAAACATATTTTTGTCGTTAATAAAAACTGAGGTCTTTTCGTCAATGTTTTGATAATTAGAGTGTGAAATTAGTGATTTACACTAAGTTGGAATGTATTTAATCTCATTAAAAATTTTTATGTCTTTTTTTGTATTATTGACAAGTATCCTAATTAATTGTGGTCAATACTTAACAAACATACTTAAGAAAGTTTGAATACTAGTTTTTAAGTTAAATTTCATTCAGAGCCACAAAATGATTTATCAGTATTAATAAAATCATATGTCATAAATAGTAATTTAAAACTAAAAATAAAATTTATTACTCTAATATTTGATCTCAATTCAATTTTAAATTTAATATTATTTTTATTTTTTCTGTTAAGATAGTTACATAAGTGATAAAATTTTATTGATTTTTTATTAAAATTTAGTTTTGATGTACTATCAGTGTAAAATAATTTTATACGTGTATCCAACTACATAATACCACATCAGCCTATATTCCATGTCCCAAATCTCAACCTTCTGTCGTTCCGACTTTTAGCTTTACCTTTTTCTTTGTAAACTAGCTTATTTACCCTCGTCCGTTCACGACAACGCGGGAACCCTTACTCATTTAACACTACACTTGGGTTTTTGACACTATACGCGAGCTATAAAAAACATTGCTACCGGGCAATGATCTAACTTTAGCGCAATAACGTCTTTGATCCATGTCATAAAAATTTGACTAAGTTTTTATGTTGGCTGTCGAATGTCTTACACAACCCTCCTCCTTTATTTGGGTTTGGGACCGGCTACATACCGCAGGTGTAGCATACGCGGAGTTTCTTCGCATTCACTATTATCCTATGAAAAAAGCTCCATCATTACCCCTTCTGTCTTCTCTCTTTTTTCCAGCATTTTCGTCCTCATTGTCATCTCCTCTTTATTTTTCTTTAGTAATGAGGCTCGCAGGTGAATATATGGGGTCACTAGCGTTGCTTGGAACTTAGAAGTAAGGGAACCATCCTCCAATCGAAAGAACAAGTTGTATGAGTTGCAGAGCTGCCTTTGCCTTCTACTGTCGTACTCACACCTACTCCTTCTTCCACACCGACGATGAAGAGCCCTCCATAGAAGATGGCCTTCGTATGTTACACTCAACGCTACTACTTCCGACGACACCCATCCCAAACCCGCGTTCAAATTTGAGAAGAAATTTAAGAGAGGAGCGCTCTTGGTGTGGACTGCATAAGAGTAACGACGGGGCTGGAAAGGGGCGTGGACCTCTTCCTCTTCTCCACCACCCTCAATCCCATAATCCTAATCTATCGTCATCTCTCTCTCTGTCTATGCTTTTGTTTTGTTTTTTTCTTCTCCTTTTTCTTTCAAAAAATTTTAATGTTTTTTTTGTTGACTATGAAAGAGACTATTCTTGGTGGTGGTTAAAGAAATTGTGTTGCAGATCATCTATGGAGGGCGAAGTGGCTGCAATAGATGACACTATTGAGTGGTGGGGTTTATACAATGCGAACGATGAAAATTATGAGAGAAATGTTTTTTTTTAATTTGAAATTGTTATTTTTTTAGGGGTAAAATTGCACAAAAGTTAACATTGTTTTTGTGAAAGAATGATTTTAAAATAAAAATTAATCTTTGGGATGAAATCAAATGCAAAACTCTTTGGGATGATTTCAGTTTTCTAGTTAAACCTTATAAACCAAAATCATACTTATCTCAAAAAAATTATTAAGTTAGTCATTATGTATCTGTATATTTTTATACATCTTTACATGTTTTTTTAATATAATAATCAACCATTAAAATAAACAAAGCTTAGCCTCTAAATCAATTACTATATATTTATATATGAATACATGTATTATTTGATTTATTTTCAATATGTGTTTTATATTTCAACATATATTATATATGAGTTACTATTATCTAACTAGAGCGTATAGAGTTAGTTAGGATAGAAAAAAAAAATAGCTAGAGTGTAATTGTTGTAGAAACTTATTAGGAAGTTTGTTATGAGCGGTTACTTAGAAAATAGGTAAATTAGTTTGTGAATATAGGAGATATATATAAGAGTTTGCTAGCTATAATTTACTCCTTTTTTTAGTTATGTGAATAAGAAATAACACATTCTCTCTCTTTTATTTCCATTTCAATAACTTGTATCTCTTTTACCCTACTCATATTCTCTTCTTCATCTTCTTCATATTTTCTCATCTAGTTTCTTTCTCTTTACATTTAAACTCATTTCATAGAGCTGATGAGAGTGGCTTTGCCTCATCTATTGCTTTTTCATCAATCACTTATTTGATGGATGATTTTTAATACAACACTGTTTGATTAAAAACCTTTTATGTAAAAAAAAAATCAAATCTTTTCTACCAGAATAATCAATTTTTTTTACGAATAACAAACACTAATTACCCCTATATTTTAGTATTTTTATTTTAAATATAAAACTAGATTGATGTAGCTAATTTTTGATATCGATATAATATATAACATGAATAATAATTAGGCAATTGTGAAGAATATTAAAGAAAATTTCTTAAAATGCATTTTACACACAATAGAATTGAAATTGATTTGATTTTAAAATCAAATTCCTTAATTGAAAAGGATAAAAACTAGGAATTAAATTGATTTTTTATTATAAATAAACTCAAATTCCTTCATTTTAGTTATAATTTGATTGACATTAAAATTATTTGATGTGTAAAAATATAAATAATTTTACCCTTTTGGAGAAGGAAGGATGTGGTATAAGTTTGGTGGCGGTTAGTGATGGTTCGATGAGGTTTAGCAGCAGCCCGATGGAAGTTCGATGGTGGTCAGTGGCAATTTGACGGGAATCGGTGGCGATTGGTAATAGTGTGACGATTGTTATTAGTGGTGATAAAAATTTTTATGGTGAATAAATGATAAGAATGTAAAATAAAATTATTATATCAATTTTTAAACAAAATCAAGTTTTATTTTACATAATTAATTTCAAACCCAATAATATATTTCCAATTTAATTTATTTCATGTAAAAACAATTCAATTGCATAAATATTTTAATCCAAATGCATTGAAATAATAAATTTGAAGGGTAAATTATTAAAATTGTACTAGATTTTTTAAAATACTAACAAAAATAATCCACATTTTTTATAATGATAAAAATGTTCTCAAAATATTATAAAATTTGGCAAAAATAACAAAAAATAATATTATTAATTTAAAAAATGAGAAACAACTTTTGTATTTAGTAAACTATTTATGTATTTGATCTAAAATTTTGTAAAAATATTTAGATAACTATTTATAAAATATATACAAAAAACCAGATAAAAATTCGATCTTTAGAATTTTTTTTAAAGTATTCTTGCAATTGGTAAAAAAAATTTACTTAGTATTAAATCACCAAATTTTAAGTATGATTTTTTTTCTAATAATGCTTGCAAAAATTAATAAAATTCAATTTTTAAAGATTGGACATATTTTTATACATTTTAAAATATTATAAACATATTTTTGTCGTTAATAAATGCTGAGATCTTTTTGTCAATGTTTTGATAATTAGAGTATGAAATTAGTAATTTACTCTAAGTTGGAATGTATTTAATCTCATAAAAAATTTATGTTTTTTTTTTGTATTATTGACAAGTATCCTAATTAATTGTGGTAAATACTTAACAAACATACTTAAGAAAATCTGAATACTCGTTTTAAGTTCAATTTCATTTCAGTGCCACAAAATGATTTATCAGTATTAATAAAATCATATGTTATAAATAGTAATTTAAAACTAAAAATAAAATTTATTACTCTAATATTTGATCTCAATTCAATTTTAAATTTAATATTATTTTTATTTATTCTTTTAAGACAGTTATATAAGTGATAAAATTTTATTGATTTTTTATTAAAATTTAGTTTTGATGTACTATCAGTGTAAAATAATTTTATACGTGTATCCAACTACATAATACCACATTAGCCTATGTTCTATGTCCCAAATCTCAACCTTCTGTCGCTCCGACTTTTAGCTTTACCCTTTTCTTTGTGAACTAGTTTATTTACCCTCGTCCGTTCACGACAACACGGAACCCTTACTCATTTAATACTACACTCGGGTTTTGGACACTATATGCGAGCTATACAGCACATTGATTCCGGACAATGATCTAGCTTTAGCGCAATAACATCTTTCATCTATGTCATAAAAATTTGACTAAGTTTTTATGTTGGTTGTTGAAGATCTTACACAACCCTCCTCCTTTATTTGGGCTTGGGACCGGCTACGTACTGCAGGTGTAGCATAGGCGGAGTTTCTTCGCATTCACTATTATCCTATGAAAAAAGCTCCATCATTACCCCTTCTGTCTTCTCTCTGTTTTCCAGCATTTTCGTCCTCATCGTCATCTCCTCTTCATTTTTCTTCAGCAATGATGCTCGCAGGTGAAGATATGGGATCACCAGCGTTGCTTGGAACTTAGAAGTAAGGGAACCATCCTCCAATCGAAAGAACAAGTTGTATGACTTGCATAGCTGCATTTGCCTTCTACTGTCGTACTCAACCAACTCCTTCTTCCACACCGACGATGAAGAGCCCTCCATAGAAGATGGCCTTCGTATGTTACACTTAACGCTACTACCTCCGACGACACCCATCCCAAACCCGCGTACAAATTTGAGAAGAAATTTAAGAGAGGAGCGCTCTTAGTGTGGACTGCATGAGAGTAACGACAGGGCTGGAAAGGGGTGTGGATCTCTGCCTCTTCTCCACCACCCTCAGTCCCACTATCCTAATCTATTGTCATCTCTCTCTCTATGTCTATGCTTTAGTTTTGTTTTTTTCTTCTCCTTTTTCTTTTAAAATATTTAAATGTTTTTTGTTGTTGACTATGAAAGAGACTATTGTTGGTGGCACTGAAAGAAATTATTTTGGAGATCATCCATGGAAAGCGAAGTGGCTGCAGTAGACGGCACTATTGAGTGGTGTGGTTTGTACAAAGCGAACGATGGAAATTATGAGAGAAGGGATTTTAAAAAAAAATTGAAATTGTTATTTTTTAGGGGTAAAATTGCATAAAAGTTAACATTGTTTTGTGAAATGATGATTTTAAAATCAAAATTAATCTTAGGGACAAAATTAAACACAAAAACTCTTTGGGATGATTTCAGTTTTCTAGTTAAATTTTAGAAACCAATATCATACTTATTTCAAACAAATTGTTAAATTAGTCATTATCTATTTGTATATATTTATACATTTTTTACATGTTTTTCTAATATAATAATCAACCATTAAAATAAACAAACTTTTTAAAAATACTATGCGCAAAAAAAAACAGCCTTTAATTCAATTACTATATATTTGTATATAAATACATGAACTGTTTAATTTATTTTCAATATGTGTTTTATCTTTCACATATATTGTATATGAGTTACTATTATCTGACTAGAGCGCGTGGAGTTAGTTAGGATAGGAAACAATTAGCTAGAGTGTAATTGTTGTAGAAACTGATTAGGAAGTTTGTTATGAGCGGTTACTTACAAAATAGGTAAATTAGTTTGTGAATATAGGAGATATATATAAGAGTTTGCAAGCTATAATTAACTCCTTTTTTCAGTTATGTGAATAAGAAATAACACATTCTCTCTCTTTTATTTCCATTTCAATAACTTGCATCTCTTTTACTCTACTCATCTTCTCTTCTTCATTATCTTCATCTTTTCTCATCTAGTTTCTTTCTCTTCACATTTAAACTCATTTCATAGAGCTGATGAGAGTGGCTTTGCCTCAGCTATTACTTTTTCATCAATCACTTATTTGATGGATGATTTTTAATACACGCTGTTTGATTACAAACATTTTATGTAAAAAAATCAAATCTTTTCTACCAGAATAATCAATTTTTTTTACGAATAACAAACTCTAACTACCCCTATATTTTAGTATTTTTATGATAAATATAAAACTAGATTGATTGGTAGCTAATTTTTGGTATCCATATAATATATAACATGAATAATAATTAGGCAATTGTTAAGAATATTAAAGAAAATTTCTTAAAATGCATTTTGCTCACAATAGAATTGAAATTGATTTGATTTTAAAATCAAATTCCTTAATTGAAAAGGATAAATACTAGGAATTAAATTGATTTTTTTATTATAATTAAACTCAAATTCCTTCATTTTAGTTATAATTTGGTTGACATTAAAATGATTTGATGTATAAAAATATAAATAATTTTACCTTTTTGGAGAAGAAAGGATGTGGTATAAATTTGGTGGCGGTTAGTGATGGTTCGATGAGGTTTAGTAGCAGCCTGATGGAAGTTTGATGGTGGTCAATGGCAATTTAACGAGAGTTGGTGGCGCCTGGTAATGGTGTGACGATTGTTATTAGTGGTGATAAAAAATTTTATGGTGAATAAATGATAAGAATGTAAAATAAAATTATTATATCAATTTTTAAACAAAATCAAGTTTTATTTTACATAATTAATTTCAAACCCAATAATATATTTCTAATTTAATTTGTTTCAGGTAAAAACAATTGATAAATATTTTAATCCAAATGCATTGAAATAATAAGTTTGAAGGATAAATTATTAAAATTGTACTAGATTTTTTTAAAATACTAACAAAAACAATCCACATTTTTTATAATGATAAAAATATTCTCAAAATATTATAAAATTTGGCAAAAAAAACAAAAAATAATATTATTTGTTTGAAAAGTGAGAAACAACTTTTGTATTTAGTAAACTATTTATGCATTTGATCTAAAATTTTGTAAAAATATTTAAATAACTATTTATAAAATATATACAAAAAACCAGATAAAAAATCGATCTTTAGAATTTTGTTTTGAGTATTCTTGCTATTGGTAAAAAAATTTACTTAGCATTAAATCACCAAATTTTAAGTATAATTTTTTTCCTGATAATGCTTGCAAAAATTCAATAAAATTTAAATTTTAAAGATTGGATATTTTTATACATTTTAAAATATTATAAACATATTTTTGTCGTTAAGTCTTTTTGTCAATTTTTTGATAATTAGAGTGTGAAATTAGTAATTTACTCTAAGTTGGAATGTATTTAATCTCATTAAAAATTTATGTCTTTTTTGTATAATTGACAAGTATCCTAATTAATTGTGGCCAATACTTAACAAACATACTTAAGAAAATTTGAATACTAGTTTTTAAGTTAAATTTCATTTCAGAGCCACAAAATGATTTATCAGTATTAATAAAATCATATGTCAGAAATAGTAATTTAAAATTAAAAATAAAATTTATTACTCTAATATTTGATCTCAATTCAATTTTAAATTTAATATTATTTTTATTTAATCTGTTAAGATAGTTATATAAGTGATAAAATTTTATTGATTTTTTTATTAAAATTTAGCTTTGAAGTACTATCAGTATAAAATAATTTTATAAGTGTATCCAACTACATAATACCACATCAGCCTATGTTCCATGTCCTAAATCTCAACCTTCTATAGCTCCGACTTTTAACTTTATCTTTTTCTTTGTAAACTAGCTTATTTACCCTCGTCCGTTCACGATAACGCGGGAACCCTTACTCATTTAACACTACACTCGGGTTTTTGACATTATACGCGAGCTATACAGCACATTGCTACCGGACAATGATCTAGCTTTAGCGCAATAACGTCTTTGATCCATGTTATAAAAATTTGACTAAGTTTTTATGTTGGCTGTCGAAGGTCTTACACAATCCTCCTCCTTTATTTGGGCTTGGGACCGGCTACGTATCGTAGGTGTAGCATAGGCAGAGGTTCTTCGCATTCACTATTATCTTATGAAAAAAGCTCCATCATTACCCCTTCTGTCTTCTCTCTATTTTCCAGCATTTTCATCCTCATCGTCATCTCCTCTTCATTTTGCTTCAGCAATGATGCTCGCAGGTGAAGATATGGGGTCACTAGCGTTGCTCGGAACTTAGAAGTAAGGAACCATCCTCCAATCAAAAGAACAAGTTGTATGAGTTGCAGAGCTGCCTTTGCCTTCCACCGTTGTACTCACACCTACTCCTTCTTCCACACTGACGATGAAGAGCCCTCCATACAAGATGGCCTTCGTATGTTACACTCAACGCTACTACCTCCGACGACACCCATCCCAAATCCGTGTACAAATTTGAGAAGAAATTTAAGAGAGAAGCGCTCTTGGTGTGGACTTCATGAGAGTAACAACGGGGCTGGAAAAGGGGCGTGGACCTCTGCCTCTTCTCCACCTCCCTCAATCCCACTATCATAATCTATCGTCATCTCTCTCTATGTCTATACTTTAGTTTTGTTCTTTTCTTCTCTTTTTCTTTCAAAATATTTAAATGTTTTTTTGTTGTTGACTATGAAAATACTATTGTTGGTGGTGATGAAATAAATTATTTTGGAGATCATCTATGGAGGGTAAAGTGGCTGTAGTGGACGACACTATTGAGTGGCAGGGTTTGTACAATGCTAACGATGAAAATTATGAGAGAAGGAATTTTTTCTTTTAAATTTGAAATTGTTATTTTTTTAGGGGTAAAATTGTGCAAAAGTTAACATTGTTTTGTGAAAGGATGATTCTAAAATCAAAATTAATCTTAGGGACGAAATCAAACGCAAAAACTCTTTGGGATGATTTCAATTTTCTAGTTAAACCTTAGAAACCAAAATCGTACTTGTCACAAAAAAAAATTGTTAAGTTAGTCATTATGTATCTGTATATATTTACACATCGTTTACATGTTTTTCTAATATAATAATCAACCATTAAAATAAACAAACCTTTTAAAAATATTATGCGCAACAAAAAAATCAGCCTTTAAATCAATTACTATATATTTGTATATAAATACATAAACTGTTTAATTTATTTTCAATGTGTTTTATATTTCAACATATATTGTATATGAGTTACTATTATCTGACTAGAGCGCGTGGAGTTAGTTATAGAAAACAGTTAGCTAGAGTGTAATTGTTATAGAAACTGATTAGGAAGTTTGTTATGAGCGGTTACTTACAAAATAGGTAAATTAGTTTTTGAATATAGGAGATATATATAAGAGTTTGTTAACTGTAATTAACTCCGTTTTTCAGTTATGTGAATAAGAAATAACACATTCTCTCTCTTTTATTTCCATTTCAAGAACTTGCATCTCTTTTACTCTACTCATCTTCTCTTCTTCATCTTTTCTCATCTAATTTCTTTTTCTTCACATCTAAACTCATTTCATAGAGCTAATGAGAATGGCTTTGCTTCAGCTATCGCTTTTTCATTAATCACTGATTTGATGGATGATTTTTAATACAATGCTGTTTGATTGCAAACTTTTTATGTGAAAAAATTAAATCTTTTCTGTTAGGATAATCATTTTTTTACGAATAACAAACTCTAACTACCCCTATATTTTAGTAATTTTATGATAAATATAAAACTAGGTTGATTGGTAGCTAATTTTTGGTATCCATATAATATATAACATGAATAATAATTAGACAATTGTTAAGAATATTAACGAAAATTTCTTAAAATGCATTTTGCACACGACATAATTGAAATTGATTTGATTTTAAAATCAAATTCCTTATTTGAAAAGGATAAACAATAGGAATTAAATTGATTTGTAATTATAATGAAACTCAAATTCCTTCATTATAGATATAGTTTGGTTGATATTAAAATGATTTGTTGTGTAAAAATATAAATAATTTTACCCTTTTGGAGACGGAAAGATGGGGGTATAAGTTTGGTGGCGATTAGTGATGGTTCGATGAGATTTAGCAGCAATCCGATAAAAATTCAATGGTGGTCAGTGGCGATTTAATGGTGGACAATGGCGATTAGTAATGGTCTGACGATTGTTGTTAGTGTTGATAAAATTTTTTATGATAAATAAATAATAAAAATGTAAAATAAAATTATTACATCAAATTTTAAATTAAATTAAGTTTTATTTTACGTAATTAATTTCAAACCCAATAGTATATTTCCAATTCAATTTATTTAAGGTAAAATCAATTCAATTGCAAAATATTTTGATCTAAATGCATTGAAATAATAAATTTGAAGGGTAAGCTATTAAAATTATACTCGACTTTTTAAAACGCTGATAAAAATAATCCACACTTTTGATAATGAGAAAAATACTCTCAAAATATTATAAAATGTAACAAAAGTAACAAAAAATATTATTTATTTAAAAAATGAGAAACAACTTTTGTATTTAATAAATTATTTATGCATTTCATCTAAAATTTTATAAAAATATTTAGATAATTATTATAAAGTATATACAAAAAATTAGATGAAAATTCGTTCTTTAGAAAATTTTTAAAAAATATTTTTGTTATTGATTAAAAAAATCTACTTAATGTTAAATCACCAAATTTTAATATAAATTTTTTTCTAATAATGCTCGCAAAAAATCAATAAAACTTAATTTTTAAATATTTTTTGAAAATATATATTTAACATTAGGTATTTTATGCGTTTTAAAATATTATGAAAATATTTTTGTCGTTAATAAAAATAAGATCTTTTTGTCAACGTTTTGATAATTGGAGTGTGAAATTAATGATTTACTCTAAGTTTGAATGCATTTAATCCCATTAAAAATTTATATTTCTTTTTGTATTATTGATAAGTATCCTAATTAATTGTGGTCAATACTTAACAAACATACTTAAGAAAATCTGAATACTAGTTTTAAGTTCAATTTTATTTGAGTGCCACAAAATAATTTATCAGTATTAATAAAATCATATGTCATAAATAGTAATTTAAAACTAAAAATAAAATTTATTACTCTAATATTTGATGTCAATTTAATTTTAAATGTAATATTATTTTTATTTATTCTATTAAGATAGTTATATAAGTGATAAAATTTTATTGATTTTTTATTAGAATTTAATTTTGATGTACTACCAATGCAAAGTAATTTTACATGTGTATCTAATTACTTAATACCATATCAGCAAAAATAATTTCTTTTGCATTAACAGTGTAAAATAGTCATAAAAAAATAGATATGATTATATTTTTGTATTTAAAATTAATTTTTTTATTAAAGTGTTATTTTTTGAAAAAGAGACCAATTTTATTTTATCAATCAATTCTAATATAAATTTTAATCTTATATCGATTTATTTTTTAAAAATATTAAAAGTAATAATTCAAAAACATTTTATTGGAGTTGTTCTAACTGTGGTAAAAAATTACTATAAGTCTATAACCACGGTTAAGTTCATTCACGCGAAACAATATTCGATTTCGCATGGCACAAAGGAGGAAACGAGAATGTAAGGCGTTTCTCTAATTCTCTTTGGGCTCTTACCCAGCAGAACGAAATGCCACTTTTACCCAGAATGAAACGCCAGCAGAGGACGTGGAGTTGAGGTCAACAAGGGCATTATCGTCATTTACTCATTCGCTAAAGAAAATAAACGTCCCACCTTCGCCTAATCGGTGCCAACGCAAAACAAAACAAATTTTCCAATTTTTGTTGCCAACGGCAAACAAAACTGAATACATTTCTAATTCTTTTTCACTCTCACTCCTCACTTTCATACTCAGTCTCACTCACTCGCTCTCTCGCTCTCTCGCTCTTTTCTTCTTTCAAACCCTTTTTTCAGTTTCACGCGCTGCGAGAGGGGAGAGAACCGAAGCTGAAATTCGGTACTTCGATATTTTTCCTTCTTTCTTCTCTTGAAGCTTGTGTTGGAGCTGCATTTTCGTTTCATGCAACAAAAAAGAAAAAAAAATTATATGTATATAAAACGATAATCGTTCGCATTTCAGCACCGGTTTTTTTGGTGACACCAGTTTTTTTGGCTTTTTTTTTATCTGTCGTTTCGTTAGGGTTTTGCGTTCAGAGTTCAGTGAGGCGCTAACAGCGCACACTCTTCTTTCCTTCTGAGGTGAGAGTTTTTAAAACCTGAATTCCTTTTTCTTTTTTTAATTTTGTGAACTTTATTTTTGGTAGAGTTTTGATTTGACTAGCTCCATTTTCTCTGAAGGTACACATTCTGGGGGGACCTTTTAAGTCACCGTGATTTTCTTTTCCCCCTCTTGACTTTGTTTTTCTGGTTTATACAACGCCAAGCAGCCTAAACATTTTCATTTTTCTTAGTTTTTTTTCTTCAACTGTTAATTTTGCAAGGTTTTGTGTTTTCCAGTGTATTTCATCCATCTCGTTAAAATGCAGAAAGAAGTGTTAACTTTTTTATTTATTCTTTTTAAAAAACGTTTTTGGCAGCAAGGGTTTTAATCTAAAATTTTGTCAAACAGAGGGTTCTTTATGTACTAATTTAAGCAGTTGGGTTAGATAATGATAAACTTGCAATTGCATGTTTATTATTATTTTTTTATTTTTTTTATAGGAATTGAGACCCAGGATAAGTAGACTTGTGGATTTTATGTGTTTATATTTGTAAACCCAGTTAGTGTTCTGTGGCCAATTAATTAAGGTTTATCATCAGAAAATAAGCACTATTTGTGATTCTGGTTGTGAGTAATTAATGTTGTTGAGGACAGTGTGAAATTATTGATTGGCATTTTTGTGTTTATCTGTATGCAGGGACTGTGGATATACCATAGAGCCATGGAAGCAGTAGAGGATGCTCCTCCTTCAAATGTTTCAGAGGGAGAGATTGTTGGGATCCGATTCGCAATGGCTTCACGCAAGGAGATTGTAAGAACATAATGGATGTGTTTATTTTTGAAGTAGATATATTTGACTAGTCTCAGAGCAGTGGAGCTCTTTGTGGTGTTCACCTGAATAAATGCATCATCTGTTTTCAGTGTTATGGGGATCAGCGGAGAAAAGAAAACGAAAAACTATTGATTGCATGCTTCGGATACAGGAAATCCGCCATAATTTCTTTGCATTTTCTGCTGGGTTCATTTGAGGACTTCTTTTTACATTTGTTTTGTTTTTGACGTTTTCTGAAATTTGTTACTGCCGTTTTAATGTGTTGTGGTCTGATTTCCATTTACATTTTGGTTTTAAAAAAAAATTATGGGCATGAACACAAACCCATATGACATAGAACCTTCTGGTGTATACATGTAGGGTTGCATGCACTCTTCCCCCACCCCACCCATTGTGCTCTCATTGTTGAAAACTCTAAGCATGTTGCATAGAGAAGAAGTTGTTTTTGAGACTCTGCCTAAGAATTTGTTACTAAGCATTTTTAATTTTTAATTATTTCATTTCATGCTTGTATTTGACTTGTTTCTATTCGTTGGGTAATTTGCTGTTCTTGTTTCGATAGTGTACAGCATCCATTAGTGACTCTTCAATTAGTCATGCTAGTCAGTTGTCGAATCCATTCCTTGGGCTACCCCTTGAATTTGGCAGATGTGAATCTTGTGGTACTTCTGAAGCAGGAAAATGTGAAGGTATATATTCTGTTTGCTAATTTCCTGGGTTTTTCATTTTTAATGAACTTAGCATTCATCTATGTTTAGGTCACTTTGGATATATTGAGCTACCAGTTCCAATATTCCATCCCAGTCATGTCATTGAATTGAAACGGATGCTGAGCTTGATCTGCTTAAACTGCTTAAAACTGAAGAAAACTAAGGTATTAACCAAATGGAGTAATATATTGCTATGCTTTTTCACTTTCTATATCTTCCAATGGTTGGAGGGGTTTTATTGATTTGTTTGTTTTTGAAAATTAAAAATGACGTCCTATCCATGTATATTCTCCGTTCATGGCTGTAAGTAGCATTTTGAATGCGGGTAACTCTAATGAAGTGTTGTTAGTAAAAAGTTCATGCATAAGTAGTAGATAATTGTTGTAGTAGTTTATCATTTGGTTCTAGCAGGTGGTTAAGTGTGACCATTTATTATTAGGGATTAGCTCTCACAAAGAGGCTATGATCTTGTGGCAGTCTTCAGTTTTTGCTGTACTTTAGTTTCACGTATTTAATAAGAATGGAATGGTATAATTTTAATCATTTGTTTTCAACTGTTGACTATATTTTGTATAGAATAATATTTTTATATTTCCTTATACTGCTGTCATGCACCCTGTGATAGACACGAGGATACAATCTTCTTCTTATTCTTTATGTGCTTAATCTTACTGGCTCACAATCTTTCAGTTTCCAGGTTCAAGCAGTGTGTTGGCGCAGAGATTGTTATCATCTTCATGTTGTCCGGTAAGTAAGAAGTAATATATTTGTCTACTGATTCATTAATCATCTTAGTTTCTATTTGACTTGTTAAAAATAAGATTCTTTAAAACTCTGATAGGTCAAGAGTGTTTGAGTTGCATCTGAGCAGTGTAAAATCAATATATCGAAATACATGTATTATTGATTTGAAAACGGTTCCAGTTGCTAGTGTTCAAATGTTTTGTCTAGTTGATTTGTCCCCAAGGCAAATTGTACTACCTTGGAGTGTATTTATTTATTTATATGGAAAATTATTTAAAATATACACAAATATCTGTGCTGACCAAAAAGTAAAAACGACTTTACTGCTTTTGATCATGTTAACCATAATAGTGAATCCCAAATAGCAAAGTGGAGTCAGCAGCCAACTCAATGCTACAGCAGAATAGGGGATATCAGGATGGCCTCCATTGGGGAAAATACATATAACTTAATGCTGCTTCTATGGCATATATAAATGTAAAAAATAAGAAATCAGAGACAATTAAACTCATTCATTATCAATAACTAGATGTCCTAATCATTTGCTTTCATTTGGGGGTTTTAAAAGGGGCCTTTTTGGCCTTTTCAGCATTCCGATAAACTTCTTATCTTTGTTCCATATTTGAGTGGGAGTGGCCAATCGAAAAGATTATGAGGGCTTTTCCTTGGTGCCTTATTTAGGATACAAATAGGGATCATTTGTTGTCGTCCTAAAAAGGAGGCTGGGGTCTCGGTAATGTTGGCTATGGCATCAAGTTATCAAGAGTAAGCATGGCTTTGACAGGATTGGTCATGCTAATGCTGCTACCTGCGCTACTCATTCTAGGCCTTGGAAGTTCATTTCTCAAGGCTATAATACTTTTAAAATGTTGCTTTCTTTGGAAAGTTAGGTTGTGTTAGTGTGTTGTATGTGCCACAATTTGGAGTATTTGGTTGGAGCACAATACATGGACCTTGAATGACATTACTTATAGGCAAGTTTTATGGGGTAGGACTAGACGATTGGGAATTATTTGGTGTAAGGCTCATGATATTTATAAAGGACTCTTCTTAGACGTATTTAGAGATTGGAAAGCTATGCTCCATAGATAGAAATGCTAGATGAACAAGTAAAAGGAGGAGGAGGAGGGAAAAAATGAAACACAGAATAGCGAAGGCAAAAGAAGAATTTTGATGTTTTAAATAATTTGCTTTGTCTTTGATGGAAGAGAAGGCTATTTCCGTTGATGTGTGTTATGGGCGGGGGCAAATTCAGAATCAAATTCACATGTCTTTCTGTACTGTCTTCTGGCTGTGTTTTTATGGAACAATTTGTTTGGTATCTCTGATGAATGCTTGGTGTGGCCTGCAACCTTACATCAATTTCTATTGACTAGATTTGTTGATTTTGGAGGTTGGAAAGAGGAAAAATCTTTATGGCACTATGTAGTCTACGCCACTATTTGGAGTATTTGGTTGTAGTGCAATGTCGTGCACCTTCAATGTCAAATTTTATGGCAAACATGTTCTATGGGATAGGAATAGAAGTTTGGCTTGTATTTGGTTTAAAGTTGATGATCTTTATAGAGGACTCTCTCACACATGTTGAGATTCGATAGCATGCTATATGGATAATCTTTTGGTTGTTTTCCTCCTGTATAAAAGAATTCTTATCCTCTATTTTGTATTATTATTCTGTTAGTCTTAATGTAATTCTTCGTTTATAATAATAATAAAAAGAAAATCTGGTTTAATTTTTTGTATAAAGAATTTAGGCTTGAGCTTGTTCTTTCTTATTGGATTTGGCTGAATTTGGTTTTGCATTTGTGTTTACTTTTTATACATAAGAATATGATGTTTCCATCAATAGTCATTCCAAATTTGTATTCTCCCCTTTTAGGATGTGAATGCTGCTCAAGTTTCTATTCGGGAGATCAAAACAGATGGGGCTTACGTCTTGGTGCTGAAGGTACCTAAGAATAAGATGCGTACTGGATTTTGGAGCTTTTTACATAAATATGGCTATCGCTATGAGATTGATAATACTCGAGCTTTGCTTCCTTGTGAGGTTTGGTTTCTACTACCTTCCGTTTTTATTATGCTGCTTATATTGACTTGTTCCTTTACTTGTCTGTATTTTGTCATTTGCCTGTTTTGAATTCCTTTTCTTAGGTGCATCATTTTATGCTGGTCCATATGTGCTTAATTTCATGTGCATATGTTCCTCCCCGCTCCTTATTTCTTGGTTTGCGACTATATTTGCTCTTGAATATTGTGATGCATGAGTATAGGTTTCCTTCAAAGCCCAAAGAGAAGTATTTTCATAGTTTTTATTCCTGGCTTTGGCATTTCATTGCTTTCTACATCCTTTTCCCGCCCTTCATTTTGAGGATAGTGATTAGTATTAGTTGTATCTTCTAAAGATGAACAAGTCCCCTTTCAAAAATCTCCAAGCTTGTCGTAGCATATTTTTCTATAGTGACAATTGTAGCATCTGATTTCATTACAGAGCTGGAATGGGCATTTGTATGTTCCCTATGTATGGAATTTCTACTTAACTGTTATTTGGTTGACTCTTGGAGAGGTCTGTAATTGAGAGTCTAGGCTAATTGTGGTTTATATATTTTAGTTGAAATATCAGCGTGTTTTAGTTTATATTTGACTGATGAAGCTTTAATATCTAAATAGGTGATGGAAATGATTAAGAGGTTTTCTCCAGAGACAAAAAAGAAGCTTGCTGGTAAAGGATATTTTCCCCAGGATGGATATGTTTTGAAGTATCTTCCTGTACCACCAAACTGCTTGTCTGTGCCAGTAGTTTCTGATGGAGTCAGTGTCATGTCTTCGGTGAGCAAATGATAATGCAATTGGTGGTTGATGCTAATGTTCTTTTATATTGCATTGCTAAGTTACATTCTTTATTATTTTTTAGGATCCTTCTATTACTATTCTTAGAAAATTGCTCAGGAAGGTGGAAATCATCAGAGGGTCTAGATCTGGTGAACCAAACTTTGAGTCTCATTTGGTGGAAGCAAATGAGTTGCAGTCACTGTTTGATCAGTACCTTCAAGTTAGGGGTACTTCTAAGCCAGCACGTGATATTGAAACCCATTATGGTGTCAATAAAGAACTCAATGATTCTTCTACAAAAGCGTGGCTTGAAAAAATGAGGACCTTATTTATAAGGAAGGGTTCTGGCTTTTCTTCACGCAATGTGATAACTGGAGATGGTTATAAGAGGATAAATGAAATAGGGATTCCTCTTGAGGTAGCACAAAGGATAACATTTGAGGAGAGAGTTAGCATGCATAACATGAGGTACTTACAGAAGTTAGTTGATGAAAATTTGTGCCTAACCTACAAGGAAGGTATGTCTACATATTCACTGAGGGAGGGCTCAAAGGGGCACATATATCTCAAACCAGGCCAAATAGTGCATAGAAGGATTATGGATGGTGATATTGTCTTCATCAACAGACCACCTACAACACACAAACATTCATTACAAGCACTTGCTGTGTACATCCACAATGACCACACCGTTAAGATAAATCCTCTCATTTGTGGGCCCCTAGGAGCTGATTTTGATGGTGACTGTGTCCATCTATTTTATCCACAGTCTCTTGCTGCGAAAGCTGAGGTACTGGAGCTATTCTCTGTGGAGAAACAGCTTCTTAGTTCACACAGTGGTAATCTAAACCTCCAGTTGACCTCTGATTCGTTGCTATCACTGAAGACTTTGATGAAGAAATGCTTTTTGAATAGAGCGACAGCACATCAATTAGCAATGTTTCTTTCCGTACCTCTGCCACCGCCTGCTTTACTCGAACGCAGATCTCGTAATTCATACTGGTCTGCCATGCAATTATTACAATGTGCGTTGCCCCCATCTTTTGATTGCACTGGCGGTAGATACTTAATCAGGCAGAGCGAGATCTTAGAATTTGATCTCAGTAGGGACATTTTGCCAACAACAATAAATGAAATAGCTGCTTCAATTTTCTTCGGAAAGGGCCCTAAGGAAGCACTCAGTTTCTTTGATTTGATACAGCCCCTTTTAATGGAAAGCATATTTGCTGAAGGCTTTAGCTTTGGCTTACAAGATTTTTCAGTATCCAGGGCAGCAAAGCGAGGAATAAATAGAAACATTGGGAAAGTTTCTTCATTGTTGGGTCAACTCAGGTCAATATACAATGAGCTGGTTGCACAGCAAGTGGAAAGACACATTCAAGATCTTGAACGACCAGTTATTAATTCTGCTCTAAAGTCGAGCAAACTTGGGGATTTGATTGACTCAAAGAGTAGGGGGGCTATTGACAAGGTGGTTCAACAGATTGGTTTCTTAGGCCAGCAGCTTTTTGAGAGAGGGAGATTCTATTCCAAGGGCTTAATTGAGGATATAGCTGTTCATTTTCGTTTAAAGTGTTGTTATGATGAGGATAGCTACCCTTCTGCTGAATATGGCTTACTCAAAGGGTGCTTTTTTCATGGTTTGGATCCATATGAAGAGTTGGTGCATTCAGTTTCTACAAGGGAAATAATTGTGCGTTCCTCAAGAGGATTATCTGAACCCGGAACACTGTTCAAGAACTTAATGGCCATCCTCCGTGATGTCATGATTTGCTATGATGGGACTGTTAGAAATGTTTGTAGCAATTCCATCATTCAGTTTGATTATGGGAAGCAAGCTGGAGATGTGACCCAACATTTATTCCCTGCTGGTGAGCCTGTAGGTGTCTTAGCCGCAACTTCTATGTCAAATCCTGCTTATAAGGCAGTCCTTGATGCCAGTCCTAGCAGCAATTCTTCATGGGAATTGATGAAGGTAATTATTTCTGTGTAGCAAATATTGTCCATCTATGTTTGATATCTTAAAAATGATTTCTTCCCATGTAATTTATTGGTATGGGTTTGATCTTCAGGAGATACTGCTCTGCAAGGTCAATTTTAGGAATGAACCAAATGATCGTCGTGTAATTTTGTACTTGAATGATTGTGGCTGTGGGAAGACTTATTGCCGAGAAAATGCTGCTTATTCGGTAAAAAACCAATTGGGAAAAGTCAGTCTCAAGGATGCAGCAGTAGAGTTCATTATTGAGTAAGTTTCATCCTTTGGTTATTTGTTGCTAAATTTGCTGTATTCTGCATATATATGTCTTTGTTAAGGAAGTTTTATGTTGCTTGTAACATGCATTAAGCATGGGTTGCTTGAGTTCTCTTAGTCAATGCTTATTCTTCCAGTTTGTGCTTATCTGCTTCCAATATAGTTAATGTACCAGCAGATGCTAATATTATTTTTTGGGTTTTGGAGTGGTAACTGGTTTATTTGTTGCCTTCTCCTTGGAGTTGTCTATTTTGGAAAGACCGTTGGATATGAGATACCTCTCTTCAACCTAGCCCGCCCTTGTCTTCATAATCTATTTTTCTTGCATCATCTCCTATTTGGTCCTTTTTGTGGTTTATGTTTTCGTCTTTCAAAATAGTGTATATTAAATCGTTTTGTGCAGCTTTCTAATCTCCGTTATATGACTCCTCATTTGTTGGGTGTAAAAGATAATTTTTGAATTAATTGAGCAAACTGATATTTGTAATCTGTATTGTTAAAAAAGCTGTTAATATATTTTAGGAACATGTTTTCTCATATGCAGATATCAGCAACAGCGGCGTCACAGGGAAAGCTCAGAAATTGGTGCAGGCCTTATTGGTCATATTCATTTGAATGAGGTAGTTAGAATGTTACATGTCTTTCATTTCGAATTTGAGCCTACTTATATGTTGCTACCAACCTGACGCCGGACTTATCTTTGGTTGGTGGCGACTATACTGTAAAATTTTATGGTGCTATCTATACTACAATGTGCAAACATGACCAGAGCGTTCTTGCTAGGGGGTTTCTTCTTTTGCTTTCTTTATCAGATATGTAGTGGGGTTGCCAAGCACTTATTCTGCAGCATGAGCTTTTCATAAACTTATAAAACCATAATTAGCTGAATCTGGTCAAATTAGTGCCTCTTTTATCTAGATGCACTTGTTTTTGAAAAGTTGTTCACTCTATTTAAATATAGTATTCTGTGAATTTTTTTAAATATATTTTTTAAATGTTACAATAATAGAGTTAGCTGAGTAAAGAGAGGTAGAATGAGTTAAGAGATCAAGAAGAGTCTAGAAGCTACTAGATGCTACTAGCTGTTAGAGTAGTTAAGATATAACTGTTAGAACTTTTACAATGGCAGCCAGGATAACAGTCCGTAACTAACTAAAGCTTGTAAATACCTTTTTGCCCTTTTAGTCTAGAGTGCTGATTACTCTTCCTCTCTATGTATAAATACTCTAATGAGAACTCAACACTCACTTTCTACATTTCTCTCCTTCTGCTTCTCTCTTTGTTCTCTCTTCCTCTCCCCTTCTCTCTACACTGTAACACCATCATATATGGTTACTCATATTTGAATTTGAATGCATGTACTGCAACTTTTGTTTCCTTCCACTGCATGCATACATATACTTGCGTGTAACTATAAATTCTACAATTTTAGATCAGCTAATTTATACAATTTTTACACAAGTAATACCTTTATCCAGTAGCTTAAGGAAGGAATGGTAACAAAACTAATGATCTTCTCTACTAGTAGGGCTTCCATAAGCTTGTCAAATCAGAACAAATGTCTACTAAACTAAATTGAAAGATCACTAATGTGAAACAGGGTTTGATAGCTTGCTAGTGAAAGAGTTTTTTCTTTTTTCCCCATTAAGTTTATTCGTGATTCATTCAGTCTGTTACCAAGTCCTGCTGGTCTTAATGATTAGTCTGTTTTTAATTCTGAATTGCTGGGTTTTGGCAATGATTATTTCATGTCTGTTAGCTTTTTCTTTTTGGTTTGAATGTTAGTTTTATTATTGCTCCATTATTAGAGTATAATGGTGGATGAGTGGACATATATATTATTCAGAACAAATAATGTTGGTGGAAAATTGGAGGATCTGTACAGCTGAGGAGATATTGAAAGAATTTTTTTTCCCTTCATATGAGAACACTACAAAACCAATTATAAAATTGGATGCATGGAAGATTGTTTGTTAGAGAGACTTGTGTAGACTGAAGATAAGGTTTTTGGTGGAACCCCTAGATAAGAACTTGTTTTTTGATTGAGCCCAGTGGTCTTTGACTTTTGTTGCCAATCCTATTGAATGGAATAAGCTTGGTTGTTGTTAACTAGGCCTCATTATTATTAGGTTTAAATACTCTGTTAGTATTTATAGTTTTACCAAATTTTTATTAGGTTTGTGTTTGTATCGTTTAAAAGTTCGTAATTGGCCCTCTATTAGATAAAATTTTTAATCAAGTCGTCCTTACTAGTAGTTATCTTTTAGGAAAAGACGCATTAATCTTAGATTATTTTCTTCTAGAATATTTCACAATCCATCTTACATATTTCATATTTTTTAAGCAAAAAACAGTTAGCAAGGACTAAATTGAAAACTTTATCTAATATAGGAATTCAATTATAAGCTTTTAAATTATAAGGACTTACTATAGGGATTCAGAGTAAATACCCATAACCGCCTTATTATTATTATTATTATTATTATTATTATTATTATTATTATTATTATTATTATTATTTGGCTTGTATGAATTTTGGATCCTTGTAAAATATATGCCTTTTGGTTTTGGTCCATATAAATTTCTTATTTTTTTTATTTCATTTCTCTTGTTGAATAATTGTCCTAGTAAAATTTTAAACCCTTAGTTTTGTCCATTTAATGCTGACATGGTAGGATAATGCTAAGGCCTCAAGGTTGGATGCAGAGATGGTTTATCTTGCCAAGCTAGTACTTAGTATTTAACCTGTCCTATTAGCATTTAATTGGCCATGTCAATGTTTACTAAGGCAACCAAGACCAAACATTTTAAATTTTACAAGGACGAAAAGAAAAGGAAAAAAAGAAAGAAAAATAATGGGACTAAAATTTAAAAACATGTATTTTACAAGGACCAAAGACTCATTTAAGTCTTACTACTGTTATTATTATTATTATTGATAAAAAATAACTATTAACTTTTTGAACAGATAATGTTAAAGAAGCTGAAGATCAATTCGGAGGAAATTTTTCAAAGATGCCAAGATAGAGTTATGTCCTTTTACAAGAAGAAGAAAGTCAGTAGTATTTTCAAGAGGATTGCACTGGATGTCAGGTGAATCTGCAGTTCTCTCATAATGCATTTGGATGACATGCTACACTTTTCATGTTTGTCTGATTTACTTAATTGTTGACTATAAGTTCTCTACTTTGTCTATTTAATTGAAAACCAAAAAGAAATGAAAGTGTCCACTAGACGGAGGATCAGAACTACTTTTTGTTTTTAAAAAGCATTTTAGCTTGAATAAGCGACCAAATTTCCAGTTCAAGTTTAATTAAATTTTATTCTTCCTCTAATCTGAACCATGCTAAGCCTTAATTAGCAGAATGGCAATCCCCACAAATGGCCATATGGTTTTTTGGCAATCCTAACCCATGATAAGTTAATAGGCAATGTGCTGAACCATTTTATTTGTTGTACTAAAAAGAGATGTTTACTGATGAAATATATTTGTTCAGTACATCCTGTCACTTTTCCACTCAATAGGCTTTATTGAGGAGCCTGAGAATAATTACACTACCACGTTGGATATTGACATTTTATACATCAAACTACTATCTATATGAATTGTCAACAGTGGCTAAGAGACAAATAGATACAGATATCATGAATGTATGTTACTAACCTACACACTACTAGTGTTTGGAAACAAAGGGTAAATGTTGAAATATACATTCAGAGACAATTAGGGACTAGCGGGAGGCATCAACTGTAATCAGTTCTGCTGAATTGGCATAGGAAGTGAAGTGACGATATTTGTATGTGAGGGGGCTGATAAGAGGGCAAGTATCCATTTTGGGAGTAGACATAGGAGAGTGAGAGCTGCTATAGTGCACTAATTTGGGATTTTGTCAGTTTTGCAATACCTATATTGTTATCTTTTTCCTCCTACACTGATATCAGTCTTGGGAGTGTTATTAATACACTTCATTATTTTGCTTATAATTTGTGGGTTCTGACATTATTTCTAACACTTCCCATCAAGTTGGAGCATATAAATCTAATGCTCCAAGCTTGTATCAAACATGTTGAATACAAGTTCCTTGACTCCTTCTTGGAATTTGTGAAGGTATCTACTATTTCAATCTTGAAACTTGCATTTTCAGTGGTAGTTACCTTAGAAAGGTCTTTAAGAAAGGTCTTTTTCTTAAAGTGATAATTAATTAGATTAGAAGCAATACAACTTACCGCATGATTATCAAAGTGTAGCCTAAAAAAAAAAAAAACAAAAAATAATTTAAAAAATGCAAACTTCAAGTTGATCCAGTTACATGCTCTCATCTGGCTGTATCTATTGCACTATAATCTGCTTTTGTAGTTGACTGAGCAACCACATTTTGCAATGCATTCAATAGAGGGAAACAATTGTTTGGGTATTTCTACAATTCGAGTCCTTCAATATGATTTGTAGGTGAAACATCTGTTGTCCCTCAAAGTGAGTGAAAAAATGATGCTTCCAGATACTATTAAATTAAGCACTGCTTATTCAATTCAGATTTTTAGTATTGAACTACATATTGAAATTGACAAGTGTTAAGTGCTTTCTTGTGCACTGCAATGCTACTTTGAGCAAGATGCCTAAGCCAATGCACAGAGCTTACTTGTGGAAAATGCTTGTTGCTAGAGATTCAAAAGTTACCCTCCTGCCAAATATCCCAAATGCTATGAATTGAAGAGTTTTTGCCGTGGTTTTGTCTATCGAAGTCAAGAATTAGAGTGTATTCCTACTGTTTTAAGCTATCAGCACATTCAATGGAATCATTGCATCATAATGTACTAAAAAAATCAACTCTATTTTCTGTTGCTTATGTCAATTCGATGATGGTTTCTATTTGACTCTAGATTTTTGCCTCATAAAAGTCTTGATGGGGATTCAAATATCTGTTTCCTTACCCGCTTCCCCAAGAAATAACCCCAACTATTAAAGAGATAATATATTCTATACACACTAATTTCGTGCTTTTTTCTTCTAATCATTGCTCTTGACATTGAAACGTCAAGTTATTGAAAATTCTTGGAACTTAAGCATATAACGTCTCTGTTATTTTTAGCAGTGAGTGTTGCTCTTGCTCGCATTCTTCAGCACCGTGTGTAATGTTCTTTTGGCAAGATGATGATATGAATGAGTTAAATGTAACTGCAAACATTCTGTCTGACACAGTCTATCCGGCCCTGCTTGAAACAATAATCAAAGGTATTTTCATCTGGTTTTAGTTTAAAGAAGTCCTATGTTTCTTTTATCTTTTATTATTTATTTCTTGGAATAATTTGTTTTAGTTAGGAAACATGAAAAATATGAGAACGATTTTTGACTATTTTCTTGATTTCATCTGATATTATACACTAACCAAATGCACCTATTGTTTTTTATTTTTGGTCACTTGTATTAACTGTGAATTCCACCCTATCTCAGTGACAACCCTGACCCAATGTGTATGCTCCATGAAAAAAAGCTTTGTTGCTATCAAATATTTGATGACTTTTAGAAGTCTCTGGCCTTTTCCCTTGGCACTGAATTTACCACTTGTTAGCACAAGTTCAGCCTTTGCAGATGGTGTAAACAAGTTGCATCAAGCTTTCATGCTCGCTAATGCAAGTTCATGTCTATTTCATGTGCCTAAGAACAAAGGCAACAATTGTAGCAAACATTGCCATGCCCCCAAATCATATCTTCAATCAAATGGCCAGAGAGCAGCCTATATATAAAAGCCTCATATGAAACACCATGTGAGGTATTCGAGTTGCACCCAAACAACTTATTATGGAGCTGTGGAACGTGCTTGCTCCTCCTCCTGCTGCTTCTGGATTGCTCCAAATTTGGCCTTAAGATTCTCAAACTTTTGTTAGTATTTATCTTTTCCATTCCAGTATGCACAATTGAAGCTCCACCCAGAACAAGTTCAAAGCTTTGATACCAGTGATAGAACTAGTAGCAGTTCCATAGAGAAAGGGAGAATAGTTTGGATTGAACTGGGAATCGTTGATAATGTCTAAAGAACCCTAAATTGATACGATTGGGAAGCTGTCTTACTTTACCTGTTAGCTACTAATCCAAACTGATTCCTAACTCTCCCATAACGAGAATAATATGTAAAAGGAGGAAGGAGGATGTGCTAACATGGAAATTTTAATTCATGCTTTGGTTCCATAAAATGCTCTTAACACTACTTTTTGCATTAATTGTTTGCCTAGTACTAGTATTACCATTTTTTTTTATGTTTAGCAGTTCTATCATCCAGCTAGAATTCCCCATTCTCTAGGTTGGCAACCATATCCATCATTTTGGAATCTTGGAAAAGGAAATAATTTGAGTTTTTACCTTATCTTTTGTGCAGAATTTGTTTCCAGCTTTTCTTGACAGATCTCTTATAATAAAAACTACCGCTTAAGCTAAAAAAAAAAAAATCTTTTGTAGGGAATTTGTAAGACTGAGATTAAATGTTGGATAGTCAAAAGCCAACAAGAAAATGGGCTTAATGTTGTTGAGTACAGGATGTTGCTTTCAATGAGTGGAGGCACTAAAGAAGGATTAGGACTTATGGCGTTGTATAGAGAAATCATGATAGTGGTTATTGTGTTTTGGGGGGGAAGAATTGGAAGAATCTCATCTTGGGTTGTTTAGTCATATCTCGAGGAGATATGTAAAACTTCCAGCATAGCAAGTATATTAGATGGAGGGTAGTCCAATAGCTAAAGGTAGAAGGGGGATCTAGAAAAACCATAGGTGACCCTCGAATAGGAAGTGTATATATTTACTGTCATGTGTTTCATTATTACTTGCACTCTCTAATCAATTTTCTTCTGACTTTCTCTC
Source organism: Arachis duranensis (assembly GCF_000817695.3). Classification (NCBI taxonomy): domain Eukaryota; kingdom Viridiplantae; phylum Streptophyta; class Magnoliopsida; order Fabales; family Fabaceae; genus Arachis; species Arachis duranensis. Next base: position 41,463,544 of record NC_029779.3, on the reverse strand, counting down.
ACCGGAAAAAAGGTGATCCTCGAATTCGCTCGGCGAATATAATCTGGGTTAATTCGGACACAAACACATGGGTTCGAAACCCCTGTAAATCTCCAAATGGTGAATTGGCTCTAGATATATCTCTCGAGAAGGCAGCTGTTAAACAAAGTGGTGATGCTTGGAGGATTGTAATCGACTCCTGCCTTCCTGTTATTCACTTGATTGATACAAGGCGTTCGATACCATATGCAATCAAGCAAATTCAGGAACTATTTGGGATCTCATGTACTTTTGATCAAGCAATTCAGGTAAAATTCTGATGTTTGTGTTGAATAATAATATAATATACTGTTTACAGATCTTCCCTCTGTTCCGCTTCTTTTTGTATAATGAATTAAGAATACATTTAAGGTGGCACTGATAGGACCGTTTGCTTTCAGTTTCTATTATATATTAAAATTCAAGGGCTGCACTGAAAGTAGCTTCTGCATTGAGTTTCAAATTGGCATTATATACTCAACTAAATATACAAGGCAGATATTGTATGGGTGACTCCTACTAAAGAGAAATGAAAAGAAAAGAAAATAAAAGATATTGTATGAAGTGAACATGTGTTTCATCATTTAGTTTCTTGTTTTCTGATTTATTTTCTGAAGTTTATATATTATTCCTAGTGTACTTCATGAGATGTGCAGCATTGTCATTGTAAGTTAGAGGTGGCTGCTTATACTATCATTTCCTACTTATTTTATGATTGCCTGAAACAGTTCTCTAATGCTAAGGATTACCGTATTAGTGCTTATTTTTAAATTCACTCTGAAGATAACATAAACCTTATCACTATTTTTTTTATATGCTGGTTCCATGAGATATGTTGGTCACCTTGCTTTTGGTTTTGTTTATTTTTTTTAAATAACAGTACATGAAATTATTTAGTTATAGTGATATTGAGTGTCTAAATCCTAACTGATGGTTGCTGCTTGCTTGAGTTTACTCTATTATGCTTATATTTAAAATAATGATTTCTATGCTTAGTTGGGGATTGAGGTTTAAGTTAATAAACCAACAGAAAGTAAAGTAGATACTATAGAATTATATGTAGTTATTTACAAGCTTGATTTTTAATTGGGGCCATATTTTGGGTATTAATTCAAGAACTTACTATTGTGCTTATTTCCTGTCAGCTCTGCAAGAGCTCTTGTTACCAACTTATTTTTCTATTCTCATTGCTGAGGAAGTCATTTTTTCCTGCAAGAATCTTTCTGTTCTTTATGGCTGTACTACTGATGGTAGAATGATGTCAAATTGTTTGATCATAATCTACTCTTTGGTTGCCCTGTCTACTTTTCAGTAGCCCCTACATTTGTGCTCTACCTTTGCCCTTTCTTTTAACTCTTCTAGCTGTTTGCAGCGTCTTGCATCATCTGTGAAAATGGTGGCAAAAGGTGTTCTCCGTGAGCATCTTGTTCTTTTAGCTAGCAGTATGACATGTGGTGGAAATTTGGTTGGGTTCAATACGGGTGGGTATAAAGCTCTTGCTCGACAATTAAACATTCAAGTACCTTTTACTGATGCAACACTCTTTGTAAGTCTCTACCTTAATAAGCTTTGAAGTCTTAAGACTTATCATGTCATCAATTATCTTACATTGCACATATGATTATGCAGACACCTAGAAAATGTTTTGAGCGAGCAGCAGAGAAATGCCATACGGACTCTTTATCAAGCATAGTTGCCTCCTGTTCTTGGGGTAAACATGTTGCAGTTGGTACAGGATCAAGATTTGATATTCTATGGAATGCGAATGAAGTATGATCAAACTCTGATTTAATGGACTTAATAAACCACCTTATTGGTTGGAGTTCTATGATTCTTTATATATATATTCAATACTGAATTTTTCTTTTGCAGATAAATTCAAAGGAGATTCGAGGGATGGATGTTTACAATTTTCTTCACATGGTCAAAAGCGTTAACGGCGAAGAGGAAAATAATGCTTGTTTGGGTGAAGATATTGATGATTTGCTAGACGAAGACGATGTAGATTTCGCTGTGTCCCCACAGCATAACTCTGGTTTTGAAGCTGTTTTTGAAGAGAATTGTGAACTATTGAATGGTTCAACAGCCAATGGTTGGGATACAGATCAAAATGAAGCAAAGTCAAATGATTGGTCAGCCTGGGGAGGAGGGAACATAGCTGAAACAAAAGGTGGTGCATCCAAGGATTGGGATGCAAGCATAGGTGAATCCAAAGAAAAATCAAATGATTGGTCAGCATGGGGAGGAGGGAATATAGCTGAAACAAAAGACGGTGCATCCAAGGCTTGGGATTCAAGCATAGGTGAAGCTAAAGAAAAAGCAAATGATTGGTCAGCCTGTGGAGGAGGGAATAAAGTTGAAACAAAAGACGGTGCCTCCAAGGCTTGGGGTGCAAGCACAGGTGAAGCCAAAGAAAAATCAAATGATTGGTCAGCATGGGCTGGAAACAAATCTGTAATACATGATGGTGGATCTGAAAGAGCACCAAAAGATTCTTGGAGGCCACAGAAGTTGATGTCTGATGTTAATCAAGAAGACTATACTAAGCCAAGTTCTTGGGATGCAAATACAGATCGGGAAATAACACCGTCAAATAATTGGTCAGCGTGGGGTGGAAGCAAATCTGGTACACAGGATGGTGGGTTTGAAAAAGCTCCAGAGGGTTCCTGGAATCAGAAGTTGAAATCTGTCCAGAAAGACTTTCCCAATTCCAGTGCTTGGAATGCAAAACAGGATGAGAAACAGTCAAATGACTGGTCATCTAGGAGAATTCAGGATGGTGGTTTTGAAAGGGCCCAAGAGGATACTTGGAATGCCAACACAGAACCGGCAAGAACAAAATCACATGACTGGTCAAGTAGGGGCCATAATAAATCTCAATTTCAAGATGATTCTCAGAAGTCTGGTGCTTGGGGTGCAAAACCAGATCAGACAAGATCAAGTGACCGGTCGAATTGGCGGCAAAATAAATCTCAAGTTCAAGATGATTCTCAGACTTCTAGTGCCTGGGGTTCAAGGCCAAATCAGACAAAAACCAGTTGGGGTCAAGATAAATCTCAAGCTCAAGATGATTCTCAGACTTCTAGTGCCTGGGGTTCAAGACCAAATCAGACAAAAACCAGTTGGGGTCAAGATAAATCTCAAGCTCAAGATGATTCTCCTAACTCCAGTGCTTGGCGTGTAAAACCAGATGAGACAATGACAAGTGATTGGTCCTGTTTGGGTCAAAACAAATCTCAAGCTCAAAATGATAACCAGAAGTCGAGTGCTTGGGGTGCGAAACCAGATCAGACAAAAGGAAGTGATTGGTCCAATTGGGGTCAAAATAAATCTCAAGCTCAGGATGATTCTTGGAAGTCTGAGAAGTCCGGTGCTTGGGACATGAATGCAGATCAGCCAAAAGCAAGTTCAAATGATTGGCAGGCAAGGGCTGGAAATAAATCTCAAATGCAAGATGGTGGATCTGAGGGAGCCCAAGAGAATTCTTGGGGAACTCGTAAGTGGAAAGCTGAAGATAAGGTCAGAGCAGCTGTTATTCAAAATGATACATCCAGGTCTGGTGGTTGGGATACAAAGGCAAATCCTTCAAAACCAAGGTCAAATGAATGGTCATCATGGGGAAGTAATAACAACAAAGGTGAACCAAAGGTCGGAGATGATGGTATACCGGTGGAGTCCAATGCTTGGGCCCATAAATCTGAGAATGTGAATGTGAACCAGAGTAAGGAAATTGAATCAAATTGGGATGCTAAGAAGCCTGTTGACAATAGCTCTTGGGGAAGACCCAAGTCCCAGGAAGACCGACCATGGAATACCCAGAATGACTCCAATCAAGCTGCAAGTTCACAGGGGTGGGAATCACAAATTGCTTCAGCCAATGCCGACAGTGACAAAAGTTTTCAGTGGGGAAAACGAGGCAGGGAATCATTCAAGAAAAATCGTTTCGAAGGTTCTCAAGGTTGGGGTTCAAATTCTGGTGACAGGCAGAACAAGAGTCGCCCTCCTAGAACACCTGGATCAAGGTTGGATATATACACTTCTGAGGAACAAGAGGTTTTGAAGGATATTGAACCCATTATGCAGTCAATCAGACGGATCATGCAACAAGAAGGGTATGTTCTCTCTATGACAAATTAATGCAAATAATCATGCATCGAGTTTACAAGCCAAGGTATGATTGTAAGTGGCCATATTTTGAGGTTGATGTTTGTTCCTGGCATACTTTAGTTTGAGTTGTCTTCATGTGACCTTAAGGTCGGGTTCAAACTATGTAATCACTTACTGATGCAAATATCTCCTAACCTGCATAATGTGAGATGCTTTTGTACGGGGTTGTCTTATGCCTAGTTTATTTTATGGCCATTGTTTTTAAAGTATGTTGATTGCAAGGCGCATACTATGGAAGTGGTATCACTACCACTATTTTGCTAATTTTGCTTTTAGAAATCCGCTACTAGCTATGTGCCTATGACAACCAACTCATCATTCTTCATTATACATAAGCTTACATTATTAGTTTCCATTTTATTACCTTTATATCTTATTTTCTTATAAAAATTTGTATTTGAAGGTACAATGATGGGGATCCATTAGCAGCAGATGATCAAACATTTATACTTGAGAATGTGTTTGAACACCATCCAGATAAAGAAAATAAAATGGGTGCTGGAATTGAACATGTCATGGTAACCAAATTCTTGTTGCCATTTTAGCTTTCAGTTGCATTTATAATTGAATTGTAGTTGGACTAGCTAAATGACGATTTCTTTTCCAAATCTTCTCTCGGTGTTAAGCATGTGCTAGTTATCTATGTATACGTTTGTCCAAATCTTCTCTCGGTGTTAAGCATGTGCTAGTTATCTATGTATACGTTTGTGTATAAATTGATTATTGCGTGCTCTATGCTTTCGTATTTCTGAGATATTTTGTTTTTACAGATTGACAAACACAGCGTTTATCAGGAAAGCAAATGCTTTTACGTGGTTTTGAAGGATGGAGAAAAAAGGGACTTTTCCTATCGTAAATGTTTAGGTAACTTTTTAAAGAAGAAGTATCCGGATGTTGCTGAATCGTTCGTCGGCAAGTACTTCCGGAAGCCTCGTCCAAGGGGGGATCAGGCCTCAACTCCAGGATTGTCAGAACAAACCACAACTGCAGGGCTGTCGGAACAGGCCGCAGCTCCAGGGTTGCTAGGACCAGCTCCAACTCCAGGGTCATCGGAACAGGCCCCCAATCCTGGTTTGGCGGAAACAAACTAGTAGAAGACCAGAACTGTCCATATTGTTTGTTGTACAGAGGGCAGGCCACTGAATAGTTGTTGATAACATCAGATCACAATTCCTGTAGGAAATGGTGTTTTCTAAGTTGTTGACTGTCATGACACTTGAGATGTGAACTATCGTAGTACACATACTCTGATGTTAATATTTTTAGTCGTTGAATGCTAACCGCAGCTGATGTCTGATGAACGTGGCGAAACTATATCCTGCCAACCAATTTTCTTATCCTCAATCTGAGGTCGCTGGTGACCAGGATTGCAATATTCATATAACTGATTCTGGCATTAGTTTTTGGATGTTATTTGTTAATGGTGTTTTCCTTATTTCTGTCACGCCTGTGAAGTTGATAATCATGTCTCAACGATTGAATGTTATTTGTGCATGTCTCAATAATTTTTCCTTATTTTCTCTATGCACGCTAAGGCTGTGTGTGTTCCTATACATGTTCTTCAAGATATGGACAGGGTGATACATGTCTTGTGCTTGTTTGCCGAGATACAAAATTATGAAAGGCATGGTTATACACAATCATCTATTTGTTGAGACACAAATTTTTAACATGAGATTAATTTTATTTTACAATTTTATCCCTTAATATTTCAAGAATTCCAACCATGTTCTTTTCATCTTTCACCTAATTTCTCCGCCAGCCTTTCTTCATTCTCTCCTCTCTTGCAGGTAGCTTTCTTTGCCTTTTACCACCACCGGCTTCGGGCATCGATGGCACCACCCTCCAACACCTCTCTAGTTTGTCTTCTCGAAGGGAGAATCTCCTCTGTCTCGCCGTCCCTAATGTGCCTCTGTTATTGGGGAACAACCATTGGTCCGGTGCAAGGAACCACCACAGATCTATAGTGACAAAGAAGAGGACTCGATGCCACTAGAGGTAGATCTGTACTGCATGCATTTGCTTCGTCTTCTTTCCACAATGCATTTGCCTCTCCTCCCCTTTGTGCCTCTTTGATGTCTCGTCCTTCCCTCAACATGTAGTCTCATGTCTCATCCTTGTGCTCTAATGTGGTCTTCGTTGCCTTCCTCTGCTTTGTGATTTACTTTACATCTGTTTGAAATTTTTTAGTTTTATTAAAAAATTTGAATCTGTATTTGTTTCATTTGAGATGAGATTGATAATTTTTTGTTCATTTTATGCATATTGAATTTAATTTGATTTGAAGATGGTGGTAGTTTTTGATAACTCAGAGAAAAGTGAGAAAGGTAGAAATGGCGGTGGTGGTGCTAAAATAGTGAGGTAAAAAATAAAATTGACATTTTAATAAAGTTATCAATTGTGTACAGTATGTAAAATTAATCGTTCTTATGTCATATACTTTTGTGTATTATTCTCTCTGTCTTTATTATGTTACAGTAACTAAACACAGCAATCTTGAGAGCACTAAATGTATAGTAAGGGTATTAGGTAGCTAAGCCTTCTCTCTCCCGAGAAGGAAACCAAGCATAAAGCCTCCTTGAGGGCCGCCACCGCCGCCTCAATCCGGGCTGCGGTGTCCCTCCTCTGCTCCCTCCCCTTAAACCTCCTTCCTTTCTTCTCTTCCTATTCTCTTCCCCACCGTCCATACCTTCCCACCACCCTTTCTTCCTCTCACCCGTCTTCCTCCTCTCATCCTTGCTCTCTTTCTCCGATTATTGTCTCTGATTTTCCTATTTTCTGATTCAGATGTAGATCTACTTTCTACGATTCTCACTGTGGACCGTGTTTCGGACCTGAGCTCAGTTCTATCTACTATGTTCCTGTTTTAATAACTCATTTGTGGTATTTTTTTTCCTTTTTTTGTGGTGGTGTTTCTTGATTTTTCTTACAGATCTATTCAGATCTAAGAGGAAAATATCCTGAGAAGATGTTGCTGTTTATAGAAAAATTTTTAGATCTAGAAATTATCTAGACCTATATAGAAAAAAAGAAGATATCTTTTAATGTTTTGCAGCACGAATGTGTAGTGTAGATATAGAAATAAAAGAGACTCAATTTTGTCTTTGATTCTACCTTTTAAGATTTCTAATAATTGAATATTGTACTCTATCAGATTATAATTTAATAACAGAAGATATTTATCTTCTTTGTATCCATGTATAAATGGTTTTCTTATGTTATAAAAAAAAACACGGCTCAAGTAATGATATACGTCTGTCGACTATTGGATAGGATGTTTGTCTAATTTCAGAAATAGATCCTTTTAATTTTTTTTAATATTTTAAAAAATAAAATGTGATTTTTTATTATTAATTTTATAAATAAAATTAAAAATAAAAATAATAAAAATTAAATTAAATAATTCATACTATCCAATTTTCTCCTCACTAACAAAAATTCGCTCCCCTTAATTTCAAAGGATGTGTTTAGCAAACTTAGCTGGCCTTTTTCATTTGTTTTATCTTTTTCATTGTCAAAGTCTTGCATTACAGGGCGTCCATAAAAAAAATAGACAAATATTTAATGATCAAGTATTTTTAGTATTTAAGTGTAACTGTATCTGTAAAAAAAATAAAACATACTATATACGTACGCGTTATGTTTCTTCATATGTAACTTTCTTTTGCATTTTTTATTTTTTATATATTTTGTCTTCTCATTGTTTTTTTTTTATGCTTTTTTTTCCTCCTTCCTTTTTTTTTTTTCATCTTCTCAGCTTCCATTCTCTCTTTTAATTTTAGGAACAAAAGTTTTTGTAACAAACATTTAAATAAAAAATAATTTTTTTAAGAAAAACATAATTTTGTGGATTGAAATTAGAAAAATAGCATCATTTTATTTCATCTTTTTTCTCATAAATACAAAATTTTTAAGAAAAATATAAAAATTTATAAATAAAAAGATAAAAATTCTCTTAATATAATTGAATCCATATCTCAAATTAAATTTTAATAATTAACCAATACAAATATAATTTAATTGAATCCATATTTCAAATTAAATTTTGATAATTGAAAAATACAAATATAATTTAAAATCTATTTTTTTATATCTAACATTTACTCAAGTGTTTAAAAAAGTTAGACGGTATGAAAAGAAGTTTTTTTTCACTCTACTAATAATGCAAGTATAAAAAATGTTACGATACCTCTTTGTTTACTAAAAAAAAGGTTACTATATGTGTTAAAAATAATGCACCAAACAAAAAGAACTTGTACTTCTTACACAATTTGAGGGATCAAACTAAGAATATATGAAGAATGAAGAAGTTTTGAATATAATGTAATTTGCTGCTCTTTTTTTACTTTTAAGTAATCATCTTAAGTACTTCATCTTTTTACATTTTTTTATAAACTTTGTTTATCTTATGCCAACTTAGTATACACATGTACTTCTTCTCAACTCTATACCTCTTAGTTTATCTTGTTTAAATTGCACATATACATAAAACACTACGTTTGGAACTGTTCTGAGTATTCTGTATACCTAAAAAATTAATATTTTTTGCTGTTCACAATTTCTAAGACCTAATAATCTTTCTTAACCTCATGTTTCCAAAAGATATATTTAAGCAAGATTCAACTCACTTTCTCGTGTATTTTTTAGCGATTTCAAAAATAACTTCTCATGATTGTAATGTCAACGAAAATGCAGAGACAAGGGATTGTGGTGGAATTGATGAGGATAAGGCAGCTCAAGCCACAATGAACAAGAATGTCAGTGGAGAGTGCGGTGACGGAAAAATCATCAATGCAGCAAGTGCCATTGATGATGTCAATACAAGATGAAATTGTCAGGCTGATTGGCCACACCCACAAAAGGTTAGGCAAATTGAGATTTTGAACCAGCCAAACCCATTGGTTTCGGCTCTTGTCTAAAAAATTAAGTCCTTTTGCCTTTCAACCTTTTCATTTTACAGACTCTTTTTGTTAAAAAATCTGTTAAATAGTAATAAAAATAAATTTTGTGAAAGTTTTATTTATAAATCCTAATTTATTATCATTATTTTTTGTACTGCAATTACTTTTTTTTGTCTTTAATTTTTAGTAATAATCTTTCTCCACTTAACTACCATTAGTGAAGGAAGTTTTTAAAAATAACGAGTAAAATATCGTTTTTGTCCATAAGGATAAGTTTCAAAGCTATGTTTAACATTTCAATCATCTTATTTAAGTCTCCAATGTCTTAAAATTAACTCAATGTTGTTCTGCTGTTAGAGATCCGTTAACAGAATTGACGGCGGGACAAAATTGAGACGATTTTAAAACATTAAAGACTTAAATATGACGAAAACGTTGGGGACAAAAACAATACATAGAAATAAATTTTAATTTTATCCTTTAATAATATCAATTTTTTACTGTACATAGTATTCAATTATTTTTTAATCATATCTAAGTAAATTACAATTAATCACATTACTTTCATTCTAAATAAATTAATTTTTTTATAATTTTACTTTTAAAGTAATGTAATTTTTTTATAAATAAATAAATTTTACACTTTCATTTTAAATAATGTAATTTTACTTTCATTACTTAATCACATTATTTATACTTTTTTTTATAATTTTACGCTTAAAGTAATATAATTTTTTATAAATAAATAACTTTTACACTTTTATTCTAAATAATGTAATTTTACTTTCATTACTTAATCACATTACTTATATTTTTTTATAATTTTACACTTTTATTTTAAATAAATTATTTTTTTTATTATTTTACACTTAAAGTAATGTAATTTTTTATAAATAAATAAATTTTATACTTTTATTTTAAATAATGTAATTTAACTTTCATTACTTAATCACATTATTTATAAATTTTTTATAATTTTACACTTTCATTCTAATCACATTACAATATTTATTTAGAATGAAAGTGTAAAATTATAAAAAAAATAAATTTATTTAGAATGAAAGTAATGTGATTAAGAGTAATTTAGTTAGATGTGACTAAAAAAATAATTGAATATTATGTACAATAAAAAATTGATATTATTGAAAGATAAAATTAAAATTTATTTTTATGTATCATTTTTGTCCCCAACATATTCGTCTTATTTAAGTCCTTAACATTTCAAAATCGTCTCAATTTTGTTCCGCTGTCAATTCTGTTAACGGATCCCTAACGGCAGGACAACATTGAGTCAACTTTGAAACGTTAAGAATTGAAATGCTAGAGACAACTTTGCGACTTACTCCAAATGTTGGAGACAAAAACAATAGTTTACTCAAAAATAAATTTATTAATAGTTTATGAAAGCTCAAAATCTCCATAAATTACAAATAAAACTCTTGATAAAATTAATTTTTGTTACTATTTAATAGATTTTTTAACAAAAAAACTCTAAATTAAAAAGATTAAAAGTCAAAGTATTTTTTTTCAGATAAAAAAACGTCTTGTTCTCCATAAAATAAATAAGGAAGGATGCGTCTTTATTTTTTTTTCCTTTTAAAAGAGATGTGAGAACTTCAAGAATATATAATAAATAAATAAAAAAAGAAAGAAATAAATAACTAAAACAAAAAATAAGAGAGAAAAAAAAAGTGAAAGAAGTGTTTATATCTTATATCTTCTTTTACAAACCTCATCATAATTAGATGATATTTTATGAAATGACATGCATGAAGTATTACTTTTTCATTTTGGATTTTATAAATTTTCATTGTACACATTATACAAATATTCCATTAGTTCTTCTTACTTTCCGTTTCATTTTTTCTTCTTAGCTCTACTGATTCCACTTTGTAGCCTGTTAGTGCCGTCTCTGCTCATTTTTCACTGTCTAGTAGTGTTGTGTTGATGTTTAATTAATTATTGTGTTATTCGAATCTCATGGATTATTTACTGCTTCAGTTGTAAAGCAAAGACTCTTGAAACCTGTCAAGTACTGAATAACAAATAAGAAACAAGATTCCAACCATCATGGAAGCTCGTCGATCAAGGAACCAACACCACAATCTTTCTTCTTCTTCCTCTTCTACCTCCTACACGCAGAAAAAGCCTTCCAATGTGACACGTCATCAATCCAAATTTTCATCTTCTGCTCGCTCTCATTCCAACGCTGCTAGGGTTCCCTTCAATAACGCGCAGGAAGACGCTGCTGATGCTGATCCTCAATCCTTTTCCGATTTTAACCCTTTAGTCGGAACCTGTCCGTACATGTGCCCAGGTAAATTAAAAAAAGAAAAATAGAAAAGAAAAAATATATATGTAGTTGAATTTTTTAACAGGTTTTATCTCCATTTGCAGAACGAGAGAGGATCCAGCGTGAAAACCTCCGTGATTTGGCAGTCTTTGAGAGGCTACATGGAAATCCTGCAAAATCATCTCCATCCCTTGCCGTGAAAAAGGTAATGAAGTTTCTCTCATGGTATCTGGTTTTAAATTATTAAATTTACACTTGTATGTACTTTTAGAAGGATGTACTCTTCTGTATCAAGCTCAATTTGCTTTTTTTTTTTTTCTCATTTTCTTATTGGCTCTTTTTTTAAGGGTTAAGCTAAAAAAAATTGATGATGCCAAGCACCAATTCAAGAGTCAAGATTATGTGTCTGACTGTGTGTCTGTTAAGAGTAATATATGGGTGTTAAATAGAGTTCCCAGAACTGTGGGAACTGTGAAACAATAGGTACGGCACCCAAAGAAGATGAAGAAATATTTTCTTCTATACTGATTGATTTTAAGTGTACAAAGTCTGACCAAAATAACAGAAATGGAATGCTAAATAAGGTTTCGGTTCTTGACCTTACCTAATTACTTTAATCCTTTCCTTTGATCAATTCCCATCACTAAAAATCTGCACATACTTGTGATACTGTAAAGGGGCTGGAATCACAGGAACCATAGATGGATTGAAGCAAATCTTTGACTGGAACATGAAAAAGTTGTCAATTTGGGAGTCTGCTGGGAGTCTCAACTGATAAACAACATTGCCAATCTTGTTTGAAATCTGATAGTGACTAAAGTATTTAGGAGATAGCTTATGCAATTGGCTTTTCATTACACACTGAGTGTTGTTTGTATGATTGTAATTTTTAGAATACACAGGGATTATATTTTTCCTCTTATTTCCTTTTATAGTTCTTTAAAGTCATATTCTCTGTATATGTCATTATAATTTATAAGTGTCTTTTAAAAGGCTTGTCTTGTCTGATATTCAATATCTCTTGGTTTTGCATCTTTTCTTATTTTATTTTGCTTCAGTTTTGCAGAACTATATCAACCAAATATATCCAACCATTTGATATGCGGCCTCTAAATGTATTGGAAGATACTTTAAATTATCTTATGAGCTTGCTGGAATCTAAAGAGCATCCTTTTGAAGTGGTTCACGACTTTATCTCTGATAGGACAAGGTCCATACGGCAAGATCTTACCATGCAAAATATCGTTAACAAGAAAGCAATTTATATGTATGAGCAAATGGTATAGTTTTCTCCTTTGGATTTCTATGATTTGTGTACTTTGTATATTTCATCATTTATTGAGGTTAGCTTTTCACAAATGACACTACTTTATGTCACTTAGGTTACACATCATAGGTGATTTTGCAACTTCAGGTTTTGTTAAACTTGGAAGGTCCATGTTTATCAGATTCTGAAATTGCATTTTAACTTTTAACACATTCACTGAATGGCTAAGGAACTTGATTTTCAATACATATGTTTAATTCTGAATGTCAAAATTAAACCCTAAACTTGGATACTGAAAATCAGAGAAAGGAAGACTATTTGCAGTATGGGTTCATGTCATGACTTGATAGAAAATAAAGTAGACTTGTTTTGAGAAATCAGTTCAGGATAGTACAGAGGATTTACATACTATAAAGCACAAAACCATGCCGACTAAGACCTATAACAATCTGGGGAAGGAAAAGTTTAACTATTCAATGATTTAGTTATGTGTGAATTTTGCTCAGAGACATTTCTTTATCTATCTATACGTTGATTTTTACTAGTGTTTCAGTGTTTGTGTACAATATTTGTTATGGCATTTTTTAATTTTGCACGAGTTGTTTCCCCCTTTTCATGCTGTGTCAATCTAAAGAGATTCACGCTATTTACATGAACAAGATGGATTATGATGTCATTCCCTTTATTAAATGAGATGCATTTATCTTCTTCTGAAGTGATTATATTTCTTGCTGCCAGGTTTCATTTTGTAAAATTCAAATAATGAGCTGAACAACATGTTTAATCATGCAGGTGAAATTTCATGTTATATCACACCACAAGCTTTGGCATTCTATGAGTGATCCAAACATTGCATCAATGCATCATCTCAACTTGGAACAGCTCACAAAGACATTGGCATCCTTGTTCAATCTGTATGAAGCAAATCGAAATTCAACTTATGTGCATGAGAATGAAGCTGAGTTCTGTTCATTACATGTGCTTCTTCATCTTGACTCTTCTAGCAAACCAACGGTTAATCTTTACATCATTGGTGTGATAGATTTTTTTTTCCTACTGTCCATTCTTACTTTCATCCTTGTAGGGTCCTAAGTTATTGTTGCTGTTTTTGATCCACAGGTTGAACCACTTTCTTTGTGGTTTTGCTGTGTACCAGCCCTAGTACTGAAGTCAAAAGAAATGCAATTTGCCAGGAGAATCTTAAGGTAATATTTATCCTAATAATTGACTTTCTTGTGATACTTTAATAAGTAAATGAATGTTCTTTTGCTATCCAAAAAACAGAAAAAGGAAAATGGATGTTTTTGTTGGTTTTTCTCGAGGCCATATCATGTATTTAATGATGAGGGAACACATGCCCATTACGAATGTTCTCTTTCTTCTTGACAGGTCTTTCCGCCTTGGTAATTATAAGGAATTTTTTCGGACCACAGCATCTCAGGCATCATACCTTCAGTACTGCGTTATGGAGCCTTATATCAATGAAGTAATCGCTTTAACTAATAACTGCATTCTTTTATATTCTGTCACATATTTGACTGATGGTTGCTTACTTTCCTTGTGCATGTTTTTCTATGTTTTATTGTCTTAAAACATACTTTGTCATTGTAATAGACTAATAGCCCTCTTGATTTTTTGTATGACTTCATGAACTATTCCAAAAGCTTACCAAACCTGATCAAACCCAAGTGAATTGATGCACTCCGTCTTACCTTTACTTAAATGAAATCCATGTTGTATCTACTGCTAATATGTCCCATTTATTTCCTCTCTAAACCTTCAACTAGAGTTTATGTTATCAAATAATAATAATAATAAATAGAAGTGCACAAGGCATGGAGAGGAGACATGGTGGTGACTATTCTTGCATCTTGTTTGTCTCTTCCTATCCAGTGCATGTTAATGTTGAATAAACAGTTCTTTTTCATGTCTATTTTCTTACATTTTTTTCTTGTTACATGAATTTTGTTATATGTGAAGATATCAATTCTTTTCATAATATATGTTTTTATATTTAGTGATACGAGATTTGAGTGTTTCGATACATTTTTTTAAAGGTTCGTGCACTAGCTATATCATGCATAAATTTTGGGGGCTACAAGCTTCATCCATATCCTCTGTTCAACCTTTCAAAACTCTTAATGATAGAGGTATGAATCTTAATTTGCTCCTATCCATAAGTTGCACCTTGTTTTTCTTATGTACATAAACGGTCGGTAAGAAGTAATAATTCTGCTATGTAAGTGTGTAAATTTGCAGGTACCGCAAAGGTCAATTGGTCATTAGAGCATCTCCTATGTTCGGTTTCAGTTCAATTTCATGTTGGATCCACAAAATGTCACATTAGCATTTGTGGGACCATATGCTAAAAATAGTGATTTTAAATTAAAAAGATTTGTCACTTCAATGTTTGGTTTCAATTCAGTTTAAACTTTATATAAGGTGGCAAAATATAATTGGTTCTCCACCAAGGTGAAATTGTCTCTATACTGAGACTGGTCTTATTTAATCAATCATCTCCAATGCAAAGTGAAATTTGTAAATGGTATTCTTCCTGTATATGTGAGATTTGAAACTTTAAAAGCGTTCAATTGAAGTTGCTCTTATACTTACTCCAAGAAACAAATGGTTGGTATCCAGAAATCTAGGCAAACTTGCTTAAAGCAGGCTATATCTATAGGCAAGAGATTCGTAAGATTGTGTAGTCACTCCGTAATATGTTCGATGTTGTTAAATGAGATGTTTTTATCATGTCAATTGATCTGTAGACACATTCTAAGCTATGTTATATTCTGCAATCTGATGACAGGAATCAGATTTGGAATCCTTTTGTAATTCATGTGGTCTCAAGACTTGCACAGATGAATCTGGAAATAAGTTACTTCCCACAAAGCAAACTACCTTTAGTCATCCCAAAGGGGGGTTCCAGCACTATAGTTTCTTGGGCTTGCAGGAATATGAAAGTAAGTTTTAGGAGATAAGACTGAGGGTCATAAAAGATGGTGGTTGTTATATTTATTTCTCTTATGTATCAAGATAGATACCCTCTTGCATGAGAGCACAAGTTTACTACTCGTTTGGCTTAAATAAGTTTTCTTGTAATTTACACAATTTGGTTTTGGTTCCTATAATTTCTGTTCCTTTCTTTTCGTTTCCGGTTCTTAAAAATTTTGAAGTTTTGATTTTGGTTCCTGCCATTAGTTAATTTGGTTAAAAATTGTAGCAAACGACAAGACATCTCACATTAGTTTAAACCAAGTAAATTAACATAGATTAAATAAAAAATGACTTTACAGGACTGTGACCAAAACTAACCTATTTTACAAGGACCAAAATGTAGTTTAGATAAAGTATATTGTCTTTAATATTTAAAAAAAAATTAAAATTATTTTTAACATTTAATTTGTTTTATTTTTTAATTTAAAAAAATCAATTATGCCAGACTACTAAAAAATATAATTACATTTAAAAAAATGAACTTAATGACTAAATGAACTCAAACTCAGTTATTTATAAATTCGAGCACTTTTGAGTTTCAGTGTGTAAATTTGGGGCAATAGACAGGAGTATCATTACCATTACCGATAAATTGTATTTATAAGAGGATAACAAGTTTTTGATTTTTTTATTTACGGATATTTTTGTTTTTGAAAATTGAAAAATACATTAAGTATCTGACTTCTTTAAAATTGTGACTCTCGTGCTCACCTAATCGTTACGGATGCACACATAAAGAAGAATTACGTAGAGGGGAGCTTTTCAAAACAAGACAAATAGGTCTCCAAACGCTGAAACGACGCCCTTTGATTAGGGATACTCCACACAAACTCTAATCCTAAGCGTATATGTAATACTTCTAACACTCATATCACACTCAGAGAATTGCACAAACTCTTTTCATTCTTTTTTTTCCTCCAAAAAAATCACTAGGTAGAAGAGCAATCTGCGGTGCAAATCGCTGTGGGGAGAATGAAGAAGGTTGCATTGTGCTCTTGGTTGTTGTTTTCGTCACCGAAGGTAAGATCATCTTGCCTAGCGATTTAATTTTGGGATTAAATGTTAATGAAGAGGATGGTGAACCATAAACAATTACTAGACAACCATTTTGACAAACTAGTACCAATTTAGTAAAATAGGATGGAAAGACTCATTAAAATTAGAACTAAATTGATGGCAAAGTGGATTGGTGACAATGTACCTACCTAAAATTCTTTTATTAAGTATATTCTCTTATAAATGACTTCATCAGTTTTTTTGTTAGAATTATCTTATTTTCCTTTTGTTTCAGGCATGCCTTGCATACATGTATTTGCTACCATTAAAAAGAGACATGATCAGCCACAAGATTATGTGCATTCCTAATTATGTATAGAGTCAATCTATAAGACATGCATATTTGCATTAAACTTGTGCCAAGTGAAGAATTTTGTCCAAGATGTATCCATCATCAAAAGACCAATTGAAAGATCAAAGGTATATAAATAGACAAGATCTAACTGAACCATTCATGCAAGGTGACAAATTAAAGAAATCATTATGTGACCTGTAATAAGTGTGGTGAAAAAGACTACAAGTACATAACATGCAAAGGAGCTCCTTCCAACTCTAATAAAAAGGGCCAAGAAGAAGGATGTCAGTACCTCCCAATTGCGGATGGTGTTTTCATTGCCACAATCAGCTCCCCTAATAGATGTAAGTTGATTTTAGAGACCCAATTGAAATATCATGCTAGACTATAGGATTTTATGTGTCCAAATAGAAAATGCTAAAGGTTGAATGTGTCTGGATGATAAATACTCAAGGAACTTATTTGTCTAAATGTCATATACATTAGAAACTAATTTGCTATACTTCTAGCCCAAGATGCTTCTATCAACCAATTAACCAGCTCAACAATCCAGCAACAACTCCTTACTATAATGCATTATTTCTAAATGTGACTGTTGTCCAATTTTTTTGAATAATTGTTGTATCATGAATTATTATATTTTTGTACATGTAAATCAAGTCCAGAATGTGGCTGCCCCAACTCTTTCAAATCTTGCACTAGGTCCAACACAACAAGGACTACAATTCTAATAGCACCACCAGGACCAACAATAACTCCATCCAAACCAATAGCCCACACATCAACCACTCTATTTAGGCCTACAAAAAGAGCTCCATTCATGGCCCAACACAAAACTCATTCAAAACAATCAAAGTTCACACCAAAGCTCAAAGTCTTCAGGTCACCAGCTCCATTTGCCCAAGGTCCAGTCCCATCTAACATACAACCTGCAGTATAGAATTAGTTTGCTCCACCAACAACATTAACAAGTGCATCAGCATTTAAGGAAACATTAGTAACTACAAGCATTGCTACATCCAAATTGATCAAGTTCATTCCCAACCCACCATCCAACAATATAAAGAAGTAAAGAAGTGTGCCTTTATGTTGTTTTGGTGCTAAAGTTGTATTTTGTAATAGTTTATGGCAAATTTCAGATACACTTTCTTTTTATATTACTTGTTTTGTGTTGCTTGTTCTTTTGTCAAAGGGTTAACTACCAAAAACATCTCCGTTGACAAAAATAATTTTATTATCAACAAAAATACCTTTAAATAATTTAAAAACGTGATAAAAATATCTAACAGTAAATATATATTTTCGAAAAATGCCAGATTAAATTTTGATGTGATTTTTTGCAAACATAATTAAAAAATGAGATATTATTATTCTTAAAATTTGGTGATTTTTTTTAAGTATATATTTTTTTGTGATTTTTTAAAAATATTATTAGTTGTTAACAAAAAAATTACAAAAATATATATATATACTTAAGAAAAAATCACCAAATTTTAAAGATAATAATATCTTATTTTTTTAATTATATTTGTAAAATTTTTTATCAAAATTCAATTTCTAATGTATCTTTTAAAAAATACATGAGACAAATTATTTCACCACCATTCTCAATTAGCCACAAATTTATGTTTCTCTTCCTCTAACATCCCTGTCACCCTCTTTCCTTCACTCTCACCATCACCATCAGTCCGATCACCTTCCTCTAACGACCTCGCGCCATCACTAGGGCAGGTAATTAGCAGCTCTGATCGGACAGGGCGAGTCAAGTACCCACGGTACGAGTTGTGCTCCCCATCTCTACATCCATTATCACGCACTCTAATCCCCCACTAAATTGGCGTATCTGCAGAGAAAGCTTAGCAGATGTTGAATATGTCAATTTGCAGAGAAAGTTTGCGTCTACAAAAGAGCTACTTTTAAACATCCAAATTTTATATTTGAAACTATTAATCTAAATTCGACTCATCCTTAGATGACATAAAGAATGTTCGTTCCTTGTTAACTAAATAAAATCTTAATTTTTCATTTATTATATTTTATATAAGTGGTTAAGCTTTAGGATTTAAGGTTTTGGATTTAAAATCTTTTTAGGATTTAGAATAAAGAAGATTTAAATTTTCTGTTTATTTTTTTCACCTAACAAATTAATCTTTATAAAGAGATGCACTCTTAACTTCCTCCAGAATGCATCAGCATTCAAATTCTACATTCATAGAAAAGAAAAAAAATAAGATGATAGATCTCTTGCGAGGATGAAAAGGAGATCGAGCGTATGAAGTGATAATTAGATTAGCGATCTTGCAAGCACCATTAGTTTTGAAGCCAAGCAACACTTATAACCATCATAGCAGTTGAAGTGCTCATCTTGGAGTATTGCACCATCTCTATATATACTACTTGGTCACGCCCTTCGATAATTTCTCTCGGTGGTTGTAAATATCTCTCTTTTGTTTCCATTTTTTATTGGTGGAAACTCAGGTGCAGTCGACTTCACGTAAAGTTGATAACTGAGGGTTGTTAAGTAATTTCACTGATTTAACTAAATTTTTATCTAACGGATCTCAACAATCAACTTTACGTGAAGTCGACTGCACACGAGGTTTCACCTTTTTTATTTTGTTAACTGTTAATGGCAACGGCATGTATACGAGATGAAGACCACTTGGCTCAATTCAGAGCACAATGACACAAATCCTACCTTCAATTTGGTAGGGAGAGTACTTTATCTGGGAAAGGTGATCGGACTGATGGCGATGGTGATGGTGAGAGTGAAGGAAAGAGGGTGACAGGGGTGTTAGAGGAAGAGAAAGATAAATTTGTGGAAAAGAAAAGTTGGTTGAGAAACGGTCAAATAATTGGTTTTCTACCATTTTTCTTATTTATATTAGTTTAGTAGTTAAACTTTTATGGTTGGTTTACAGCTGGATTAACCGCATTTTATATGTTTCGCATCTATTTACTTGTTTTTGAAGGATATTTCAATGTTCATTTTCAAAATCTCAATGGCAAAAAAAAAATTCATTATATTCAATATCTTTGTGGGGTAAAGAAAGAAAACAAAAAGTAAACAAAAATTAAAAATTGGATCTCTGTCCAATGGATCACAATTATCAAGAAAAAGTATTTTGTTTTGGTTCGACCTGTAATTCTATATGAAATTACAAACGGTATCAATTTAGTAAAACTTTTTCCACAAGATCTGTTCCGGGAAAGGGGATAATTTGGAGCTTAAAGCTCTCAATTATATTCTTTATGGAAATGAAATAATGACCAGAAATATCTTTTTTTTAACAAGAGGGCATATTTCCATAGAATTAATCAAAATGTCAAAAGCATAACACGTCTTCTTATTGATACTACTCATTTTGATTAGACAGGTTTTTCAGAGTTAAAACTTGTATTGGTTTTTAAAATTACACTTGCCCTTAAATTGGTCCCTAAAATTTTAATTTATTAATTTACATCCGTAACTCACGTTAGTAGCTCGACTATTTTCCATTGACATGAAAGAAATTCGTTTATGCTGTAGAGTTAGATTTGTCAGGGGATATATATGTTGCTTAGCAAAGTAATATGGCAGTAAGTAGAATTCACACAAGGAATGAAGGTTAAACTGAACTAAGAATTATTGTCTATTATATGACGAGTGGTCCCGACATAAATGCCACAGATAATAATCCCGGGTGAATAGTATTCAATATTATCACAATTTTTAGCAGTAAAATTGACAAAGCCACAGGAAAACATGATTCTCTAACCATGTATTTTGGTACTATAAATCACACATAGTAAATCACACATAGAAAACATGCTTAAAAAGGTAACAAGAATGAAATACGCAATTTTTCTTTCAAATTAGACATCTCAGGATTTTCTTAACCACGATCGGAACCTTGACAGAAAGCAGGCATGACGCTCCTTGCGCAAGAACCAAACCCACATACCTGACTCAACAGAGAAGTTCCAGACCTTGTATGCTTGGAGTCGGTGGCTAAATCATCTTCGCGAAGGGCAGGTATATCATCAGCCATGCTGCCTTGCCTCATGTCACGCCCCGAACCCTGCTGAAGCCAATCCGAAGCAAGCAAAACATCTGGCCGGGTAATTTTGATCGCAGACATGCCTTGATTTTCACTGTTCGGGGACCAAACCTGATCAACATTCTCTGTTTTCACAATGTTGTCTGCAGAAAATTCAAATGAACTTTCAGTCTGAGAGATCAACAAAACTGATTTTAGGCAAACACCATAAAAGAATTAAGGGGAACACTTGTCTTTTCAGAAAACTTGATAAAAGTGAATTTTTCAGATACTAGGGATGAATAAAATTTTAAAGTTCAGTTTAGGAAGACATACTATGCTTTCTGGATGCATAGGGAGTTTCGATAAGTTGTTTTCGATAGAAAGATTCATCAGTTATTTCGGAACCAATATTTTAGGAATATATTGGCACTTAAAAAACTAAAACTACAAAATAAAACAGGAAAATTCTAAAATAGCAAGTTTCAGATTATATTGAAGTAGAATGTACACATCTCTAAAAACAAATAACACACATGGATCTCTTTCCAATAATTAACCTTCATAGCACAAACATAAAGGTACTAACCATTAAAGGAACGAACTGTTGGGTGTTCATCCAATGAATTTGCACTGGCACTAGCAACAGTGCACTCATTCAATATTGAAGTTGCACCGAATGGTGATATAGTGTCAGTGTAGTCTTCCCAGTCTGTCTCATACTTGTTCAGAGTGGAGCTGAGCGCTCTGTCACAAGGAGTTGCGGTAGATGAATTTGAACTCTTGTCAGAATAATGGTTCTTTGAATTGCTCAGAGTCCTAGCCTGATAAAGTAAAGCATCCAGCAGGCCACTATTTTGTGGGGAAGAACAATCTGACTCCAGTGCACTAACTGGCAAAGGAGATTGAATGAAATCATCAACTGACTCAAGTAAAGGAGGTGGTGGAGATGTACTCCAGCTACCTACATCAGTTTCTGGATATTGGAGTGAAGGGAGCTCAAACTTCACAGCCTCATAAGCCGGCTTAGAAGTAGAGGAATTGCCATTCGAAAGTGAATGACTGTAACAAATGGAGCTGTGTGGAGAGGGTCCGAGATCAAAGGGAGATTGCATGCCAAATGATTGTGCAATCTTGTCAGGCGTGTTATCCTGAATTTGATCAAATGGATAAAACCAATTTGTGTTCATACCACCAGATCCAATAAAAGGTGTTGTTGACTCACGGAGACGCTTGTGGTTTGGTGATGTTATTTGTTCAAACTTACAATACTTGGAAGAGTCAAAACCTTTCAGCATACCGGTGTAAGCAGAAATATCAGGAAGCTCAGGCGGATATGGTAGGATTCCCTGACTACCATTCCAACTGTCAAATATTGCACCGTGAATCTCATAATTTTTGTGAACAAAATCATGATGCATATTATTGCCACAATCAATACCACCAGAGCCTCGGCCATGTTGATTCTCTTGCACTGCTTGCACGCACAGTTCAGGAGGATAAAGTGGCAAGCCAGCACGTTGACGCCTCTTGATACGGGTGTTCCAGTAGTTCTTTATTTCATTATCTGTGCGACCAGGCAACTACAAGCAAAAGAAATAAAACAATGAAATATATAAATAAAATAAGTATGTAATTTGGAAAATAGTAATTTTTAAAAGACAAAATTATAGAAGTGACTGATTGGTCCAACATCCCTATTAGTTATGATCAGCTGCATGAATAATTTAAACCCCTTAGATCATAAACATATATATCTCCATGAGTATCGTTACAATTAACTCCATCTCAAAACATATGTACCAAATTCTATAGACAATCATCGCTATAATTGCTATAGACAAAAATTTTCATACTAGTCTATTATCAACTTAATATGCTTTATAATCCTAATTGTTGTTGCCCCAGTTTAGCAGTCACCTTTTTGTCCTACTCACGAGACACATGTTCAGAACTTGCAACACAATGTGAAACAGACAACCTGCTAACTAGTAGACATGACTGGTTACAGTGACGGTTGAGTTGTCTAATTTGTAAAATCATAACTAAGCTAATTTGCAGTTGAAGTTATCAGCCTCAAAATTCCAAGTCCAATATAGAATCACCCCATTTTCAATCAACAAAAACAACGTGGATATCAGCTGTGCTATTTCTTTGCTACAATATACAAAGTAGACATAACAACACTGACATCATTACTGGGGAACAGAATCCAGAGATTTCAAGAAAATCTAAAACAAAATTAAAATTAATTATGATATGTATGACTGACAAAAATATACAATACGCTTACATGTGCTGCCATGCGTGCCCATTTGTTTCCCATTTTTGCGTGAAGTTCAGCAATCAACCTCTCCTCTTCTGCAGTAAATGCTCCTTTCTTTAAATTTGGTCTCAGATGATTAGCCCAACGCAATCGACAACTTTTTCCACAACGTAATAGACCTGAGTACTTCTGAACAGCATTCCAGTTTCCCTCTCCATGCTTATTAACATAATCGACCAACATAGCATCTTCAGAAGTTGTCCATGGCCCTTTCTTCAGAACAACACCAGCATGTCCTCCCTTACTCTCATCATTCAACTGTAACCCTGTCTGATCATTGGCAAGCACTTCATCTTCATTCTCATTATTCAGTCTTCTCATTGTAGATTATATAGTGTCTAAAAAACAATTCACAAACAGAGAAGAAAGCCTTTAAAATAAAGAAAACTAGGTTATACAAAGAAAGGTTCAAATTTTCTTCTGAAGCCACATAATTTTGTTTTATTCTATTATCAGATTTCACATTGGCATAAGGGATAGAGCAACAACCTTCATTAACATAATACAAAAACCTTGACAGCAAGTTTTTCAGACAGTAAAGAAGGAAACAAGAAATGACGTATTTCATAAAACTACTTTTCTCTTGATTTGCCAGGATATCCACTGCCTGCGGCAAAGTTTAATTTCATCGCTACTCAGACCTCCAATTAACGGTTACCCAGCTGGCCAAGAAATGCTCTCCATTCACATGACTGAGGGATCAAACGCCCACTGTTTGGTTAAGGACCTAGTGAGTTAACCAATAGACCACATCCTCATGGTTTTTTCATAAAAACATAACTACCACAACACTTAGATGGAAATAATTGTATATAAGCACCACCATCGCAACTCAGCTCTATCCTCCCATAGATGACAGAGCGCAAGTAAGGGATGCAATGAACACAACCATTCAATACCATCTTTCTACCTCAGAAAAAATCTCTAACTCTATCAATTAATGATACTCTCTAGCACGGACTTACCAGACCCAAAAAAAGAAAGAAGAATAATATCACACTACAATATCACATTAATCATAAACTTACCCAATCTGGAATTATATATATTGGGACTTGAGAGTATCACAACTCACAACATTACTGTCAGCTTAAAACGTAAAAACAAAATCACCATCCCCTTAAAAACCACGAAGGTCAACCATACTAGTAACACAGTTCATTTCTCCTACCAACCCACAATAACTAACACTCAGTGCTGTCAAGGTAATTTTATATTAATATTAACCATTTGATAAAAGAAACATGCCGCTTTACATAGAGCCTATTGGGACATATATTTACAAATTACAAGAATAGAGTCCAAGCCGCAGCCCTAGTCTACTTAACAATCATACAAATTCTTGGGGTTTGCGGCATGTTTTTACCTTCTTGAGAATCTTAGTATAAAATTCTCCAGAAAATGTCAAAGCATTCCCCGTAACAATGGTTTAAACAATTGTAAGAAAGGCCCGAAATTTGGGATTTAAAAAAAGTATTTACATAAGATGCCCAGAATATTTTTGATTCACTCACAGACAATATATATAAAAAATAATCAAATTAACTATCAGTTTCACAATGAAAATAATAAAAATATTCACCGAATAAATTTCAATTTAATAATAACAGGAGCATGAAAACAAGAAGGGGGAGAAACAAAGAACACTAGAAGACGATACCTGAAGAGGACACGACACGGCGACGCTAGGATCCAAAAGCGATTATTGTTTTGCGTGCCGCGAAATCCGAAGGAACACGAATCGGAAGTTCAATTGAGCTACAAAACTGAAGGGCAACAGTGCAAAACTGTGTCCCTGAAAATATGCACAAACAAAAATAAATAAAGATATGAATAATGAGCTTCAAGCTATTGCAAAAAGAAAGTAGCTAAAGAAAGCGGAAATTTCACGAGAAGAACCTGAAAAGATGAAGAGTCGTATCGGTTTCTGATCCTAATTTGGGAGAAGACGATAAAATTGAGATTCTGCGGTAAAAATTGATGGCCGGAATTGGGAGATGCAGGGTTCTGATTTCTAAAGGAGCTGAAGGAAGATGAAAGAGAAGAACACGGTGGAAAATTCACACTAACACCACCATAAACAACAACATCAACAACAACACTAGTTTCTGTAGATACAGATGGGAAAGAGATTCAGAGAGAGAGAGAGAGTGCGTTGTGTGTGTGTGTGTGTTTTGTGTTGGAAAGAAGAATGATGGCGAGTGAAGGAACGAAGTAGGACAGAGAAAGACACACAGAAACGGGTAAAAACGTAAAGTACATCTTTTTTTCAATATTTTCCATAGCATGGGTGAATTTCATTTAATTTTACCCTCGAGGTTAAACTAGGAATTTTTTTTAAATAAATTAAATAAATATTTTATTTATCGAAATAAATAATTTGTAGCATTTTTACTGAAATGTGTCGTCACGTATCTCTTTTAGATTGTAAACAAGATAAGACATGAAACAACGTGGTCATATCACGTTTGTCTAACTTTCATTTTTTGGGATTTTTCCCATTTTTAACATTTTTAAATTATATTTTTGAATTACTTAAAGAATATAGTGCGCGCTGTTAATCACGATTGAGACATTAACAGAATGAATGTGACTTGACACATTGCAGAGACAGCCAATTTTAATGTTGGTGTTGTTTTTCGTTTTATGCTTATGTTAAAATATAGATGTATTACCATACTTAGGGTATTTTTATAGAAATAGTATACAATATATGTTAAGCGAATAAATATGTGGTTAGAAATGGTTTAAATACTAGGATATGATGTTAGACATACTTTAAAATGAATTTGTTAGTTAAAAACTTGTTTAGGTTTGTTTTCCTTTAATCTAAGTTATTATTAAGCATATGTTTATCAATTTAGTTATTAATTTAGGTTATTAACAATTTCTAATAAACTTAATTAAGTAGCAAAATGTTTATATTTGTATTTACTAAATATTTAAGTAAATGGTTTTTTCATAAATTTCTTGTTACTTAACTAAGTTATCAAGTTGATAGTCTATTTGTTGGTTATTCAAGTAAATATTTTTACTTAATCTAATTTACGAAGGATATGTGAAATGAAATTTGTTATTCATTATTTAACTATATAATTTTATTTAAATTAAATAAAATAGATATTTATTAGTTTAGTTATTAATTATCTTACGGAATATTTTCATCTGCATTATGTGTATACAGACGTTAAAATTACTTATTTTACTAAACATTTTTATTATTTAAGTAACTTTTTTATGTAAATAAATTTATAATTTAATTGTTTGTAGTTATTTATTAAAATAGTTTACTTATAAATCAAATTAATCCGTTATGTATATGTTTGTCGGTAGAATATTTTACATTGAAATTCTTATAGCTTTATAGGTTTACCCATTTTTGATTCGGTTTTTTTGTTGTTTACCAGAGGCCTCGCCTACTTCTTCCTAGGAGAGTGAGTCATACACTCCCACCACCAGACGCATTGTCCCGTACCTGACGGAGGCTGGGTTCGGTGACATGTTGCCACTCATAGATTTTGTGTTCGACAACTCTCTGAACACGATATTTGTTGAACGTTGGCGTCTAGAGACCCACATCTTCCACCTACCGTGGGGTGAGTGCACGATCATCCTACAGGATGTCGCATGCCACATCAGGTTGCGCGCTAATGGAGATCCCATGGGTGGTTGCTTTAGTGACTTTCATACATGGTACGGAACCGGGGCCTAGGAGTCGGTTGAGAAGCTATTCAGTGTCAGGCCTCCTGTAGTCCAATAGCAGGAAACGTAGAAAAAGGAGTCTTTTTCCCTAAAGCTGACATGGCTCCGGGAGCGTGTCCGACAGATGCCGCCTGATACTGATGATCCAGCCACCCTCCGACAGTATGCGAGGTGCTACATACTGTTGACGATCGAGGGTCACATGATGACTGATAAGTTCAATAATAAGGTTCATCTCTGGTGACTCCCACTACTGGACGACTTTCAGAGGTGTTGATCTCTGTCTTGGAGATTTGCGGTGCTAGTATAGACGTACCATTTCCTATGCTCTACGGCACACCGCTCCAACACAGACATCGAAGGTTGCACTCCTCTACTGGTATCTTGGATATACTATAGGTTCCCTAAGTGGTATCCACCTGAGCAACAAATTTTCATGTTGTTAGCAACGCACATGGTACTTTAATCGATCCAACTCCATTACTCGGTTTCAGCACTTCTGTGAATGCTGTAAATTCTTCACATCCTGCATTACTGCATCTCTGCTTTTGAATCTGTGGCCAATTTTAAACTCTACACCATCGTCCAAGTTGTAACGTCTTCACCCATGTTGGAAAATGGATTCTTCTCTTATATCGCGTCTAGATCCAACGTACTGTAGTGACTGGGTACAGATGATAAAGCCAGAATTGGGTGCGGGACAGGCAGAAGATACCGATGTGATGTCTCAACTAGGGTCTCTGGTACAAACTCCTTCTCATCATCATCCTTAGAGGAACTGCTCTCATTGTTATTCGCAACATACTCCTCATCAGAGTCCTCACCATCAACGTCTATGTCTTCCACTAAACTAGCAACGTGCAGCAGTTTGGGTGCGAGAGGTGGGTCATCCTGGACGAAGTCTGACGAGCCAGATTCGCTGCCACCGACATCACCAACTTTTGCAGAAAGCTCCATCACTCGTTCTGCTCTAATTCTCCCGTGGATGTCAAACATCGGGTGCACATGCTCATCGCCATGGAGTTAAAACAAACGAAACCGAAAAACTCCATTTTCCATTGGTACTAGCAACCTATATCCCACCTTCTGATCTCTTTTCTCCCGCTACCACCAACGCTACTCAATATCAGACTCTTCAACTCGGACAAAGAACTTACTCGTCGGGTATGCAACAGAATGAGATTCTCACACTCAAGTATCACCCCATTATCACTATTTCTCATACAGCAATTCGGATACATACTTACAACCAAGTATCCACTGCTACTAGATATTTTGAGTTATTTTCGAAAGAAATAGGTAGAAAAGAAGTATAAAATATTTATGGAGAATACAAAGGGTTGCACATCCTTTTATAACTACTGAAAATTTATCTTTACGTATCTCATTTATAGTATAAATGTCATAATTATTCACTTATCTCGTTTATACTATAAACGAGATAAGATTACATGTATCTCATTTTCACTGTAAACGATATATACACTTTATTTCTATGTGACTTTATCTCGTTTCCAGTGTAAACGAAATACGTGTAATTTTATCTCGTTTACAAGGAGAGATGCAACGCATTTCGGTAAAAACACTACAAATTATTTATTTTGGTAAATAAAATATTTATTTTATTTATTTAAAAAATTGGTTAAACTATGGGATAATAATGAAATTCGTCTCTAAAAGATCATTCGTTCACGACTCGTTTTCCAAATTAGTCTCCAAAAAATTTTCTAATCAAATTCATCCTTCAAAGATTTTAAATTAATCGAGTTAGTCCTTCTGTTATTTTTTGTTAACGACACCAAAATTTATTAATGTGAAAAGCTAAGTGATATTACAACACACATAGAAGTCTTAATTGATTATTAAAATGATAAATTTATAAAATTATATCAAATCAAAACCTAACTGAGGAAAAAATTGAAACATTGGAATTCTTCAGTTTGGAGTTGATTTGATTTGATTTAATTTCATAAACTTTTTATATTAGCCACCAATTAGGACTACTAGGTGTGTGTTGTGGTGTTATTTAACGTGTCACATTAACAAATTTTGATGCCATTAGCAACAAAAGTGATGGAAGTGTTGGAAAAACTCAACAAAGGTTCAAACAAGAACTTGTTTAACAGTGGAAGCACCAAAAATAATTTTTCCTCTATCTGTGCAATTAAATAACCAATACCAAAGACACTCCAAGCAGCAAATATAGTGGCAAAAATTAAATAATCAGACACCAGAATTTTAACGTGGAAAAATCCCAAAAAGAGGGTTAAAAAATCCACATGACCTAGTCCAGTAAAAACTTTCACTATCAAAATAATGGGTACACAAGCAGTTTTCTTAGTGACACTAGGGCATCTTAACAATCAACAAAATACATCATCAGAATTGATGGAATCAACATAAACCCTCCATAAAGTGGGTATCTCAAATCAGACAAAAGAGAATGCAATACAAAGTTATACTATAATGTTCATCTCTACACCAAGAATAACATACTAAAATTTCATAAGAAATTGAGCAAGTTTATCGGTTCAATCGGATAAAAAATGGCTTGCCTTTTTCCCCCAAATTTTCTTCTCCTCCTTCGACGCTGAAACCCTCTGCTTCGTTTCTCTCTCTTTTTCAAAATGAGTCTCAAACTCTCTCTCACTCCCTGACCGTGGCTTAGTCACTTTCTTTTTTTTTAATATGCGGGCTCCACTTAGTTGGGGACCCACTAACAAATCTCCCCCTCACCAACTCAAGTGGGGATTGGCTACTCCACCAAACTCGCCTTCTCTTTACAGGAATCAAACTTCACTACAGGTAAACTATTAGTCATCATATCTGAACCATTATCATCAGTATGAATTTTTTCAAGTGCATATGACTTCATCTCAAGCGTTTGACGTATCCAATGGTACCTTACCTTTATATGTTTCGATCGAAAATGAAACGTCGGATTCTTGCTGAGATGGATAGCACTCTGGCTGTCACAAAATAACACAAACTTCTCTTGATTGATACATAACTCTTATAGAAATTTCTTCATCCACAAGAGTTCTTTAGAAGTTTCAACGACAGTAATGTATCCAGTCTCTGTAGTAGACAAAGCAACACAAAGCAACACATTTCTTTAGGATGATCATCATCTTCAGTCTCAGACAACTCCGTTACGTCAATTATATCAAGAACCGAAGGTTCATGCTCAAAATAAATGTGAATCACGTTGTTATCCTCGTGACAGTGGCTGATCATATCCCTAAGATCCTGGCCCACTTGGAATATCCTGAGGCCAAATTCCAAACCTTCATTAGGGTCTAAGAACCAACATGCATCGTCCTTGTCATATCCCAATTTCCTATAATAACTTGTTACCACAAACACGTCAAGATAATATTCATCCACTCCAACCTATTCATCATACAAGTCAGATGCATAGATAATACTTTCATCATGTTGTGTATCAATCTTTCCTCTATAATAAAAAAACAAGTTTCAATCAATCAGGCATCTAAATTTTACAGCACAATGTAAATAAAGAGAACATTACTTTTGTGATTAAACAACCATGTTGCAAAATAGAAGAAATCAACACTATAGTTACAATATTTAAAAATAAATGAACTATAAGAACACATGCATTTACTTCCTAATGATTATAATTTAATTTACATTATGATCATAGTGGTTAGAAGGTTCAGATTAAAAATCTTAAACCCTAACATGTTGTCATTAACAGAAATGATTCAAGGTATCTTGACTATAAGACACATAATGCCAGCATTCTAAGTGTACTAGGAACCCTCATTAGAATACAACAACGGAAGAGAAGCATCAACATAAATCCTTATTACCTTCCGTCGTCGGCAGTTTGTGAAGGCAATGCTTCATTGAAAACTTTTTCACTGACCACAGAAAGTGGATTTAATGGATGATCGCCGACAAGACAATGTGAGTGGGAAGCGTAGGAGAATGAACGAACAAGGAAGAAGGGAAGGTTTCTTTGAAGTCTTTTGGTGGGAAACGTTGTTAGGGGGAACTATTGCAAATAATTTATTGGAAGAGGAGAAGATGTTGATATGATATCGTTTTGATATGTTTAAGGTGTCCCTCTCTCAACGACGTCATTTCGTCCAATGCCAACTTGGCACTTAGACATTCCACATTCCACATCATCAATGTTTAGAGGACTCTTTTACAAAAGACTAATAGGAATATACGTTTTCGAATTTAGGGTTAGTCATTTATTAAAATGGAAGACTAAATTGAGTAACAATTTAAATTTCAGATATTATTTTTAGTATTTACTCAATTTTTTTTCATATATCACAATTTTATCATGATAGCATTATTTTTTTTTTAAATGCTGACTTAGAATACGTTAAATTCTAAATACTAAATTTTAAATACTAGAGATAAAACATCAAATCCTAAATCTTAAATAATATTTTAAAAACAAATGAAATGCATTTAATGGAGTATCTCTTTAATTATTTTTCATTTGTGTAGACTTATTATTTTCTTTTTTTCCTTCTTTATAACTTAAAAATCCAAAAATTCTACAATGATTTGTTTCTAGGAAAACCCAATATGACTTAACGATCTAGAAAAAAGTCCATAACGAAAAAATTTAAAAGTCTAAAGAAAAAAATAAAAAAATAAAGCTTTAAAAACAATCGAAAAATACAAATAAAAAAACGTAACTCTTACACCACCCACGAACTAAAGGTTATGGTACTTGACTCAGTCACTTTTCATCTTTATAAAATAAATTTTTATAACTGATTTTTTAATCTATTATTACTTTAATTAAGGACGCTCGTTATTTTCTAACACAATTTTTTAAAATGAAAAAAACTATAATTTATAACATTTTTATTTTTTATATTAGTTTGACAATGGTACTTTTTTTTTTAAGACTGCTGGATGTTTATCTCAAATGTAAAACTATTTAATTTAGAGCACAATTCAATTTTTAAGAGATACAAAAATTAGATCTTTTGATTTTCGATTTTTAAGGTACAAAAATTAAACTTCTTATTTAATATTAAATTTTTTTAAAAAATTTTCATACGAAAGAATGGGATGATTCAATTACACATGTTCATATAAAAAAAA
Source organism: Arachis duranensis (assembly GCF_000817695.3). NCBI lineage: Eukaryota > Viridiplantae > Streptophyta > Magnoliopsida > Fabales > Fabaceae > Arachis > Arachis duranensis. The sequence goes on along the minus strand of NC_029779.3, from coordinate 41,431,403 downwards.
CACACTTACAGTGCCTATTAAATTGTATACAACCCTTATCCTTAATAAAAAATTTGAGCCTAATCTATATTGATAGAAACTCTGTATAGATATATTCACCTATATATCATAGAACATAAATAACAGAAAATCCAGGGTTGATTAGATTAACGGTAGAAGTGCAATAAGTTGAAAACAACGATGTCTGAGAAATAAAATCGCAGTTATAAACTTATAATATAAGAGTTTTAAAATGTGTGTGATGAATTCTGTGAAGAGGAATATAAGTTAAAAAAAATAAAGTGAAAATAAAAGACATTAAACAATAAAATAAATAAACATATTAAGTTCTTATGGTTCAAATAAATAAACATATTAAATAAAATAAATGAGTTATAGTTCAAATAGTATCGTTTTCTTATCCTCGTCTAAAATGTTGAGTTTGAATCACACTTCTACCTTTAAGAAAAATAACACTAAACAATGAAATAAATAAACATATTAAGTGGCTTGGACAAATTGTGGCATAAAGTATGAAACGAACCCAAGTATTGAAGTGCAACCGTTGTAGGTAGATGTTTTATAATAAAATAGAGTATCATGTATTTTGAGTTGCTGTATATGAGTCATTTTATAGTGTCTCATAGGTATTGGGTTTTAAAATTTAATTGGTGTGACTTGATTATAAATTGTGGTTTGTGATCTATAGTTGATAGCAATATCAAAATAAATGAATTATGAATTAAAGAATTTTTTTGTTTGGGTCGAGAATGTACCAATAATCTAAAAATAAAATAAAATAAATAAATAACGATTTTTTTTTTGTAAACACTAAAAAACATCAATAGAAAATATCTTTTAATAATTTAAAAAATTGAGGATTCTTTTTCACTTATATATAATCCAAAAGTTTGCAATAAAAAATCCGTTGATAATAGTTTATTTGTTGACAATTAGTTACTAGGGTCAGACAATTAGTTTATTTTTTGTTTATATTTTAAATTTATTTGACAAGTAAACCCTCGCACGAATTAAAGAAAGTACGATTTTATAAATTTATAAGTGTTAATAGTCTTTATATTTAATTTGTTTAATAGTGTGATAATATAGCTAATATATTTGTTGGTGAATTTAACTATTATTACTATATTATTTATGATCACATTCAGTATATATGTGTGATTTATTGAAGAAATTACATTATTAAAACCGATTAATAATTATTTTAAAATTAATCCAATTAACACTGAATTAGAAAAAAAAAACAAACAATGCATAACATGTTACTTTTTTATTAATCAAATTATTATAATTCAAATTAATTTAAAAAAAATTTAAATTATAATTTCAATCTTCTCGGATAATTACATTTGTAATAATAATAAAATCTGGTAGTATACCAAAAGGATTATCCCTTCCACACACAGGACAAGGCTACAATCACACTCTATCTCACTACTCTGCTATGTGAAAGCTTTTTTTTTTAGTTCCCATAGAATTTTTAGACCAACAAGTCAATAATTAATTAGTTGTGAATTAGATCTTTATTTTAAAATTTATTGTTAGTCAATTAATTATTAGATATATCAAAAAAATTTTAACCCTTAACATTAAAAAAATTTTATAATGCTAAAAATGAAAATTTTCCAACACTTAAAAAAAGCTAACGTTGGTTATAGTGATTGATAAACACGAATTTTTTATAAACTATAGACTTTGATAATAAAACTTACAATGTTTATCTATCACTATAACCACATTATCTTCTAATAAGTGTTGAAATTTTTTATGTTCAACGTCATAAAATTTTCCTTAACATTAAGTAGTTGAGTGAGCAGAATGACATGACGAATACAAATTGGTCAAAAGTGTTTCAAATTCCACATCAACCAAAATTAGATGGGTATATAGTCTTGTATTGATTTTAGTAATATAGTATTCTTGGAACTTATACACTACTTTGCAGTCTTATGAATAGAATAAGCTTGAGAGCGAAGACATTAATGGGAATGAGAGAAAGAGAAACGAAAGGAAACAAAGAAGAGCAAAATGCACATGGATATATATATGAGTCTTCTTTCTCTTTTTGTTCCCCTCAAAAAGAGACTTAATTTACTTGCATTTCAAGCATTTGATTTCCTTTATTTCATTCACACCCTTCTCATTAAAGACAACAATGGATTCTCGCTTTACCTTCCTTTTCTTTATATATGTCTCCCCAAATTTTTATAAAATAAATGTAAAAAATAATTATTATATTTTTGCTACAAAATAATACATAATTTAATAAAAATATATGTGTACAATTTATTTACATTAAGTCATTAATCGTACATCAAAATTAAATACTATCTAATTTATTTACTGTATCTAACTTATTCACTTGTATGTATATATTACATATGTATCATCCTTAATCCTTCATAGAGATTGAAGCCTAAACGCTTATAGAATAAAAACAATTAATTCCAAAACAACACTTTTTATTATTATTTTAGATTTTTAGTGGATAGTGGTGCAACATGTGATTCGAAATATAAATAATAATAACATTGGAAACTGCCTTCATTTAAAATGTTTATTAATACATATATACTATTCTATTTAGAATACACCTATCTCTAAATTAGTCCTAAAAATAATTTTGGATTGAACAATTTTGTGTCCGCCAATTGTAATTAAAATTAAAATTAAAATTTATAATCGTTTAAATAAATAAAACAAAATAGTTTTTTTTGGATTTAAAATAACAAAGTTGAAAACAAAATTGTACTGCTTTACATACATAAAACGAATTTTGAAAAAATAACTTTTTTAAATTTCAAATCTTAAAAATGATTTTACCACAAGATTTTAAAAAAATAAAAAATTTAAATGTAATAAAAAAATTAAAAATAAAATTATCCGATAAAAAATTTATTAGAAAGTAATTTAAGGTTGAGGTTGCATAATGGTCATTTCTTTCTTTTTCTTTGTTTTTTTTTTCCTTTAAAAAAAAAGGAGATTGAAGAAGGGACACGTATTTGCATCCAACTCAAGCATTTTATCATCGGTAGGGTCACACTGTTGAAGTTTATATATGTTGTGTACCTAACTTTACATACTAAAAAGGATCAAAGATATAATGTGGTGTAAAAATATCTATCTATCTACAAAAATTTAGTTACTAAGTTAGTTAATCTATCTATATTTGTATATAAATAAATATATTATTTAAATTATTTTTAATATATATTTTATACAAATAATGATTAATTTTTAGTGTATATTTAAGATAGTTGTTTTTCATAATGCTATTTTTATTGACTTATTTAGAGTAAATCACAATTTTTAACCTCAAAACATCAGTTGGGTTATACTTATAACATAATTATGAGTCTTCGAAAAATTATTTTGTTAACAAATTAATATTTATGATGGCTTACTCCACTTATTAAACAAGAAATAATTATGACACTAATCAATCAAGTATAGCAAAAAACCGGTTATGGGAACTGGCTAATTGGGAGAGATGGTAAAGCTATAACAATATATAAATAGATACACATATAAATTATTTTATAGTAACAGTGTTTAAAAATTAAATTCATAAAATAATAGTAGTAAAATAGTAGTGATACATATATAGTAGAAGTGGATGAAGAGAATGATTAAAGATGGTCTTAGATCACATGCTTCATGTATAAACCTCCTCATACTAAGCATAATTATAATAATAATAATAATGTCTCACTCACTATAAATGGATGATGATTGCATGAGTAGCCTCTTCAGTTATCACTTCATCTCATCATCTTCTTTTAATAACAATTATGGAGTTGCTTCTTCAATTCTCTACTTATCTATGCATAGCTTCTCTTCTTCTTATTATCAGCAGTGAAGCAAACACAGATCAAATTCCTAAGGTTTATTTATTAATTATCACACATATCTTTATATATTTGATTCTAATAATTGTTTATTTCATTTTGTAGTTGCATAAT